>NC_083315.2:169125022-169480856 GCF_963455315.2 Globicephala melas | reverse complement strand
ACACAGGGATGTGCAAGGCAGTTGTTTTTTGTGCAACCCGGGTGGATAGAGGGGGTAAGTACACCCTGAGATATGCAGGTTTCATCTGCAGCGAGTCTCTGGGCTTTTTATTCAGCCGTGCACTGACGCGGCTGTAAACCCGCACAGACATGGTGATTGAAGCCAGGCTTCCCTGCATCATCCTGCACAGAAGACTCGCTGCGTTTCGGTCTCCGTTGCGGAGGTTTCCCATATTTCAGACGCCTCAGCCCTCCCGTAAATAAGGGGTTAATTGTGATTTCTTTCAGACCTGTGGAAATAGGAAGCTGAGACTTCTGAAGAATCACTTGCAAGTGCAGCAGAGCACAGAGGGAGGGGCAAACTTTATGAGATCCAACTTTACTGCTTTTACTGAGCCATGTGTTGTGCGCGCACGCGCACGCACGCTTGCGTGTGTTTAAAAAATACATCAGGTACAAATGTTGGAAAGTCCTGGCGCATGTTAATTAACAAAGCCACTTAGGACAAGTGCAAATCATGCACTCAGCGATTTGCACAGCCCAGTGTCTTCCTGACATCCAGCTCGGTTTGTTTAGTGTAATAGTCAAAACATTTTTTCTTCTCTCGGGTCCTGTTGATCCGTAGTATAATTTGAATTCTCAAGCTGTTATCCATACATCATTCCCAATAGCATCCAAATGAAAGGAAACAATTTCGTATTCTATAATTAAGCAATCCTGAGCGTGCAACAGGCAGGAAGGGTTATGGGGGACGAGGTGGATGGGTGGGGAGCCGGTAGAGGCAGAGGTCTGAGGACCAAGCCCACCAGCCCTGCCTGAGCAGGCAACTCAGCAGCCGTACCTAAAAGACTCTCTTCACCTACAGACTCTCCATATTCAGACATGTAGCCCCCACGTAACTGCTTCCCGTTTTTAAAAATGGAATTTTTCTTTCTGGAAAATTCCAGCATGTTGGACAGATTTATTCCAGTGGGAATCCTTTGCTCCCCATTCAAAAAGAAACCACTTCTGGGGTGCACAGAGCCGTCCTATACGCTATACTATGCAAGGCTAGGCTGGTTCCTTTCTTCTAATTTTTTTCCCCTAACAGGAGAGGGTTTGAAGAATTGCTTCTACCATGGATACCAGAGAAGGGAATTTTAAGTAGGCAGAATGTAATCACCCAGATTGGAATTCAGCCAGGACACTGCCAGGGCAATTACTCCTCCTCTCATGCTAAATACCAGGGGAGCGTAAATGACCCAAGTGGCACAGACCCGTGGCTCTGCGTCCCCATCCGAGCGGCGGGGCTCCTGGGGCAGCGAGCCCCAGGGCTTGCCTCGGACAGACAACGGCCCCTCCCCATCATCTCTGGCTCACCACCCCCATCCCGCATGTGCCCCACACCAGGTTTCTGTAATTCAGCGGGTTTAAAGCGGACATCAGAAATGAATTTTTTAAACAACAGCTCCCCCTGACACCTCCTCGAAGGGTCTTCCCTCTCCCAGCCCCCGCCCTTCCATTGCTAGATAAGATCTGATCACTGTCCTGCATCTCACAGCCTCTCAGTGACTCCGGGGAAGCAGCCTCTCTTATCCCTACTTCCTTAGCCCCAAACTGAGCATCAAAGAAGTTGTGACCTGCTCAAGGTCACAAACTTGGGTCTCCAGCATTGTCTGACCTCAGACCCCACCTCTGTCTTCAAAGGAAACCCCTGAACTAGAATCCCGGTGAGACCTGGCTCTGCTTATGCTTCCTTGTGGAGCAGATTTCTCTTTCAAGGCAGGCGTTTATTTTTTTAAATAGGTTTTTAGTATTATACGTAGGACTGTAATGAACACCCTTGGTATATTCGCCTTTGCACACTTCTATGATCGTAATCAGAGAATTTATTTAGGAGTTAAAATAATCTCCTAGCCATGGCATTGTTGGTTCAAAGGGAATGCACATTTTTAAAAAGGTTGTAGATGATCAAATTGCCCTCGGGAAAGATTCACAGGCTCGCCTGCAGCGCGTGAGCCTGCTCCTGGTGGGATGGTTATTGGAAACCTTATTGTCTACACATTCATGTAGATTTCATGTTGATTACAGATACGATACTGTGCATATTTTCCGTTACCACCTTCCCTAAGGACCCCCCAGCCCTGGAAACTCTTGCAGTGACCGGGACACTCCCTCAGTCCCTGACTTTCACGGCTGTGTATCATTTGGGTTTTTCTTTGAATCTGTTTCCTTGGATTGGAACGTGAGCTCGCTGGGGTCAGGAGCTGAGTTTTATTCATCTCTGTAACCCCAACACCCAGCACAGGGCCTCACACATAGAAAACGGCCCCATGAATGCTTGTGCTGGTAGGTTTGTAAAGCCCACGATTACTTGGATGGAGAACACACTCGTGCTGGATGGAAGATGAGGTGGAGTGTGGAAAACACACAGGATTTGGAGTCAGGCCCGTGAGTTTCCGATCCCGACCCCATCAGGGGCTGCACATGTGGCTTTGAGCAAAATCATTTAGATTCACGCGTAAAATGGAACCAACAGTACCCACCTTGCCGAGTTGCTGTCAGCCTTTAACGGAAACCGTGGTGAATACATAACCCTGTGATTTTTAGTTTTCCGGTTCCTATTCATGGGAGTCCAGTGGCTCCAAGGGGTGGCATCAGGTTCTTAACAAAATTCTCACTAACCAGCAGCCACATGAGAAAAGTGAGGCAAATACGGCAAGTTTTTCTTAAAGCAAAATCCATTCGATTTGAAGGACTGTCCTTAGACATAATGTTATTTCTACTGTTTTTTGCTGCTAAAACACTTTTGTTTATAACATGATGGTGACAGTACATGGGAAGGTGTTTTATTCTTTCTACACTTTTGAGTTGACAAAATTCAAAAGGTAGTGACTCTCTGTAAGTCCCCTGGACCTTGACTTTGTTTCATGTTTTTCTGGTTCATAAACATATGAAGGGCTTAGAACAAGGGTGATTCTGGGGCTTCGGTCAGATCTCCGATCAAACACGGCAGCTCTCTACCTGGATGGAGGGAGAGAGGAAGAAGAATTGGGGGCAAAAATGCAAACAGCTCACCCCCTTTTTTTTGTTTTTGGCTTCACTGCGCAGTTTGGGGGATCTTAGTTGCCTGACCAGGGATCCAACCCGTGCCCCGTGCAGTGGACGCACAGATCCCTAACCATTGGGCCGCCAGGAAAGTCCCTGCTCACCCTTAATTTTGAGTAATAGAAAGAAGAAAATGAGTCTCTTTTTTCAGACTTAATATATGAGAATTTCGGTGTCTCCATGTTGGTCTCTCTGAGGCGGTGACTTGGAGAGCTCAACCCACCCCCATGCCACATTCCTAAGTACCTTCTGTCCTGCACCCCTCCTGGCTTTGTCAACACCCATCCTCTTCACTCCAAATGGTTTCTCCAGCTTTTCATCATCCATCTTATGAGCCGTTCCAGTCCCCTATGGCTCGTGACCGTTTCTAAACATCAAATCTACCCATAAAGAATGGAGATTTGCCAAGGTCTGGGAGCTTCAAAGAAGGAACTCAGGCCTCTGAAATGCCGACCCTGCTACATTACATTCTATGACCCGATGGGCCCGTGCTTTTTAATGCATGGTCTTAATATCTTGGTTGGTGCCGTGGCTGCTTGTCTAAGAGACTCCAGACCCCAGCCCCACTTGGCCTCAGGCCTCAGGCCATGATGCATGAGGTAAAGGCTGGAGGAAGAAGCAAGAGTAGAAATGGCCCTTGAAGGAGGTGAATTATTAAGACTTGCTCAGAGAAGCATCTAGGAGACCATGCTGCCCTTAAAGGGGGTCTTTCTGTGATCAGGGTTTGAGGAACAGCCCCAAAGACCGTGCCTTCGAAGGCTTTCAGAACCAAAGGTCCTCAGAGCACTCAGGGTGTGAGAAGGTGCTTTATCTGCTCAGAGGGCATGGAGCAGGTGGGGGTAGGCAGGAGGGGGTGACACTAGTGTGTAAGGCAATCATGCGAGGGGTCTTGTCGTTGAATGGCAGCTCCCCCAAAGCTATGTTTATTTCCTAACCCCCGGTGCCTGGGAATGTGAGCTTGTTTGGAACCAGCATCTTTGCAGACAAACTTGAATAAAGCATCTCAAGATGAAGTCATCCGAGGTTATCCAATGGGCCCTAAATCCCATGACAAGTCCTTATAAAGGACACACAGAGGAGACGCGTACAGAGATAGAGGAGAAGGCCATGTGAAGACAGAGGCAGAGATTACAGTGATGTTGCCACAAGCCAAGGAGTGCCAGGCGTCTCTAGAAGCTGGAAGAGGCCAGCTCGGATTCTTCCCTAGAGCCTTCAGTGGGAGCATAGCACTGCTGACACCTTGATTTCAGACTTCTGACCTCCAGAACTGTGAGAGAATACACTTCTGTTTCCCTAGGGAACTAATATACGTCTCTCTGGGCAGAAGATGGCTTTTGTCATTTTAGGAGATCAGGGTTGTCCCTGGTGGTGCCTGGGAGGGAGATTCAGAGATGGGAGCACAGAGAGAGTGATGCGGTCACTGGTAGCATCCCAACATCAGGGAAATGTCCCCACATCTGAGCAGCTGTAGGATGTTTCAGGAATCATTTTTACCTTTTTAAGACAGGGAAATTCTTTTTCAAAAATATTTATTTATTTATGATCTATCTGGTTGCATTGGGTCTTAGTTGTGGTAGGCGGGCTCCTTAGTTGCCGCATGCATGTGGGATCTAGTTGCCGGACCAGGGATCGAACCTGGGCTCCCTGCATTGGGAGCATGGTGTCTTAACCACTGCGCCACCAGGAAAATCCCTGTTTCAGGAAGGGGCTCTGGAAGAACAGAGAAGCAGGAAAGAGAGATGAACTAAACGTGAGAGATGGAATACGTGCACACAGGTGTGTAAGCGGAAATCGTTATAACATGGCTTCTGATGGTGAAAACTTGGAAACACACTCAATGTCCAACTCTAGGGGACTGAAAAAAATCTTTTCTACCATTGAAATGAGTGTGTAGATTTGTGGTAGCTGCTATGGACAAGATTCCACGACATATATCAGAATGAAAAAAGTCAGTTACAAACAGTAGCAGTAGGTATAGTGTGATCCCACGCCCGGATTATCTGAGTGTGTGTTCTACTTCAAAAAAGAAAAGCTACTGAGTGGGATTATCAGCAGATGGGGGAATGATGGGCAATTTTTTTTATTGTTTTTTCTCTTTTTCCACCGTTTCTCATTGTTTTCTACAATGGAGTTTATGATTGCATGATATTTTAAGGCTTGGTTTTTATAAGGTCCCTTGGTGGAATTGAAATATACTCTTCTAAAGTGAAGTCCTTAATATGAAATCATCGGCAAAGTTATCTGCCTGCCTTAAAAAAGCCTTCAATACCCCTGGAGGGGATGTGAATTACTTCAGTGCTTTCAGAGAACAATCTGGACAGGCAGCATCTATTAAAGTTGAAACTGCACATACCCTTCGATCCAGCAATTTCCCTCCCGGGCATCTATCTTAGAGAAGTTCTCAAACACCCACACAGGTAGCTTGTAGAAGGTATACGTTGAATCATCGCTTATAAGAGCAAAAATGTGGAAGTGAGCTAAATGTTCATAACAGGAGGAGGGTTCAAAAAGGATGTGCATTGTTCTTGCGGAATACTACGTAACCATCAGAAAGAATGAGGCAGATTTCTCTGTGGTGACATAGAAAGATTTCTAAGATGTAGTTAAGGGAGAAACAAAAGCAAGTTGCAGATGAGTGGATAAAGATGCGGCATATATATTACAATGGAATACTACTCACCCATAAAAAAGAACGAAATAATGCCATTTGTAGCAACATGGATGGACCTAGAGATGATCATGCTAACTGAAGTAAGTCAGACAGAGAAAGACAAATAGCACATGATATCACTTATACGTGGAATCTAAAATATGACGCAAATGAACCTACCTGCAAAACAGAAACAAACTCACAGACATAGAGACAGAATTGTAGTTGCCAAGGGGGAGGGGGTTTGGAAGAGGGATGGATTGGGAGTTTGGGATTAGCAGATGCAAACTAGTATATATAGGATGGATAAACCACAAGGTCTTACTCTATAGCACAGGGAACTATATTCAGTACCCTGTGATAAGCCATGGAAAACAATATTAAAAAGAATGTGTGTGTATATATATATATATATATATATATATATATATATATAACTGAATCACTTTGCTGTACAGCAGAAATTAACGCAATGTTGTAAATCAACTGTACTTCAATTTTAAAAAAGCAAATTGCAGAGCAATTTGTACAGCATGAGCTTGTTTATGGAAAAAAAAAAAACAAAAAAAAACACCAACCAGCATTTGTACAAATACGTAGATGTACATACTTGTCTGGCCAAAGGGGGAAAGGGGTGTCAAACCCCCTCTCTGCCTCCTTCTTATAAGGACCCTTGTGGATCCATTTGGAGTCCACTGGATCGTTCAGGATGCTCCCCATAGCGAGATCCTTAATCACATCTGCATCTTGCTTCAGATGTCACACTGTGTGTAGTCAGCAGGAGGGAGGTGGCACTGGGAGGTGAGTGACAGTGGCAAGGGGACTTTTGCTCTAAGTATGTATTGTTTGAATAATATACATTAAGAATACAGCCATGTTTTGTTACTAAAATAAATAAGCTGAATGAATAAAGAAACCAGAAAGCTTTCATGCACTGAAGTTGAGCCCAGGGCCTCGGGCAGGTGCCCTGCCCCTCAGTCCTCTGTGACCACGTGAGCACACCTCACGTTCTCTCTGTGCTTCTCCGTCTCCCCACCTGTCCCACCAGGGTATTGGCCACAGCAACGTCAGAAGTTCCTTTCAGCTCCAAGAGTCCCGAATTCTCTGTTTGCAGCGACGAAAGAGATTATTTTCCCTTCCACTGGATGAACCTTGAAGGCCACGGCTTTGGGGCCCAACAAGCTGCTCTGTTTGCAAAGTGAGAAAAAAAAAATCAAACCCCCTCCCCATGAAACTTCCAGAACCCACTCAAACCCCGAGCCCCTGCAGAAAGAACGCTGCTGACCTCCAGCAGACTTTTAAAATAGTGAACGTGAGAAAAGATTTTCCAAGACTTTGGGAGGGCTTTTTTAGTACCCTGCCCTGTCATAACCAGGAGGTGTTTAATAAACGTGATACGCAGCAGTTGCTAAGAGAGTCTGATTTGCGTAGGGAGGCGATGCCGAGCAACTGCACGTCGGCGTTGTGCCCTTTTCTTCGACTGTGAATCCCGATATTCTGATGGAAGCAACTGGGCTGAACTTTATCATCAGCTTACAGCACGGATAGCTGTATTGTAAGTGTTTCTCACATTACATAGGAAATCTTGTAGTCTCCTTAGGCAAATAAGAGGCCCACATCATAAGCTTTCATTGTCATCCAGGTCAAAGGGTAAACTATTTTCCAAACTATTCTGATTAGTGAAATCGTATATGACTGAAGCAGGGGCTGGGGCCACAGTCCCAGCCCCTGAGGACAGCTCAGAAAGCATCCAACAAGTAAATTGGCATTAGGGAAAATCTCATTATGGAAAAACATTTTAATTTTTCTACATTTGTGTTGAAGAGATCACCAGGAAGCACAGATCCCTGGGTCTAAGGAGCTTCTCTCCAAAATGAGTTTGAACTAAATTCCAGGAAATGTGAGGCAGGGAAGAAGTCTTGTTTCATTGGCTGAGAGGGAAATCGGAGCAGATGGGAAAGACCAGTTTCCCAGATACACACGTAGGACACAGGCCGAGACTTTAAGAACTTCTCACTTTGCTAAGGCTGCCCATCAAAGCAAAACTGTAGAGTGATTCCCGAACTGTAAGTCTGAAATTCCTCTCCAAAGGGGCAGCCACAGATAGGATCCCAGAGGGAACAAAATCATCTTTCTGAACCATTCTCACAGTTCATAATTAATACGTGATGGATCTGAAACAAAGGAGCCTGCTTTTTTGGTGCCCTTTTAAAATCTCTCTGTCACTTGGCTTTCTCACTCTGCAGAAATCAGCCATAAGTGACTTCGGATCAACTGTTCTTAGTTAAGGTTTGTGATGGAACAGGGGACAAGTTGGATCATCCCAGGTGTCATGCACATCCTGGGAAATTCAAAATATTCTCAACAACAACAAAATAGATAGATAGATAGATAGATAGATAGATAGATAGATAGATATGATAGATGATGGATAGATATGATAGATGATGGATGATGATAGATATGATAGATGATAGATATGATAGATGATTGATAGATAGATATGATAGATGATAGATATGATAGATAGATAGACATTAGATAGATGACAGGTAGATAGATAGACAAGGACACATATAGATATAAGTATAGATATAGAAATCTCCTCTTTCTGTGTCCTTTTGTCCATCTTCAAGTGTCCATTTCTCGCCTTTTTCACCTCAAAATAGGCACTTTTCCCCACACCGATCCCAGTTGGCTTTGGTGCTGCTGCCGTATGTACGGCCCCTGCTTGGTATTTGTGTGTAAATTTACATGAGAGAGAGAGAGAGAGAGTCCCCGCTCGTTTGCGGTGCTCTCCGGGAGCACTGAAGCCATTCATTCTTTCCGTTCATTCAACAGATCTTTATCGATCACCTAATGTATGCCAGGCATTGTGCTGGGCACTGAAGATACAAAAGTGAGTATGGTTTCATGAAGCAAGACAAAAACAAAATAAGAAATTAAGTATGAATTGGGATGATAGCTGAAAGTAAGCAGTGTCAAGAGAAACAACAGCAGAGGACCAGCCATGATCTGGGAAGGTCTCTCGGCGACTTGGAGGTCAAGGACTTTGTCCTGCAGAGATGGGGTGAGAGTGCTCTGGTGAAACACACAGCGAGGATGCAAAGCAGGTAACGTGCTCTGATGCCTCCTGTTGCCTGGGGCTTCGGGGTTTAAAGAGAGTGGGGGCTGTACATAGTCTCCCTGTATGCTTTCTAAACCCTGGGGCTCAGGTGAGCAAAGCAGACAAGAGTGTATTGTACCCCTTTCACAGATGAGGAAAATGAGGCTCAGAGGGGTACAGATCTGCTGAAGCTCACTCGGTGATTGAGCAGGGGCTCCGCCCCGAGTCATACCACTGCTCTGCCCCCACCACAGATGTTGAAGCCTCCCAATGTGTTCTGGTTTATCCCTGAGATGACCATGACCAGGTGTTATCCCAGAGAAGGGTCGCCCTCAGAACTCACAGGTACATTTGTGGGAAGTAGAAAAAGAGGACCCCTTCTCTGGGCAGATCCAGCTCAGCTTTACCAGCTGAACACAAGATGGATGTCAGCCCGCCTCACCGCCCCACCCCCGCCCCCAACCTGCCTGGGTACCCTTGTGCAGTGAACAGCCTGCACCACTGTACATGGCAGCCCTGGACAGGAGGGTCCCTTCTGACATCTGAACTGTACTGCCCTTACTTCCTGCTCCTTTCACCATGTGACGCCACCTGCCCTTCCCACCTGCTTCTTACCCCATCTTCCACAAGCTCCACACACACCAGGCTCCTCCGTGTCGTTGGACCTATGAAAAAGTTGTTTCTCTTGCCTCTTCTGACTTCTGGCTTCCTCTCAGCCTCTTAATTTTCTTGATTTGTATCTGAGACACCTGTCCCTTCCTCTGTGATGCCTCCCTAACTCCCCTCTTCCAAAAGCCCTTTCTCAGATCCCCCCATAGCCTCTCTGATTCCCCTCTCTTCCAGTCTCCACTCAGCCATCAGAGTAATCTTTAAGAGATGCAAATCACAGCATATCACTCTCTTGCCTAAAAACCATTCCAAAGCTTCCCACAATTCTTAGG
Organism: Globicephala melas; assembly: GCF_963455315.2. Taxonomy (NCBI): domain Eukaryota; kingdom Metazoa; phylum Chordata; class Mammalia; order Artiodactyla; family Delphinidae; genus Globicephala; species Globicephala melas. The sequence continues at coordinate 169,471,073 of NC_083315.2, read as the reverse complement.
ACACAGACAAATCCTCACGTGGCCTCCAAGACTTGCCCCGCATCCTCACCTGATGCCACTCTCTCACCTCTCCTGCCCTTTGTCTCGTTTCTTGAATTCACAACTTCTTCCCACCCCCAGGACCTTTGCACATGCGTTCCCTTTGAAATGTGGTCTTTCCTGTTTTACTCTCTCCTAATAATAGCTAACATTTAGTTAGGAATGTATGTTCCAGACCCCGATCTAAAATCTTTCTGTGTATGTCCTCGTTTAATCCCCAAAGTGACCCCATGAGGGAAATACTATTAGGATTCCCACTTTAAAGACCCAGATGGGGAGGCGCCAGAGGCTGCACACTTTGCCCAGAGACACACAGCTAATTAGAGCGAGGATGGTAATGCAGGTCAGTGTGACTTCAGAGTCCACAGAAGGCAACACACTGGTGCTGTGGGGAAGCTTTCTATTTACAATAGACCATGCACGGCCTTGCCTTGCTTTTGTAGGTGCGGCACTGAGAAAAAGTACCGCAAACAAACTTCGTGTGTTCAATAAATGTTGAATGTGCAAATGCAAGAGCCGGAATAGCTAGGGAACAGCCCAGAACCATTCTTGAGGCACCCTCTTCTTCTACACACAGGAACTGGAATGTGCATGGTCATTGTATTGGTTTCCTACAGCTGCTGTAACAAATTACCACAAAATGGGTGGTTTAAGGCAACATATTAGTCACTTACCATTCCAGAGGTCAGAAGTCCAAAGTCGATTTTCATGGGCAGATATCAACGTGTCGGCAGGGCTGAGCTCCCTCCAGAGGCTCCAGGGGAGAGTCCACAGCCTGGCCTTTTCCAGCTTCTAGAGCTGCCTTGCTTGCATTCCTTAGCTCCTGGCCCCTTCCTCCGTCTTCCAAGCCAGCAATGTAGCACCTTGCTTTAGTCATCACATTGCCTTCTTCGGCGTCAAATCCACCCCTGCCTCCCTCTATGAGGACCCTCATGATTACAGGAAGGAACCCACCTGGTTGAGCCAGGAGCCTCTCCCCATCTCAGAGTCCTTAACTTGATCACCTCTACAACATACACTTTGCCATGGAAGCTGACATGTCCACTGATTCCAGGGATTCGGGCCTAGATACCTTTGGCGGCCATTATTCAGCCTATCACAATCTCAAGAGGTGAAAACAAAGACCTAGTAGTCATCTTCTGAGCCTGACGGTTGGAGCCTCCCATGCCTGCTCCCATCTGATCTTGGAACAGGCTATTAGACGGCTGCTGTTAGCATCACCCACCTTTCTCAAAAGAGAAGACCAGGGCTTCCCTGGCGGCACAGTGGTTGAGAGTCCGCCTGCCGATGCAGGGGACGCGGGTTCGTGCCCCGGTCCGGGAAGATCCCACGTGCCGCGGAGCGGCTGGGCCCGTGAGCCATGGCCGCTGAGCCTGCGCATCCGGAGCCTGTGCTCCTCAACGGGAGAGGCCACAGCAGTGAGAGGCCCGCGTACCGCAAAAAAAAAAAAAAAAAAAAAAAGAGAAGACCAGGGCTTAGTAAGTATCAGAACCAGGTTTCAAACCCAGGTCTGTGGGACCCGGAGCTACCTGTGCAACAAACCACATAGTACCTCCAAGGTCAACAGTCACCCCAGGAGTACAGGCAACAGAGGGTGACGCTTCAAAGTGAGTGTGGCCAGGCAGCTTCATGGAAAACCTCATAAATGGCTCCAGACACGTGTGCCCTGGCCTTCTCGGCGTCGGTGGTGACCCCTCCGATTGGACCCTGGACACCAGCCCGGACCTGGCCCGCATCACCTTCATGCAGGCCCCGCAGCTTTATGGCTTCACACCCCCCAGGCTTCCGTTACCGTCAGCTACTCCGACACCCGAGAGCTGCACTTCATTAACGTGTTATTTACATTATTACCTTATTCTGGAAGTTGGTGTTTATTATTTGCTACTTTATATAATGGGCTTCTAATGCACACACTGCTAAATAATTTAACAATGTTTTGCCACTGCCCCTCAGGAGCCCAATTCCTTCATGCAGCTAACTAGACCAACAGTTTAAGTACAGCCCCCCCCGAGTTCCTTTTCTGTGGCGCGTCCTGGAGTAGTGGGCGTCACTGAGAGGCGTGCTGGAACTGGAACAAGCAGGGCGTCCAGGACCTAAAACATGGGGATGCTACCCCCTCCCCTCCATCTGGAGGGCAGAGGACATGTTGGGGTGGCTGAATAAAAGCCCCAAAGATATTCACATCCGTATCCCCCAAACCTGTGTATTTGTCACCTTGCATGGCAAAAAGGACTTTGCAGGTGTGATTGAGTTAAGGACCCTTGAGATGGAGAGATGATCCTGGATTATTCAGGCAGGCCCTAAATGTAATCACAAGTGTCCTTGTAGAGGGAAGCAGGAGGGTCAAGGGAGAGAGAGAGGAAAAGGTGATGTGATGACAGAGCAGAGAGGTCTGAAAATGTTACATGTCTGACTTTGAAGACTGAAGAAGGGGCAACCAGCCAAGGGACTCAGGCTGCCTCTAGAAGCTGTGAAAGGCAGGAAATGATTCTCCCTACAGCCTCCAAAAGGAGCCTGCCCTGCTGACCCCTTGACTTTCCCCCTGTACCCAGCTGCTGACTTCCAGACTGTAAGAGAATTAATGTGTGTTGTTTAAAGCCATTACATCTGTGGTCATTTGTGATAGCAGCCGTGGGCAACTCATACATCATGTCATACATGGGCTTCCACCTAACACAGGGCTTGGCACATGGCAGTAAAGGCTGCTGAAGCAATGAGATGGGCTCAGGCGGGGGAGACATGAGGGGAGGGTTGATGGGAACCCAGTGACCCATGAGTGTGGACACAGCATCCCGTCTCATGGAGACCAGCCTGGCAAAATCCAGGCTAGATTCCTAAGACTTGGCCAAATGGGGTTGGCAGGCACATGGGACCCACAGAAAATCCAGATCTCCACACGATTCTCCTGCCAAGCTTTTGGCTGGGGAAATGGACAGCCACTTGCTCATAGACTCACACGCTTTATAGACATCAAAGTCCCCATGCCCACCAGACTCTGTGTTAGGCAGAGCTGGTTTCATAACCCCCCTAACAGATAAGGAAGGAGAGGCTAGGAGAGGTGAGAAGACTGCTGGTGAGAGTTGGGCCAGCCCAGGGGGGGAGCTGGGACTCCTAGCCTCCCTCAATCCCTTGTGACACAGAGCTGGGATGTGCCGCGCTCTGGGTTCGTTTCTCTCCTCTTGCAGGGGTTCTAATCCACCCTGTCAGGCAGCAGGATAAAAGGAGTCAAAGTCAAGCGTCCAAACCATTCACCAGTTTGATAATCGGCTCCTGAATAATCAATTTCTCTTACATATGAGCTGTGGGTTGGGGGGCAAATGCCTTTTCCTTTCCCATCTAGTATCTGGTCTCTCGTCAGCCAGCCGGTCACCAGCCATCATTGAGTACCTCCCCCAGGCATCCAGGAAGTACTCCATCCAGTAGAAAATCAAACATGCAAGGGTCAAGTTCCTGGCCCTGGGAACCTGGCATCTGCAGGCTGAGCTGACCAAGGGTCAGGAAAGCCAGGATCCAGGAATTTAGGGTCACTCTCTTCTCTAATCCCTTGGTTCATGGGTTGTTTGTGGGGACAGACAGAAGGAGAAAACCTTACAGCAGACGTGACCCATAAAGGTGAGCCAGGGCTCACCATGGTGACACAGTAGGTCAGGGAAGAGCTTCCTCTTCACTCATGGGATTTTCCTGTGAAAGTTACATTCCCAAATGCATCTCTGACAGCCCTGCGGGAGCCTGTGTTCCAACTACAGGGCAAGAGCCCCACTCTCCACCAGGAGGTCGCTGGTGTGGCATGTGATTGTCGAGTTGTTAAGGTTAGATTGTGGGTTGACATCCATCCCCTGCTTTGTTAGTTCATCCCACAAATATGCCTTGAGAACTGAATCATGTTCTCATGGGTGAGAACCAGGCAAGGCTGAGACAAGTACCCCTGGCCATCAGGGAGCTCAGACCCTACTTGGGGGAAACTGACATCCGCAGAAGCTGCAGGATGGGAGTTCAATGCCAGGGAAGCTCAAAGGGCAGGGAGTGGGGCAAGAAGAGGGCCCATCCAGCTCGAGAGGCTTCCTGGAAATGAAACCCCTGGCCCCATTCCTCAAAGACATGTAGGGGCTCATCAGGCCAAGACGGTGGGGAGGTTGCTTTGCATTCATGAGAAGCGAGAGAGGAAGTAAAGCCCACTCAGTTACCTGGAAGGAATCCTTGGACAACTTGCAACTTTAGACACCAGGGGAAGCCCTTAAGTTGCCACGTGGTTTGGGCAAGACCTGGCTCTTTCGACAAGAGCCAGGGTTTTCTGAGCTCATGCTAGTGACAAGCCTTGACTGGACTTTGGGGACATGGCAATGGCCAAGGTGCCTCAACCCCGACAAGAGTGTAATGTGGTGGGACGGCAGACCCACAGGCAGACAGGTACCTCATCACTCTAAGTACTCACAGTGGACACGTGCTGTTCCACTGTCCGTGCTTCTCCTCCCAGGAGGACATCTGTGCCCAAGCCTGGGTCAGATTTTACAAGAGGAAGAGCTCTCAGGAGACCATCATGGCAGACGATGGTGGCAGGAATTAGCCTCACAGACCCCAAGGGGATGGTGACTCCCAGGTTCTAAGTTGGGGCTACTTGGTCATATGCTGTGTTTCCTCAAGAGATTCCCCCACTACACCCCCACCTTGTTCAAGCCTCACCCATTTCTCTTTTTAATACCAAAACGATGATAATAATTACGACCACCACAGTTATTGAAACTAGTAACCCTTACTAAATGCTAATTTTCTGGCAGGTGCCATGCTGAGGACTTTGTCTCACTGAATCCTCACCCAGCCTTGGAAGACAAGTAAAACATTATCTCCATTTTATAGAAGAAGCCAGTGAGTTTCAGAGAATTTAACCATCTGACTCAGAGTCCACAGCTAGTGTCTGAATCTGGACTCAAAGCCAGATCTGTCAGGGGTGTTCATGAGGCTTAGTCAAGTCATGGCCCAAAGACCTCATGCAACAGAATTGCCTGGACTGCCTGTTAAAAATACAGGTTCCTGGGCCCAGCCTCAGACCTAAAGAATCAGAATCTGGGGTTTCAGAAATGAGAAGCATCCATTTTTGCCTGAAACACTGCCCATCCTCCCACCCTGTCATCCTGAGGCACACTGAAGTCTGAGGGCCACTTTGCTTCTGTCTATAAGCCAGTCATCTCCTTCATTATGAATTCACATTGCCCATCACATAGGAGGACACTGCCCCTAACCCCACTCCTGCCCTGAATCACCACTGAAGGGAGTGTTGGGTGGTTCTTATTCCAGAAGAGGGGCCAGCTTTTGCATTAAGCAGTCCACATGTGTAATCACTAGGATGGTGTAATTTCTACTGCTGTATATAAGCAAACTGGACATCTCAGCTGATTAACAGAATACATTTATCTCCCACTCAGGCTCTATGTCCCCCCGCAGGGCACTCTGCTTCACACAGTCACTCAAGGATCCAGGTTGACGCAGCTGCACCATCTTGCAGCCACACCACCTACATCTGTGGCCTCTCAGTCATGGTGGCAAGGGAGGAAAGCGTGGAGGGTCTCCCCACCAGCCATTTATGCTTCAGGCAGGAAGTGATACATGTCACTTCCTCTCACAGCCTATTGGTCAGAACAGGTCAGGTGGCCTCTCCAGCCACAGGAATCAGGAAGTGGGGTCTTTCCATGTGGCCAGAGGGGCTGGAGAGCCGGAGGAGGGCAGGTCCACTCAAATTGTTCCTCTCATGAATAGCAGCGAGTTCACAGATGTGTGATCATGGACAACCTCTGTCCTCAGAAAGGCGACCCTCAGGAGAGTCACGTGAAGGAGCCTCATTTGTTCCCTGTGGGCCAGAAAGAGTGGATTTCAGGGCAGAAGAAACCGAATAAAGTAGGGCAGTGCCTGGGAAGGAAGACTGAGCCTGGGCGTGTTTCCTTCCTGCTGCTGCTCTTCACTCCATGGACCTTGGGTGAGTCACTTTAGCCCCTGAGCCCACTCTCCTCACCTCCAGGGCAGGGGCAGGCTGCAGGTTTGGGAGACCTGGCAGCTCTGACGTCCCATGGTTTGAGAATGGACCATGCCCTCTGACCTCAGGCCCATCCCTCAACCCTTGGACACGGAGGAGGTTTTCCACCCAAGGGACCCCAGTAGGAGAAACAGCTCAGGAAGGGCACAGTGTGGGAGATGGCTATCAACCCACTCACAGGCCAGCACAGCCACTGCTGATGGACGTGACAGGGGACCTCTCCAAGCCTGGCTCTGAGCATCCGGACAGGAGCGGCCCCAGAGACAGGAAGGTCACTTCTCATGCAGCTCCATGTCCTGGATGTGCCACGTCAACTTTCCCTGGGGCGGGGGCCTTCAGGAACACCTAGAGAAAGGTCAACGTAGGGACCCCCAGAACTTTAACTCTTAAAAGAAAAACAAATGCCCAAGAGACTGCCTCCAGTTCAGTCCACATGCCACAGGGACCTGACAGGAGCCCACAAAGGTCTGGAGGATGGAGACAGGGCCCCTCACTGCTCCTTCCTGGGTCCTGAGAAGACCTGGCCAGAGGGAAGCTGGCTCTAGTGCACAGTCCCCCACCTACCTGTATTTACATCTTTGTTCCCTTTGCAGGACTCAACTACAAGCTACTGAGAAGGTTCCAGAAGGCCAGTGAGGCAAGTTCATGCTCCAAGTTTTATCTCCTGCGTTCTGTCTTCCCTTCAGTCCTAGACTGGGATTATGCAGCTGTGCAGGAAAATGTAACTCACTTTGTTGTCTATAACTGCTTTCATCTCGCTTTCCAGCCTCTAGTCCTGTGATGGCAGAAATGCTGATTTTCCCAGTTAGGCTGTTCTGTCGTCACATGCAGGTGAGATCTTCGTCTCTTTCAGGGCTTCTTGATTTTCAAGGATCTTCCCTTCCTCCTTCCCCAGATGGAGTCTGGGGCCAAGGGGTCCACATGGCGCTGCGGGAGGCTCCCACTGACCTCCAGTTAGGGCGTTACTCACCCCGTGGACCACAAGTGACAGCCCTGGTCCCTTCAATGTCCCCAAGGAATAGTGTGGCCATCGGGTCTCTGGGTGTCCCACTTTGGTATCTGCTGGTCTTTGGAGTGTCATGCTGCAGTCACTGGTTCAGGTCCCAAGGTCCCATGTGGGTCACCTCTGGTGCACCAGGCTGTGCCCTTCTGGGCCTCCCAGGGCCCACTGACTCTCAGCTGCTTTCTCTGCCTCTTGTCAGAGGGGGTGGGTCAGGGGACCTGCCTTGGGTCCACCCACCAGAAGTCCTGTCTCAGCCATCTCTGCTCCCCACCTCTGTATCCACCTGGCACCTCAGTGGGAGTCTCCACGCTAAGCCTGGAGAAGCATGGAATGGGGATCCTGCCCATAAACTTGACGCTGGGACTTGAGGGATGAGGACCCTGGCACTGGCCCATTCCCTTTTCTTCCCCTCCACCAGGACCCGCGTCCTAACCCTGAAAGTCCTCCCTTTCCCTGTGGCGGGAAATGCCCTCCTTTCTACTTTATCATCTACTCTACAATCAGTCCTCCAGGCTTTGGTTCTCGAGATGTTAAAAACCCAGCTCTGGAGGCGTTCTGAGAAAATGACTTTTCTCTTTGGAAAGCCTGGCTTTCAAGAACATTGCCTCACAACAGGTTTTTATTTTTGAAAGCCGGTTGAAGCACAAAGTAAAGCAAAACTTCTTTATTCTATGCAGTATCAGTCCTCCCTTCCCTGGAGTGAAAGTCTCATGGCCTCATCTTAAAGTGCAAGGGTCCCTGGAGGTGGGGCGGAGAGTCTGAATTTCTAAGAAGAGAAAATACAAGTGATGTTCAAAGTAATACTGTTTTACTTTTCTTCCTTTCCTCCCTCCCTCCCCTCCTCCCTCCACCTTTCCTTTCTTCCTTCCTTAACTGGACTTTGGTTTATTTCCAGCTACATCCCAGACATCAGTCATGCTGTATTCTGGGGATGTGATGCTAGTAGTCTATAACAAGAGCTAGAGAAAACAAACTAGTGCCTACCAGTGGGGAGAGGGAAGGGAGGAAGGGGAAATATAGGGGTAAGGGATTGGGGTTATTATGGGATTATATGAAATCACGTGTGTGAAACTTCTGAAAATTGTAAAGCACTATAGAATTTAAAGAATCTTTCATTCAATAAAAAATGTATATGTATTAAATAAAGAGATAGTAGTCTAGAGGGAGGGAGTAGGGTGATCAGCCGTCCTGGTTGCCTGGAGCTCAGGGGGTTCCTGGGATGTGAGACTTTCAGGGCTAAAAGCAAGAAGGTCCCAGGCAGATTGGCATGAGTTAGCCACCCTGAGAGGGAGACTGATGATGCTGTCTAAGAAGGCCAGTAGAGCTCTGTGCAACCTCAGAAGGAATCAACTAATTTAACTTAGGGAAATCAAGTCATACTTCATGGAGGAGGCAATGCTTTCAGTAACAACAATAACAACCAAAGCCTGTGTCTGTGTGCTTTGTAAGTATGCTCCCATTCAATACTCACAACTCATCCTCGAGGCAAGTATCGTTACCGTTAACTGTTTCACAGGTGAGGAGGAAACTGCGTCTTAGAGAAATGAAGAGACCAGACCAATGGCACCAAGCCAGCTCTTGGAGATGCTGAGATTCAATCCAGAACACGAGCTGTGATCTTCAGCTACAGGATCTTAGGGGATGAGCAGGAGTGTGATGGGGGAAGTGGTCCAGGCACGGGGCACTGGGATAAGAGCTGGGCTTGCTGGAAGAGCAGAAGGGGATCTGGTCTAGCTGCATGAAATCCAGAGTCCCTGGGCGAGGGGCTCTGAGGGCAGGTCAGGACCAGGACGTCAGTATCTCGGACCTGAGTGGGAAGAGCTCTGCGTGCCATGCTAAAGGGTTGGGATTTGAAGGAGAGTCAACAAATGCTTCCGAGCAGGGTGAGGGTGGTAACATGATCAGATGAAACACAGAAAAGACTGTTTGATTGGAGGGAAGGGGACACTGAGGAGGGAGGAGGTTTCACAGTCTCTGCTGTGAGAGCTTGTGGGCCAGGGGAGCAGTCAGAGTGCCCAGCCCACTATTGAAATCCAAGAGCCTGGAACTCACGATTGCAGAGGCCTTCCGCTGGCCTCCCCATGTGCACGGAGCTCAGAGCATCATTTCCACGGCCTGTGAAGGGCTAGAGCAGGTTCAAGCCCAGCTCCTTCTGGCAACTTGAACTCAAAGCCTATGTTGAGACGTGCAAAGAGCCATGGGGACAGAGAGGTGTGTATTAGTTTCCTGTTGCTGCCATAACAAGTTGCCACAAGCTCAGTGGCTTAAAACAACACAAGCGTATTCCCTTACTGCTCTGGAGGCCAGAAGTCTGAAATAGATTGGTAGGACTGGTTCCTTCTAGAGGCTCTGGGGAAGAATCCACTTCCCTGCCTTTTCTAGCACGTAGGGGTTTCCCACATTCCTGGCTTGTGGCCCCTTCCTCATATCACTCCAACCTCTGCTTCCATTGTCTCCTTTCTCGCAAAGACCCTCGTGATGACACTGGGCCCGTCCAGATAATCCAGGACAATCTTCCCATCTCAGGATCCTCAACTTAATCACATCTGCAAAGACCCTTTGGCCATGTGAGGGAACATATTCATGGGTTTGGGGTATTAGGACATGGAAATCTTTGGTGGGGATGGGAGAAGGGGTTATTCTGCCTCCAGTAAGGAGACAATGAGGAACCCTGGCCGGGGGTTCCTAGGAAGGCTCAGAGCCTGTTCTCTATCAGTGAGCAAACACTCTGATTTTAGTATGAATATTTAATTGGTCTACTAGAACAGAGACACCAAATAACAGGTCTGTATCAAGCAATGCAGTTCTCTCCCAGGTAAGCAGTTGGGGCATAAACAGGACAGGGCTGGATGGCAGCCTCACAGTGTCATGGGCTAGGCCTGCTCTATCTTATTGCTGTGCCCTCGTAGGGTGTTGCCCTTGAATGCATGGCCCAGGGGACTTTCCATCACACCCAAATGCCAGCCAGCCAGAGCAGCAAAGGGAGAGGGAAAGGTCTGGTTTACTCTTGAAAGGCCTGATTTGGAAGTTAAACCCTCAATTCCTTCACATTCTCATTGGCCAGAACAGAGTCACGTGGCCACACCTACCTGCAAAGAAGGCCAAGAAGTGCAGTTCTCGTTCTAAGTGGCCAGGTGCACAGCAAAAGCTCCTGTGACTGTGGACAACAGGGTCAATAGACATTGGGGCACAACAGCCAGTGTCTGCCACAAGCACCTACTGAGTACATTGAACATGGCTGGGTGCTAGGGATTCAGCAGTAAGAAAGTCCTTGACCTTGAGGAGCTCTCAGGGGAGACGAACATGGAAACCAATAATTACAATTTGCTTTAGTGGATGCTTGGGCCATGTACCATAAAAACCCCAAGACAGGTTGTCTTGATGTGCTCGGGCTACCAGAACAAAGCACCATAGACTGGGGACTTAAATGTAGAAGTTTATTTCTCACAGTTCTGGGAGGCTTGAAGTCCAAGATCAGGGTGCCAGTGTGGTCAGTTTCTGGTGAGAGCTCTTCTCTTGGCTTGCGGATGGCTGCCATCCCACATGATAGAGAGAGAGCGCACCCCAGTGTCTATCCTTATAAGGGCACTAATCCCATCACGAGGGCCCCACTCTCCTGACCTAAACCTAATTATCTCCCAAAGGCCTCCACCTCCAAATACCATCACACTGGGCTTCAACATACCAATTTGGGGGAGACACAATTCAGTCCATAGCCCTAGGCAACTGGTTAGGCCTGGTGGAGGACAAGACAAGGGGTCAGAGGAGGTGTCCTATGAAGGTGGCATCTCAGCAGAGTCTCCAGTTATCACTGTCCCTCCCTTTCCTCTCTGTACCTCCTAGAGGTATCTGTGTCCCTGTCTTACTCTCTCCTTCTCTACCCAGAAGCACTATGGCCTATGGCCACCCTGAGAACTTTGTCCTGAACCCAAAGAAGCTCTTCTCTGTGAGTGTGTATGTGTGTGTGTGCGTGTGCACGCATTGTGTATGTCTTTTTGTCACACTCCTCCTTTGAACCCACCCCACCTCTGAACAAACAAACCATAGCCCCCTAATGGGTCCGGAGACACTAGTTTTGAAGCAAGACAGCTTTGCCAAAGCCGTTCTGTGAGCAAAACTTGTCTTCTCTGATCACCACCCACTTGGAGGTCCCCAAACTGGGGAGAGGCATCTCTAGTACTCTGAAAATGGAATGCCTCTGCTTAAATTAACCAAGTACACAGCACCCACACTCATGTGTGCGCACACACACACACACACACACACTCATGCCCAAATAGACAGTCTTTCAGAAATGAAGATGCAGATAAGAGACTCAAGGACAGGCCTTACTTGCCCTCTGTCACTTTACAAGGGAATTTATTCCACATATTCATCTATGAATATTTAGCAAGGCAACAATAACATCCAATGACACCCATGACACCCATGAGATACACAACTCGGAGAGCCCTCTCCCAGGAACGTACACAATGCTTCATGTCAACGTTTTAACTGGGCTGAATGTTTGAAATGCAAACCTTAGCTTACAATAATCCTCCCCTTTCTCTCGCTCACTTTCTCTCCCTTTTTTATCTGTGTACTCAGCCATTCCCCCATTTTTGATGCAAACCATCAAGAAAATTCTGTACTATAACAGCAGACCTGGTGGGGTATGAGGACAGCTACTAAGGATTTGAGAAGTGCTCCTGGCACAAACAAATTTTCAGACATTACATTCTTCCTTTTTTCTCAGGAAAAAACACGCACAAATTAGGCAAGGGCTCTTCTAAGATTGGCTAACAAGGTTTAACGTTCAATAAACCTGTAAACTTTTTTTTTTTGCCGTACGCGGGCCTCTCACTGCTGTGGCCTCTCCCGTTGCAGAGCACAGGCTCCGGACGCGCAGGCTCAGCGGCCATGGCTCACGGGCCCAGCCGCTCCATGGCATGTGGGATCTTCCCTAACCGGGGCACGAACCCATGTCCCCTGCATCGGCAGGCGGACTGTCAACAACTGCACCACCAGGGAAGCCCCAAACCTGCAAACTTTTGATAAACCACTGTGGCCAGCTGAAAAACAGCCCCCAAAGAGATCAGGTCCTAATCCCTGGGACCTGTGAATGTTGCCTTATATGACAAAGGGACTTTGCAGATGTCATGAAGTTAAGGAGCGTGATTTAGACTTTAGGATCCTGGATTATCCAGATGGGCCCTAAGTGTAATCACAGGAGTCCTTGTAAGACAGAAGCAGAGGGATACCTGTCTATAGGAAAAAGAGAAGGTCATGTGATGATGGAAGCGTGGAGGAAGCGGCCGTGAGCCAAGGATTGCAGGCAGTCACCAGAAACCGCAAAAGCAAAGAAACGTTCTCTCCTAGAGCCTCAGAAGGAACCAGCTCTGTCAACACTATGACTTTAGCCCAGTGGAACTCATTTCAGACTTGTGGCCTCCAGAACTGTAAGAGAATACATTTGTGTTGTTTCAGTCACTAAGTTTGTGGTCATTTGTTATAGCAGCAACAGGAACCTGATACAGTCACAAAAGCTGTAAAGGCAGGGCTCTGTCCCAACCACAGGTGTCCCCAGCATCTCCTGAGGAACTAACCTGCAGTTCTGTCTATGGGGCTCCACTGTCAGTATGAAACCATGGGGAACCATGCATGTCCTAGGGGTCTTGTTCCTGTGTGCATTTTTTTAAACATCTTTGTTGGAGTATAATTGCATTACAATGGTGTGTTAGTTTCTGCTTTATAACAAAGTGAATCAGCTATACGTATACATATGTACCCATGTCTCCTCCCTCTTGCGTCTCCCTCCCACCCTGCCTATCCCACCCCTCTAGGTGGACACAAAGCACCGAGCTTATCTCCCTGTGCTATGTGGCTGCTTCCCACTAGCTATCTATCTTACCTTTGACAGTGTATATATGTCCATGACACTCTCCAACTTCATCTCAACTTACCCTTCCCCCTCTGCATATCCTCAAGTCCATTATCTACATCTGAGTCTTTATTCCTTTCCTGCCCCTAGGTTCTTCAGAACCTTTTATTATTATTAATTTTTTTTTAGATTCCATATATATGTGTTAGCATACAGTATTTGTTTTTCTCTTTCTGACTTACTTCACTCTGTATGACAGACTCTAGGTCCATCCACCTCACTACAAATAACTCAATTTTGTTTCCTTTTATGGCTGAGTAATATTCCATTATATATATGTGCCACATCTTCTTTATCCATTCATCTGTCGATAGACATTTAGGTTGCTTCCATGTCCTGGATATTGTAAATAGAGCTGCAATGAACATTGTGGTACATGTCTCTTTTTGAATTATGGTTTCCTCAGGGTATATGGCCAGTAGTGGGATTGCTGGGTCATATGGTAGTTCTATTTTTAGTTTTTTAAGGAACCTCCATACTGTTCTCCATAGTGGCTGTATCAATTTATATTCCCACCAACAGTGCAAGAGTGTTCCCTTTTCTCCACACCCTCTCCAGCATTTATTGTTTGTAGATTTTTTTCATGACGGCTATTCTGACTGGTGTGAGGTGATACCTCATTGTAGTACTGATTTGCATTTCTCTAATGATTAGTGATGTTGAGCATCCTTTCATGTGTTTGTTGGCAATCTGTATATCTTCTTTGGAGAAATGTCTATTTACGTCTCCTGCCCATTTTTGGATTGGGTTGTTTGTTTTTTTGATACTGAGCTACATGAGCTGCTTGTAAATTTTGGAGATTAATCCTTTGTCAGTTGCTTCATTTGCAAATATTTTCTCCCATTCTGAGGGTTGTATTTTCGTCTTGTTTATGGTTTCCTTTGATCTGCAAAAGCTTTTAAGTTTCATTAGGTCCCATTTGTTTATTTTTGTTTTTGTTTCCATTTCTCTAGGAGGTGGGTCAAAAAGGATCTTACTGTGATTTATGTTATAGAGTGTTCTGCCTATGCTTTCCTCTAAGAGTTTGATAGTGTCTGGCCTTACATTTAGGTCTTTAATCCATTTCGAGTTTATTTTTGTATATGGTGTTAGGGAGTGTTCTAATTTCATTCTTTTACATGTAGCTGTCCAGTTTTCCCAGCACCACTTATTGAAGAGGCTGTCTTTTCTCCATTGTATATTCTTGCCTCCTTTATCAAAGGTAAGGTGACCATATATGTGTGGGCTTATCTCTGGGCTTTCTATCCTGTTCCATTGATCTATATTTCTTTTTTTGTGCCAGTACCATACTGTCTTAATTACTGTAATTTTGTGGTATAGTCTGAAGTCAGGGAGCCCGATTCCTCCAGCTCCATTTTTCTTTCTCAAGATTGCTTTAGCTATTCGGGGTCTTTTGTTTCTCCAAACAAATTGTGAAATATTTTGTTCTAGTTCTGTGAAAAATGCCATTGGTAATTTGATAGGGATTGTATTGAATCTGTAGATTGCTTTGGGTAGTATAGTCATTTTCACAGTGCTGATGCTTCCAATCCAAGAACATGGTATATCTCTCCATCTGTTGGTATCATCTTTAATTTCTTTCATCAGTGTCTTATAGTTTTCTGCATACATGTCTTTTGTCTCCCTAGGTAGGTTTATTCCTAGGTATTTTATTCTTTTTGTTGTAATGGTAAATGGGAGTGTTTCCTTAATTGCTCTTTCAGATTTTTCATCCTTAGTGTATAGGAATGTAAAAGATTTCTGTGCATTAATTTTGTATCCTGATACTTTACCATTCCTTGATTAGCTCTAGTAGTTTTCTGGTAGCATCTTTAGGATTCTCTATGTATAGTATCATGTCATCTGCAAACAGTGAGAGTTTTACTTCTTCTTTCCGATTTGGATTCCTTTTATTTCTTTTTCTTCTCTGATTGCTGTGGCTAAATCTTCCAAAACTATGTTGAATAATAGTGGTGAGAGTGGGCAACCTTGTCTTGTTCCTGATCTTAGTGAAATGGTTTCAGTTTTTCACCATTGAGAACAATGTTGGCTGTAGGTTTGTCATATATGGCCTTTATTATGTTGAGGTAAGTTCCCTCTATGCCTACTTTCTGAAGGGTTTTTATCATAAATGGTGTTGAATTTTGTTGAAAGCTTTTTCTGCATCTATTGAGATGATCGTATGGTTTTTCTCCTTCAATTTGTTAATATGGTTTATCACATTGATTCATTTCCATATACTGAAGAATCCTTGCATTCCTGGGATAAACCCCACTTGATCATGGTGTATGATCCTTTTAATGTGCTTCTGGATTCTGTTTGCTAGTATTTTGTTGAGGATTTTTGTATCTATGTTCATCAGTGATATTGGCCTGTAGTTTTATTTTTTTGTGACATCTTTGTCTGATTTGGTATCAGGGTGATGGTGGCCTCATAGAATGAGTTTGGGAGTGTTCCTCCCTCTGCTATATTTTGGAAGAGATTGAGAAGAATAGTTGTTAGCTCTTCTCTAAATGTTTGATAGAATTCGCCTGTGAGGCCATCTGCTCCTGAGCTTTTGTTTGTTGGAAGATTTTTAATCACACTTTCAATTTCAGTGCTTGTGATTGGTCTGTTTATATTTTCCATTTCTTCCTGATTCAGTCTCGGAAGGTTGTGCTTTTCTAAGAATTTGTCCATTTCTTCCAGGTTGTCCATTTTATTGGCACAGAGTTGCTTGTAGTAACCTCTCATGATCCTTTGTATTTCTGCAGTGTCAGTTGTTACTTCTCCTTTTTCATTTCTAATTCTATTGATTTGAGTCTTCTCCCTTTTTTTCTTGATGAGTCTGGCTAATGGTTTATCAACTTTGTTTACCTTCTCAAAGAACCAGCTTTTAATTTTATTGATCTTTGTTATCATTTTCTTCATTTGTTTTTCATTTATTTCTGATCTGATCTTTATGATTTCTTTACTTCTGCTAACTTTGGGGATTTTTTGTTCTTCTTTCTCTAATTGCTTTAGGTGCAAGGTTAGGTTGTTTATTTGAGATGTTTCTTGTTTCTTGAGGTAGGATTGTATTGCTATAAACTTCCCTCTTAGAACTGCTTGTGCTGCATCCCATAGGTTTTGGCCATCATGTTTTCCTTGTCATTTGTTTCTAGGTATTTTTTGATTTCCTCTTTGATTTCTTCAGTGATGTTTTGGTTATGTAGTAGTGTATTGTTTAGCCTCCATGTATTTGTATTTTTTACAGATTTTTTCCTGTAATTGATATCTAGTCTCATAGCATTGTGGTCGGAAAAGATATTTTATACGATTTCAATTTTCTTAAATTTACCAAGACTTGATTTGTGACCCAAGACATGATCTATCTGGAGAATGTTTCATGAGCATTTGAGAAGAAAGTGTATTCTGTTGTTTTTGGATGGAATGTCCTATAAATATCAATTAAGTCCATCTTGTTTAATGCATCATTTAAAGCTTGTGTTTCCTTATTTATTTTCATTTTGGATGATCTGTACATTGGTGAAAATGGGTGTTAAAGTCCCTACTATGATTGTGTTACTGTCAATTTCCCCTTTTATGGCTGTTAGCATTTGCTTTATGTATTGAGGTGCTCCTATGTTGGGTGCATAAATATTTACAATTGTTATATCTTCTTCTTGGATTCATCCCTTGATCATTATGTAGTGTCCTTTTTTGTCTCTTGTAATAGTCTTTATTTTAAAGTACATTTTGTCTGATATGAGAATTGCTATTCCAGCTTTCTTTTGATTTCCATTTTCATGGAATAATTTTTTCCACCCACTCACTTTCAGTCTGTATGTGTCCCAAGGTCTGAAGTGGGTCTCTTTTAGACAGCATACATACAGGTCTTGTTTTTGTATCCATTTAGCCAGTCTATGTCTTTCGGTTGGAGCATTTAATCCATTTACATTTAAGGTAATTATCAATATGTATGTTCCTATTACCATTTTCTTAATTGTTTTGGGTTTGTTATTGTAGGTCTTTTTGTTCTCTTGTGTTTCCTGCCTAGAGAAGTTCCTTTAGCATTTGTTGTAAAGCTGGTCTGGTGGTGCTGAATTCTCTTAGCTTTTGCTTGTCTGTAAAGGTTTAATTTCTCTTTCAAATCTGAATGAGATCCTTGCTGGGTAGAGTAATCTTGGTTGTAGGTTTCTCCCTTTCATCACTTTAAATATGTCCTGCCACACCCTTCTGGCTTGCAGTGTTTCTGCTGAGAAATCAGCTGTTAACCTTTTGGGGATTCCCTTGTATATTATTTGTTGCTTTTCCCTTGCTGCTTTTAATATTTTTTATTTGTATTTAATTTTTGATAGATTTAAATTTTGATAGTTTGATCAATATGTGTCTTGGCGTGTTTCTCCTTGGATTTATCCTGTATGGGACTCTCCGTGCTTCCTGGACTTGATTATTTCCTTTCCCATATTAGGCAAGTTTTCAACTATAAACTCTTCAAATATTTTCTCAGTCCCTTTCTTTTTCTCTTCTTCTTCTGGGACCCCTATAATTCAAATGTTGGTGCATTCAGTGTTTTCCCAGAGGTCTCTGAGACTGTCCTCAATTCTTTTCATTCTTTTTTCATTATTCTGCTCTGTTGTAATTGTTTCCACTATTTTATCTTCCAGGTCACTTATCCCTTCTTCTGTCTCAGTTATTCTGCTATTGATTCCTTCTAGAGAATTTTAAATTTCATTTATTGTGTTGTTCATCATTGTTTGTTTGCTCTTTAGTTCTTCTAGATCCTTGTTAAATGTTTCTTGTATTTTCTCCATTCTATTTCCAAGATTTTGGATCATCTTTACTATCATTACTCTGAATTCTTTTTCAGGTAGACTGCTTATTTCCTCTTATTTGTTTGGTCTGGTGGGTTTTTACCTTGCTCCTTCATATGCTGTGTATTTCCCTGTCTTCTCATTTTGCTTAACACTGCATTTGTGGTCTCCTTTTCACGGGCTGCAGGTTTGTAGTTCCCATTGTTTCTGGTGTCTGCCCTCAGTAGGTAGGGTTGGTTCAGTGGGTTGTGTAGGCTTCCTGGTGGGGGGGACTGGTGCCTGTGTCCTGGTGGATGAGCCTGGATCTTGTCTTTCTGTGGGGGCAGGACCGCAACCAGTGGTGTGTTTTGGAGTGTCTGTGGACTTATTATGATTTTAGGCAGCCTCTCTGCTAATGGGTGGGGTTGTGTTCCTGTCTTGCTAGTTGTTTGGTGTGGGGTGTCAAGCACTGTAGCTTGCTGGTCATTGAGAGGAGCTGGGTCTTAGTCTTGAGATGGAGATCTCTGGGAGAGCTTTCGCCGTTTGATATTACGTGGGGCTGAGAGGTCTCTTGTGGTCCAATGTCCTGAACTCAGCTCTCCCACTACCAAGGCTCAGACCTGACACCTGGCCGGAGCACCACGACCCTTTTGGGAAGTCTGAGGTCTTCTGCCAGCGTTCTGTAGGTGTTCTGTAGGACTTGTTCCACATGTAGGTGTATTTTTGATGTATTTGTGGAGAGGAAGGTGATCTCCATGTCTTCCTCCTCCACCAGCATGAAGGTCTTTTGTGCTTTTTAAAAGTCCTCTGTTTTTCTAATAATAAAATCAATACAGGCCCATGGTAGGAAATATAAGGTCTAAAGAAAAGTCGGAAGAACATAAAACAAAAAGAAAAATCAAAAAGAACATAACACTCACCCATAATCCCACCCTTCAGAAATAACCTTCTTAATAGCAATGATCACAATTTGTAAGTTTATTTTCATGATTCTTTTCTTAATATTGTCTCTTCTTTCACCCTTAACCCAGACAGTAAGGTCCATAAAGGGAGAAACCCACTCTATTTTGTGTGCCACATCTCTGGTGAAATGCTCAGCGCCTGATATACAGTAGATGATCGATAAATGCAATGCATACTACTATATATAAAATAGATAAATAAGGACCTTCTGTATAGCACAGGGAACTACGCTCAATATCTTGTAATAACCTATAATGGAAAAGAATGTGAAAAGAATATATATATATATATATATATACCTATAGCTGAATCACTTTGCTGTATACCTGAAACATTTTAAATCAACTATACTTCAATTAAAAAATAAGTAAAAAATAAGTGCAATGCGTAATCATTGAATGAATGACCCTTACTCACAGCTTGGTGCTTTTCTTTCCAGTCTTTTGGTGTGTGTTGCCTATTTTCACATGTTTAAGACTGTTCTACACAGCCACACATTTGGGGCCTACCTTCCTCATTTAATATTTTATCCTGAACATGTTCCAAATCATTACATAGTCTTCAAAACTTTGTTTTCATGTCAACCTAATAGCCTATCCTGTGGCTGTTCCCTTGTGAGCTTACTTTCTTTTCTTCTGTTATCAATAGTGCAGTCATAAACATCTTGGTGCATACATCTTTATCCACGTTCTGATTATTTTCTCGAGGTAAATTCCTAGGAGGGGCCATTACAGAGCCTGGTGCGTCACCATTGTTACAACCTGCTGTAGCTATCTGTCTATGCCTTTACATACTTTAAAACCAACTCTGTTATCAAGAGGGGAACCTCAGGGTCCTAGAACAGCAGTGCACACAATCTCGTAGTGAAGCTGATCCACTTAGTTTTTATTTAAGAGGAGAACTCTTTTTTTTTTTTTTGCCTCATCATGCAGCTTGAGGGAGCTTAGTTCCCCGAACGGGAATCGAATTGGTGCCCCCTCTGCAGTGGAAGCACGGAGTCTTAACCACTGGACCGCCAGGGAAATATCTAAGCAGAGAACTCTGGCTGGGTGACAGGAGACCCAGGCACTGGAGTGAGATTGGCCATTTTCTAACCATGTCGCTTTTCTCTGGGAAATTGGATGTCTTCCTGTTTAAAATATGGAAGTTGGGTGATGACTTTAAGCTCTCTTCTACCAAGAAACTTCTAGCAACTCCTCTTGGGGAGCATTACAAAAGCCAGTGAAAATTAGGGGTCATTCATGCCAGACCATCGAATACTGATTTAAAAAGTCAGACGTACCAGATTTGTAAATTAAACCGTAAGAAGCCTTTTGCCACTCTCCTGTCTGCATGGATACGGCATTTGTCGCCTCTGCATGTTTGTTGAAAATTTATTCAGATCATTCAAAGAACATGAAAAACCTTCCCCCTCCGTGAACAGACTAAAAGAAGTAATTGGCCTGAATTACCAGATGCAACAAATTCCATTTCTGCAGAGTCACAAGAAACAAAAGGTGATTTGTGGGAAATGCCTTTGGCAGGATTTTAAGCTGTATTATTGACAGGACTGTCCTCTCGTGCCTTGAAAACATAATCCGTGTCTGACGTAGGTAACAACACCATCAGCCAGTGCTCTTCTAATCTAGTTCTTGCTTCTAAGCAAGGCACCTAAATCATTCCAGACGGCTCCTGCTCTACAGTTCTCTTGGAGATTTGACACTTGCTCTTCTTCAGTCAGTCACTCAACACACATTTGCTGGGAGATGTCCGGGCCCTTTGCTGGTTCCCAGGGAGATGATGGAGCTGAATAAGGCATGCTCTCCTGGGCAAAATGAGAAGAACACGGTAATCTCAGCTCTGCCTCAACCTGGCCGTGTGACCTGAGAAAACACACCTCTCTCATTTTTGCCTCCAGTAACCAGGGCTGTTAATACCTCACCCGGGCCAGTTATGAAGGACGAGTCAAGCTATGTAACACGGGTGGCCCAGAGCCTGGTACGGAGAAGACAAGCAGTGTGAGCCCCTCCATCCTGGCCTAGAAACTCACAGCTTGACGAGCAAGAAAGAAATCTAGGCTATTTCAGTCCAACAGTTTTTTACAGAGTTGTGCTTAAGCGTAGAGAGAGAAACCACCCGCTCTGGGATTTTAGATGCATAAAGGGGAGCGTTCAGAGTGTGTCGGGGGCAAGGTGAAGGGTTTGCAAGCCCGTCCCATGCCACCTTTTAGAGCCAAATGGTTGGAATCGGTCTGCAAGGATCGATGGGTGTTTATTTAGACACACATGCCAACAGCCCATAGTACATGCCCAGAAGGGGAAGGAGGCCAGCAGCACCGATGGATTTTATGTGCGGGAAAGAACTGTGGCTGTGAAATCTGTAGGCGCTTCATGTTCGGATTAGGCTACAGGAAGGGAGGGAACGTCTCTCTCCCCAAAGCTAGAGAATTGGGCCAAGCTGGGCTGCAGGGAGGATTTCTGCATTTGGAAGACACCGGCATCTGGTGGACCTGGGCTTCGGGGCAGCCTGGGTTTGGGTCCCAAATCGGCCACTTACTAAGCGCGTGAGGACCAGCAAGCCCCGTTTTCTCCAAAGTTTCATCCTGTGCCTGATGGGGGTGAATGTGGCGCATGCTTCCGAGGGCTGGTGTGAGCATCGAATGGCGTGAGGCTGGGAGAGCACCTCCCACAGGGCCCGGCTCCCTGCAAGTGTTCCATAAATGTTAGTTATTGTTATTTGCAGGCGGGAGGCTGGTTACTATGCTTCTAATGAAATGTTCCTTTGAATCCAAAGAGTCTTTGTCTTTGACTCCCTGCGTTTATGGAGAGTTCAGGGAAAACTTTTACAAGTTGGAGAAAAGGACCAGTTGTGTACTTTCACCCTGGCATGGCAAGCCGGTGTTACAGCGGCCGCTTCTGAGGGGCCAGTAACCCACAACAGCAGGAGGTCTTAGGATTCAGATTCAACAGAGATTTTCGGAGTACTTTTTACATTCACTGCACTCTGGACGTCACCCTCCCCTTGTTTAATCTCAGTTCACCCACCGCCTTGGCAAAAGCACGAGGGAGAATTAGTGTCTCTGGAGGCACATAGAGGCCAGGTGATTTGCCCGAAGACAGCTTGGAGGTGGCAGAGCAGGGATTTCAACCTGGATCCAAATGACAAGTGACTTTTCATAACTTCACTCCTGGAAGGATGTGTGGCCCCTAAGAGGTGGGGTGCCCTGGGAGACCTGTGTGGAGACCACAGACTCCCTTCTTGCCCAGACCTCCTGACTACAAGCAGAAAGACTTGTACGCAGGAGACTGAGCATGTCCCAGACCCGAGTTCCTAGGACTGACATCCAGGAGGGGTGCCCTTCTGATGCTTTCAGTCACATCAACAAATACATGAGCCATCATTCTGCATCGCCATGAACCCAAAGGCTTCCTGCGGTTGCAGGATAAGCAGAGCTCATTCACAGGCTAGGCACTGTGTGCTGGGCAGAGTCCTGGGGCATCAGGGGACAAGACTAAGCCTTTGGGCCTCTCCCTGTGTTTCCCCCTGTGCCTGGCAGGGGCTGGGGCCAGCACTGTGCACGCCTCCTCAGGGAGCCAGGACTCGCTCACGAAAGGAACCAACCTCTGTCCTCGTCAACTCAAGACGAGAGGACATCTCTGAGCCAGCTCTGGGCCTCGAGTCTGACTCCAGGGGAGAAGCTCAGCCCCTGGACCTGGGGAAGGATGTGCAAAGACCAAAGCATGTCAGTAAGGACAGCTCAACCATCTGACATGCCAAAATGACCAGAATGCAGTAAGAGACCCACGAAATCCTAACTTCCTGTGTGTTCAGAAGTCACTATGCCGCCTCTGACTGGCCTCCTTCCCAGCCTTGGGGCCTCCCTCGAGCTCCGGCCACGTGAATGGCTCAGGGGCTGTTTCCCCACAGGCCCTGCCCATTTGGGCCCGTGGCTTGTTCTGGCTGTGCCTTCTGTCTGAATGCCTCCCACCCCATTATGGGCCTTCATTCATTGCCCACGTCCAAGGACTCTTCCCCTCTCCTCCGAGCAGCCCCAACACCGCTCCCCTGCGGCAGTAAGAAGCAGGTGTCAAAACTCCTGGGAGGTGCTCATCTTTGCTGCCCCCGTTCTTGTGTCAGCTCACACCCAGGGCAGCTGAATAGAGGCTTGTTGTATAAATTCCATAATTAGTCATCAATTCTTCCTGTCCCCCATGTCACCTCATTCGGGGGATTAAATAACTAGACTATATGGTTAAAAAGTGCTCTCTCGGGACTTCCCTGGTGGCGCAGTGATTAAGAATCCGCCTGCCAGTGCAGGGGACACGGGTTCGAGCCCTGGTCCGGGAAGATCCCACATGCCGCAGAGCCACTAAGCCCGTGCGCCACAACTACCGAAGCCCGCGTGCCTAGACCCTGTGCTCTGCAACAAGAGAAGCCACCGCAATGAGAAGCCCGCGCACCGCAACGAAGAGCAGTACCTGCTCGCCACAACTAGAGAAAGCCTGTGCGCAGCAACAAAGACCCAACGCAGCCAAAAATTAATTAATTAATTTAAAAAATAAAAGGGGGGCTCTCTCAACATGGTTTCGTTCCTTACAATAAACCTACAAGGCAGCTGTTCTTACTGCCCCGTGTCAGTATTCTTTCCCCTTTTTCTCCCAATGATAAAACTTAGGCCCAAAGAGCTTATGATTCCCTAAAGCTTGGTGGTAGCAAGGATGGGGGTCAGCCTGAGCTCTGGGCTCTGCATGTGCCAGGAGCAAGCATGTCCCCCAGCCCCAGCGGAGAACAAGTGAGGACCCGGCAGTTCCTCACCTGGGCCAGGTAGGGTGTGGCCCAGGCCTCGAGGCCCTCCTGCTGGGCGGCCCGTCCTGCCTGCCCACGGGTGGCCTCCGCCAGCTGCCCTCCACCGTCTGCCGATTCCAAGCTTTTTGGCAAACTGGCACCTAATCCCCCACCATCTGTGAGCAGAGCGCATCTTGGCTACCTCTTGGTGCTTCTTCAAATCAACTTGCAAGTTTTCAAAGTGATGCGAGTTCTTGGTGCTTGCAAAAATGTCAGCTTCCGTCACATCTTATTAAAACTGAAAATATGAAAAGGTTTCGGATAAACTGAGACGAGGCCAGTTTTCCTCTTAAGTGAGATTGCTTTCTTTTCTTTCTTTCTTTCTTTTTTTTTTTTTTTCAAAAATGAAAAGAGCTTGGTTGTTTTTCTCTGAGCATCAGTGATGATCATTGCCTCTGCACCTGTTGCCTGCCGTGGGCGCCACCATGGGTCCAGACTGCAGTGGCTCTACCCAGACTGTGTGAGGGAGGGGTGTTTCAGGTCACTTCTAATGAGGACTGATTTACGTGGGGCCCCTTGATGAGTTAACAATTGTGGAGAAAATTCTCATAGCAGGTAACACCCCTGTGCCAGGAACAATGTCCTCTATGCATCTTCTTATTTAATCTTAGGAAGTAGATTCTCCTTTCATCTCCATAGAAATGAGGGAACGGGGTCCACTGCTTGGCTAGTAAGTGGCAGAGTGGGGATTTCAATCCAGGCAGGCTGGCTCCAGAGCCTGTGTTCACCTCTTCAGGACACGGCCTCTGTGCTCCCAGCCAACTCCTCCCGCGATGACATGGGGGCCAGGACCACCTCGTGGGACGTGCAGGCTGGAGGGAGGTGCAGGACTCTAGCCTGAGAGCAACGAGAAGCTCAGGGAGGAGCCTGAGCTGGGGGCGGGCAGGGGCAGAACTGCGCTATGAAGATTATGGTGGTTGCACTGTGGCTTTACTCTTCCTCCCATTAAGTGGCTACGGCTGCATAGCTCAGGGCTAGGTTCTAGGGGGAATACAAGATGAATAAAACCCAAACCCAAACCCAGGGGAAGAAGCCTTTGCTTAATGATGGAAGCCCCAGAACGGAGCAGCTGGCCTCTTGCTGCCCAGGTTCAGCCCCTACTTTCTGAATCCATCCCCACCTCACTCCCCTCCCACCGAGGGTCTGGCCACCAGGTCATCCGGGCCTGGTAGGAATCTTGCTACCTGGCAGTCGGCCCCCCTCCGCCTCCTCCCAACTTAGTTCTTTTGGGACACCACCTCCTGCTGCCCGCCCTGCGGCAGCCGTGCCCCCCCCATGCGTGGTGGCCTTTCCGGGGCTTGAACCCTCCCGTCCACTTCTCTGCGGGTGGGTCAGTCTCCCCCACCAGGGGGAGGGGGATTCCTGGAGGGCGGGGCCCCTAGCTCACTCATCTCTGGGTCCCCACGGCCCGGCACATGGCAGGCACTCAGAAGACGAGTGTAGGTGGATTCTCGCAGGGTTAAAGGAATATGAGGGCTCACTGGGAAGGCAGCGCCAAGGGAAGGTGACTCTCCGCCGGTTGCATGGCCAAGCGTTCGCCTCTCCGTTTCCTGGTCCATAAAAGGGGCGTCATGGGAAACCTCACAGAGCTGTTGGAGGGTCTGCATGCCTGGTAAGTAACGCTCAGTGCGTAGGGCTGTTACCACAGCAGCCACCAAACCCACCAGCACCACTGCAGCTGTTACGACCTCTCCCATCAGCACCACTATTACTGCGGGTACCGTTACTACTGCTGAGTACTGTTACTACCTCTGCTGCTGTCACTGCAACTGCTACCACCAATGGTCGCACCACAAGTACCATGAGCAGAACCCTCCTACCACTGCCGTCACTGTTACTATGACTACTACTGCTGTTACCACTATCACTGCTGCTACCACCGTTACGCCACGACCAGTGCTACTACCCTGTCTCTGACTACCGCTAGTCGTAGCGCGGTTGTGTTGTTGCTACCGCCACCACTATTACTGCAGCTACCACCCCTGCCTCTACCAACACTGCTGTTCCCACTGCGGCTTCTGCTGCTCCAGCCACTACTGTTACCAACCAGGGTTCTTGGCCTCCTTAATCAATAAGAATTGATGAGAGGGGGCTTCCCTGGTGGCGCAGTGGTTGAGAGTCCACCTGCCGATTCAGGGGACGCGGGTTCGTGCCCCGGTCCGGGAAGATCCCACATGCCGCAGAGCGGCTGGGCCTGTGAGCCATGGCCGCTGAGCCTGCGCGTCCGGAGCCTGTGCTCTGCAACGGGAGAGGCCACAGCGGTGAGAAGCCCGCGAACCGCAAAAAAAAAAAAAAAAAAGTATGCTCGTAGACAAGTATTAGAATAAAACATAAAAAAACAAAAATAATTATTGGAAGATTTGGATATTCAGACTTAAGGGATTTTTCACAATTTTCTTTAATATTGCTGTCATATTGTTTTTTTCAATACAAATGAAAATAGAAAGAACTGTACAAACAATCTAGTGATAGGGGTATTTTTTCCCTTCGAGCATAACATAGATGTGTCTACTTAAAAGACTTCTCTTTTAAAACCTCATTTCACACCACAACAAAGAGTGCCCAACTTTTAGTTCATTTCAAATCAGTTTCTAGTAATAAATTTACTCCCATTCACCACGTGTATAATTTGTACACTTTAGGAGATTTGGCGATTATACAGGAATTCAGAATTTTTAATAATTTCCTGAAGGGTTTTTGAAGCAGACAATGAGCTTTCCCTATTTCCTAAACAATCTGAATGATGGAAAATATCCCAAATAGCTACGCCTGAGTCTTTCTTTCTTCCCTCTATTTTAACGTACATTTTTGTTGTCGTTGTTTTCCCTGCACTTCTGCAAAAAGGAATTCTCCTTTTGAAGACAAGAAATTATAGTCATCTTATCCCTAATGCACTGTTAGATAAGAAAAGAACTTATTATCCTTCAAGAATCTCTACACAAAGCCTTCATCCCAGCAGGCAGACTCAATCTCCTTGGGACGGGTAAGCATAAAATCTGACCCGGAGATTTCAGAGCTATGGGAAATGGGTATTTATGTCAGCACTAGCGCTAACAACTGTTTTGATTCATTCGACAGAGACCTGGAAAAAAAAAGGTAGGGCTGGAAAGAGCCTTTCAGATCATCTCATTCAGCCACGTCATTTCACAGATGGGGAAATTGAGGTCCACCAGGGTGCTGCAACTTCCCAAGTCCACGCTGCCCCTTAGTGGCTGAGCAGGGACCCCAGCTGCCCCCCTAAACCTATTTTGAACCTCTTTAAGATGATCACATTTTCTTACCCCCGAAATGGGGCAAGTCTTCTGATGAAGGGGCCTCCCTAGTTTGTGCATTTATTTGTAAAATAGAGACCTGACCACCGAGCCATTCTGTGTGAAAAACTTTCGGAAGCAAAAGACAGCATAGCTGTCTAATTGTGCCAGATTGCTTTTAGAGAAAAAAAAAATCTCATTTAGTTATACAGTTAGTCAATGATGATAAAACAGAATGACATAAAACAAAAACAAAATTCATCCTTCCCTCCCTACCCCGAAAAAGAATCTCTTATGTTTGTTTATATCCTGTGCTTTTGGAAGTTGATTTAAAACAGTTAACAATGAAAGACATAGTCACCAAGTTGGAGAGTAGAAATTCATAATTTAAAATCAGCCCAAGGTTGATTGTAAGCCGCATCCCCCAGCCCTCCTCTCCCTCTAGCTCCAAAGCAGAAGAGGTTGGGAACAGGCTCTCGGGCTACATACACTCAGAGAGAAGCTTTGTGAATGGCTGGCCACAGGGTGGGGACCGTGCTGGACTTGTGTACTGTTTTTGCTCCATGGTGGCACGTTGAACAGTGCCACCCAGAGATGGACTGTTGCTCATGAGCCGCTGCTGGGCAGAGGGAGCGGCAATCCCATCCTGTTAACCCCACCCAGGTGAGACCCAGCCCAGGACCAGTCAGCTCTTTCTCTCCCTGGAGGAGGAAGGAGATGCTTTCAAGGAAGGGGCACTCCCACATCAATCCTCCCCCAAAGGGCTGAGGTGTGGGATGGGGCTTCCCAGCTCTTCCTTGGCAAAGTGGAAGGATGGCATCGCTTCCTGTCTCATGGACCAGATTGGGAACTTGGGAGCCCTCTTGCAAGAGAGAAAAAAATGCAATGAATCAGTGAATCCATGATTTAACTGTTTGAGGTCCTGGAAATCTGGGATGTGGGAGCCCCAAGGCTTCTAGGCTACCTTTGCCCCAACACCCAGCTCACCACCACCCCCCCCACACACTCTCACACTTGGGATTTTGAGTTCTCACTGAGGATAACGATTGCCATGGACCGTGCACTGCCCATTAATGGGATTTGCTATCTGATTGTTGCAATGAGACTACAGAAAGCTGTGATGGGGATGGTCACTCCCATTTCACAAAAGAGGAAAGTACAGCTCAGAGAGGCCCTGGAGCCCTGCCATGGTCTCATGCCTGGATGCTTGCAAAGGTGATATTTCTTGAAAGGCTGGTAGTGAGATTTGAACGTTGCTTTCTAACACTCATGATCTTTCCTGATCCTGTTTCTTAACGAACCTCGAGCTATTGACCAGGAACTTGGACAAGAGCTCAGACCATCCAGAGACCAGGGAGGGCTGACAGCCCTGGAATACAGAGCACTCTGAGGTGGGAGGAAAATGTACTCAGAGACTGTCTATACCAGGTGTCCCATGAGGCTCAGGGCAGGGAGAGATCCAGAGTCACCTAACATCACTTTCTGCTCTCCTGGCAGGATTTGTAAACTGGTGGAAGCCTGTGGGTTGAACGCACGGATGTGGATTGAATGCCTCTGCCCTCATCTTAGTTTGGACTTCTCTAAAGCAGAGCCTGAGACAAGGATTTGGGTGCTAGTAGTCTGTCTGGGAGGTGATCCCAGGAAGCACATGTGGGAAAAACGAATGGGGGCTGGACAAGAGGAGAGCCTACAAAGTATGGCTCTGGGAGGCCCTGGGAGAGCCTGTATAGATCACACCCCAGTATGGTCCCCCCAGAACTGAGGGAGCCAGGGCATTTATCCACCATTTATACCCTTCCTCCTTGGCTAATAATTAATCTCAAGCCATTAGCCCCCTGATTGTTCTGCTACCCTGTGGGCCAGAGAATCACTTCAGGAGGAAGGAGACAGAGCAAGCCTTCAGCGTGGCAGTGGACGTGGGCCTCTTCCGCCTCCCCATGCCATCCCAACCCACGACACAAGCCTAGTAGCTCTGCCTGCTCTGGCAAAGACTTCCTGCCCCTGGCCTCAGGGGCACCATTAGCAGGGGTGAGGAGAGGGCCCCAGGAAGTCTTCCAGCTCCTGGCAAGACCCCCCGTTCCCTACACGACCACCACCACCACTCAGAGCCTCACCATCGTCATGTGCCTGGAGGTCCTGCGGACAAATAATGCAATGCCTCTTCCTCGGGTCACATCAGCCCACCCCAAGGCATCCGAGGTTCCCACGTCACCTCTTACCCCCTTGTGGTCCAGGGCAGCAACCCACAGGCCCTGTTCCTCCCCCACAACGCTTCCCACTTCCCTTCCCTGGCTCTGTCTACCCCCCAACTCTCTGTCCCCCATCTCTGCTTTGTCTTCACAGCACGTAGTACCATCTGACATACAATGTATTTTCCTTGTTTGCCTCTACCTGTCAAGAGCAGAAGTTTCAGGAGGGCGGACCTCCTTGTCTGCTTCCTCACTGCCCTAACCCTGGCACTTGGGACGACGCTGGGCGTGAAGTCAGCAATCCAGAAATATTTAATCTGGAGAGTGACCACTAATGAGCACAGGGTTTCTTGCAGGATCACGAAAATGTTCTAAAATTGCGGGGATGTTTGCACACATCTGGTAATATACTAGAAGCCATGGAACTGTATACTTTAAATGGTTGGATTGTATGGTATGTGGATTCTATCTCCACAAAGCTGACATTAAAAAAGAAAACAAGGACCATTAGGGAATCCAGAAAAAGAAGGAGCTAATCCATGTTGAATGACCACAGTGGCCAGCTTAGGGATCAAGACTACTCTCTCAGAGGTTGAGAGGGCCAGAAATATAGAAAGGCCACAATGGCCACAGAACGTGTGATACATATCAAATGTGTACGTCTACTAAACGAACACTTTCAACACCACAAACTGTAGCACAATTACTGTGCTAATCGCAAGATAATAACCACATTCGTTTTAATGAATTCTTACTGCCCAGCCTGCACCCCTGGAATGGGACCTCCTTGGGACATGCAGGTGAAAGTCGTACGAAAAGAGTCTCGTTTGACCCTTCAGTGCATCCCTGCAACTGAGTCTGTAACCTCATCGGAGGAGCCACCCGAAGTCCAAATTCAAGGCCTGTCGTTAATGAGAGCAGCCCACTTCCTTCCTCCATATGTCCTGCTTTCCGCTGAGGCCCCACCAAGCCACCACCCCACAGCCTGTCCACCGGCACCTGTGCCGACCACCCGCCTTAGCCGCCCGTCCCTCGTGGACAGGAAGTCACCGTCCTCCCCACCCACTGCCCGCAGCACCACGCCATCCATCCCTCCGTTCCTGCCCCTGCTTGATTTTCCCCAGAAGCACGTGTTACCATCTACCACACTCTATATTTGGTTTTCCTAGTTGCTTATTTCTGTAACAAACTGCAAGGTATACAAGGGCAGGGATTTCTGCCCACTCTTCCCACTGCTAGTTCCCTAGCACTTAGCACCGTACCTGGCACGTAGTAAGCTCTCAATAAATTGCTCCTCCTGTGAGGCACCAAACAACCTACCTGGCAGCTGAGGGTAATTGGCCCAGCATGGGCCATTTCTCAGGGAGTGGCTCCCAGGCCCCTGCCCTCTGCTGGGTCAGCGGCCCAGAGCTCGGCCTCCCACCCTCTCTGCCTAGGCTGACAGAAGCAGTGAGCATTTCCACAGACATCGCCCTCAAACCAGCCCTGACAGGCAGATTCCGTTAATTAGGGCACCCTAGCCAATGACCTATGGCATGAATATATTAGGCGAATGTCCTGGGGGGGTGATGTTTTCTGGATTTTAAACAGGCCCCTCATTAACGCCCTGCCAGGTCTCCTGCTGAAACAGCGCCAGGCTCGTCTCAGGGGAAAGCAGGTGCTCACCAGGGAAAGAGACAATGCTCTGAGCCATCTGGGCTGAAAACTAACCTCTGCTATATTCTCATAGGGGACCTTGATCCAGCCAAGTCATCAGGACACACCTCAGTTTCCTCGCCCAAACATAGCGAAGGCCATTTCCCAATTCCAGGAAATATGAGGATATAGCACATGACACTCTGCAAAGGGACCCGCCTGCCTGAGTGACCCGGAAGGGACTGATCACCTGGGGCTACTTCTTGGATGATGTTGATGAAAAGTTTTAATGAGCATCTATTTATTTACTCTGTGCTACTTTGCTGGGTGTTTTCACAAAACTCGTCTCATTTAAACATCTTTGTCAATCAGGAAATAGGCATTAGGATCCCGTTTCATAGATGAAGAGCCATGTCCTCAGGAAGATCGAGTGAGTGGTCCTGGAAAAGTCAAGCTGGGGAGCCGGAGGGGAATCTTTGGAGCGGACCCTGAGTCAGAGCCTGGTGTCTTCTGCTGTCTGAGGCTGTCTCAGGCTCCAGGAGGGTAAAGTCTCTCTCTTGGGAATGGTCAGGGCTTGGTCCTTCCATGGCATAGCATGACCCCAAGGTCACATGGCCTCACTGGCCTGCTCCTTGACACACAAAAGGCCTTCCCAGCCTTGCCCACCCTTCTGGTCCCCAAGCCCAAGCAGCCTTGGAGCACCCTGTAAGACCCGCTGACTGAGAGGCAGGCTGGAAGAGTCCAGGTCAACACAATGGGGACCTCAGACTGAATCAAGAAGAGCATCTCGGGTGTGACAGCTGAGCCCCAGACAAAAGGGTCAGGCTCTGGGTCCTCACATGATAACAGGCTCAAATATTTCCCAAATGGGTTCCTTTGAAAGCTGACCACACCAGATGCTCTTTGGTGATTGGGGAGGAGTGTCTCAGCCAGGCTCACAGCACACGTGGACAGATGCAAGAGACCTCCTACAGGACCCAAGTATTACCCGAAGTTGTCAGCCATGGGACACTTTTCACCTGCTTCCCACCTTCCGGCAACGCTGGCCTACGTCAGTTTCCCGCCTCAAACAAAGCACGAAGGAAACCCTGTTGCCCTTGGTTAGCGTACTGGGATTCTGAGTCTGCTCTAAGGTATTCACGGAGTGGGAAAAGGAACAGAGACTTGTGTTTGCTGAAGTCCCGTCACTGTCAGGTACCAGGCGAGGCTCCTTTGCCTATGATGCCATCTAATCTTTATAAATGATTAAAAAGCCGTAAAGGTGGGCATTGACTGTGCTTGCCCAGTATCTGTCCCCCAGTCTTCCGGAAATGGTACCTCAATTTCCTTTTTTAGGCACCCACCCCCTCCAACTCTTCTTTTGATAACAGTTTTGTTGAAACACGATCACATACGGCACAACTGACCCTTTTAAACTGTACAATTCAGCAGTTTTTAGTGTAGTCTCAGACATGCGCAATCATCACCACAGTCAATTTTAAACATTTTCATTGCCTCAAAAATAAACCCCGTAGCCTTTAGGCTCACCCCTCATTCCCCCATCCCCCTAAATCTAAGCAACTGCTAATCTACTTCCTGTCTCTATAGATCTGTCTATTGTGGTTTATATAAATGATGTCGTACAATATAAGGTCTTACGTGGCTGACTTCTGTCATTCAACATAATGTTCTCAAGACCCATCCACACTGTAGCACGTATCAGGGCTTCATTCCTTTTTATGGGTGAGTAATACTCCTTCACACAGGTATACCACGTTCTGTTTATCCATTCACCTATCGATGAACATTTGGGTTGTTTCCCCCTTTTGGTTATTATGAATAATGTTGCTGTGAAGATTTGTGTACAAGTTTTTATGTGGACGTGTTTTTGTTTCTCTTGGGTGTGTATACCTAGGAGTGGAATTGTTGGATCATATCATAACTCTTTGTTTAACCGTTTGAGAAACCGCCAGGCTGCTTTCCAAAGCGGCTGCACTATCTTACATTCCCACCAGCAAGGTATGAAACTTCTGATCTTTCCCTACCATCACTGACACGTGTCATTGCCTGGCCCTCTCTAACTGGTAATCCACATGGGGCTTCACAGCTGTGCAGAGACCTTAGCATAGCCACTTCCCCCCCACACACACGTGCCCATGTATCACTTAGGCATTTCGTGCCATGGAAAGTAGTGGCATTTATGCTGAGGAGCAATCCAGCGTAACAACAGGTTCCTGTTGATTCTTTTCAGGTTGTGTAAGTGTTACGGGGGAGAAATTCTGAGTTGGTAGACACTGAGGGACATATACTGTGCAGGAAGAGAAAGCCCTCTCTGAGTCTGAACTCCTCTTGCCCTATAGGCTAGGTGACGTACTCCCAGCTCAGAGCCACGGCTCCCTCACCTGTGAAACCAGGTCACATTCTCACAGGGCTTTAGTGGGCAGAGCCTGAGAGACGACACTTGTAACATCAGTTGTTCAGACTGACTTCAAACAAACCCTGCCCAACATTTGGGTCTTTCCAGCCAGGCTTCTGGGTGCTTCCCAGTTCTGCCTCCTGGCACCCAACACATGGAGTTCCATCTCTTTTCAAGCTGCATCAACAATGCTTCTGCCTATTTGCTCAGATGGGTGGGCTTGGTGATAACAACCAACGTGTTACCCAACACTCCTCATCTGCCCAGTTCTGCTCTGGAGTTTCGCACATGCAACCCCTAATCCTCCCAGCAGCCCTGAGACAGTGGATTTAGCATCTCTAGGTTACGGATGCGGATATGAAACTCAGACGGCTGAGGGCTGGTACGGCGCTCACAGCCAGGAAGGGGCAAAACGGGACTAGGAAGCCAAGTCCGGCTGTGCTGCACAGCTGTCCTCATGGCCACACCCAACCTGCCTCCTCTCTCCTCCTTTCCTCACCTCTTCTCCAGCCCTCCCTCTTCATGGCTGGGCAAAGGACGGTCCAAGGACTAATAAGTCTGTCCCAGGCACCTTGCACAGAGGAGGAGATTGCTTTACCGAGCAGATTCTTCCCAAGAAATCAGGCAGGGAGCACCTTTTCCTTCCCGACTCCTGGTGAGCCGCCATCACCACCACCCCTCAGAGCCCCCCTGGCCCGGCTGTTAACAATATCCCTCGTATCATGACAACAAGAGGACGTCAGTTTTCAGTTGCAATGGACTCCTTTTCGGCTCTGCACTAAGAGTCCATTAAGGATGCTCTCGCATCTAAACTGTGGCGTCCCCGGGTTAAATTCTTTGTAAGCAGATGTTTATTTTTAGAGAGCCGCTGTATGGGCTATTATTGAATACTTAAGCAGTTCCTTAAGACGAGGGTCACCAAAGACTTCTGCTGTAGAAAAACCTCCACATAATACCGCCTGCTGAACAACACTGCTAAGGGAGAAAGAGGGGGAGAAAAAGGAGTCCTTTATTTAAGGAAGGAGGAATTTGATGAGGGGGAAAAACCTCTGAAAGCATTTCTGTTGAAAGAGGCAGACTTGTATGTTTCCATTCAGTGTGGAAATGGATTCAATAAAGTTTATTTTTCAGGGTATTTTGAATGACAATGACAACAACCGTCAGGGCGCAAAGGATGGGCCGTGACCAAGAGACACCTGCAGGCCTTGAACACAGAGCCTCGCACAAGGCTGGGGGTTAATGTGAGCCCACAGCGTCCCTTGCTATATTTTGTTTCTATCTCATGCATTTAGCCTGGGAAAGATGAAAGACCTTGGCTCTCAGACAGCTTGTGAGAGCTGAAAGGGAAGCTGTGGGGTTTCCTCCTGGTCTAGAGAGGGGAGGTTCTATGAGATGCCGTTAAGGGCAATAATGGCTTTTGGTCCCTACACAATGGTGCTAAGACCAGTCTTGATAACAGCAATTTAAGAAGGATGATGATAAAGCCAACATTTCCCAGCTGCCAGTTCCCGTGAAAAGCATGTTCTATGTCTTAGTACAATCAGTCCTCAGAACGACAGAGGAAGTGGGTATTATTACTCTCCATTTATAGCAGAAACTAACTCAGAGTGGTTAAGTTACTTGCCTGAGGTAGAGACTGTTGTGGGTTCATCAAAACTCATTTCTTTTTCTTCAGGGACATGCAGGTAGACCAGATATTCCCACTTCCCAGATCCGAGTGACTGAGTGATTTGAGTTCCGGCCAAGGGAATGCAGGCAGAAGGGTGGGCCCCACTTCCAAGCCTGGCCCGTGCCACCCTCCCGTGAGCTCCCGCAAGCTCTTTCGCCATGGGGAGAGAGCACTACGAGGATGCAGAGACACAGATGGAAGGGCCCCATTGAGCACAGGTCAGGCTACCCAGTCAGGAGCACCTGCACTAGACTGTGTTGTGAGCGAGGGATGAACGTGCTGGGCTTGGACCCCTGATAGCTCTGAGTTCATCTACAATGGAAGTTACTTTGGTAGAGGCAGCATGCAATTCTACTGTCACATGACCCTAAGAAAACCTGGAGGCTTGTCGTCACACTCCCTTAATCAGCCCACACTGCGATGGGCAATCAATCAGTGTTTCATTACTCCCTACTCTGTGCCAGGCTCTGCCAGCCACTGGGGTCCCAGACAAGTGACAGGGTCCCTGTCCTCACTTCAGCCCTTAGCAAGATGCCATTTTCGTCTTTCCCTTGACCAGTATTTTGGAGCACACCTGTGAACCAAGAAGTGGGGTGCTAAGCACAGGGGACAGGAAATGGAAATGTAGCCCCAAATCTCAAGGGGCTCGTGGACCAGTGGGAACATCCCAGGGGGTGTCCCAGGGCCACTGAGAATGAAGTCATTAGTCGTCTGGCTATGGGAATTTAGATAAAGGCTGTCACAGAAGGTGGAGATTGAGCTGGGGCTTGAAGGGCGAGGGAGAGCCAAGTGGTCAAGCAGGGTGAGGGGAGTCAGGAAGAGGGGCCAGCATGAGCAAAGACACAGTATCATGACAAAGAAAGTCGTGACGGAGGGGATCCGAGGTCTTTGATGTGACCGGAACCTGAAGTGCAAGACAAGAGTCCCCTGCATACCAGCATCTCCTGGTTTCAGGCTCTCATCACCATGGCAATGGCCTCCTGCCTCCAGCCGTCATCCTGCCTGAACTCCACATGGGCTCTCCAGAGTGATGGCTGAACCTACAGTGGTCCACGAGGCCCTCTGATTCTGGCCCCTGCTGACTCCTCTAGTCGTATCTCCTGCCACTCCCTGCCCTGAACTTGCTGTTTCGGCAACTCTGAGCCACTCCTTGCTGCCTGATGCCCCCGGGTCTTTGTTCACACTGTCCCCTCTGCCTGGAATGGCCTCCCTGACCCAGACTTGTCCCCCTCCCCCATCGTACTCACCTCTTACAGGAATGTCCTTACCTGACCACCCCACGCCTACAGCAGTGGGGTCCAGGGTTCCTCTGTGTCCCCTGCACACCCTCTGCCATCACCCTTGACCACACGAAAAGGATTGATCTGTTCATTGGCTGTGTCGCGCTCTTGGCCACCACACGGTGCTGTCCCTGGGGCACAGCGGATGCTCCGTACGTTTGCTTAGCTGATCAGACTGAGGACCACGTGGTCCGTCGGACTGAAGCCCAATCACACCAATGGCTTTCGGTCATCCGGATTCAGTGATGGTCAACCCAGCTGTAAATAAAACTGGAGTTGGCTCTGCTTGGTGTAAGATTGATAGTTTTTCCTCCTTTAGACCACTCTGCCTTTGTGACTTCGGTTGGGTTCCCCGGAAGCGGACCCTGCAATGCAGATTCTTCTGAAATAATCCATTAGGAGGTGTTCCCAGGAGAAACATGTAAGGGAGCAGGCAAGTCGGGCAGTGAGGGAAGAGAGCCACCCAAGGGACTGGTATTCAGCAAAGTCCCACAGATGGCAACTTTGGGAAATCCCTGGGTAAGGACCTACCTCAGAGTTGTCCAATCAGGGGCCAGGACATAGAGGTACTCTCTTACCTGGATTCCCAGCACTTCTGGCCCTCTGTGTACGTGAGCTAAGTGAATTTCAATTGCCTGAAGGTGGTCCTCCAGCAAAAGGCCCATTGCTGGCTCTTGGCAGGTAGAAGCAGTGGCTGTGAAATGGGTCCAGGTGGAACACGGACGGCTTCTGCTATACCCTCCTGTCTCGGTTTTCCCATTTGGACAAGATAATCCCCTGGGTCTCTTCTAACTAACTTCTTCTGGCTCTGTGACCTCAAGACAATATTCCAGTCCCCTGCAAACTGTCACCAGAGGCTCAGAAAGACACCGCAGCCAGCCAGAAGCAATAATGAGCCTCTCGTCGGCGTTCAGGAGTCTGATGAGGGGTGCAGCGCGCAGGTGATGCCCTCACAGGAGTCCTCTCAATGGAGCTCCATCAATATGGCGCCACGAGCAGCCAAGAAACCCTGCCATCTGTTCTGGATCTCCTGGCACAGTCCTGCCAACTCTAGCCATCAATTTCCCATGGAACTTGTCATGGGACAAATTCCAGCTTGCACCTCTCAGTTCAGGCTTCCTTGGGCTTTTTCACCAAGTCTCATAGAGGGAGGAGACATGATGGGAGTTTCATAGCAGGAAATGCTCAAGAGTTATGGCTGTATGTGCCCATCCGGTGCAACAAGCCCAAGGAGAGTGCATGGCATGGTACCTGAAAACAAGAGGGCTTTGGGCACCAGAAGGACTGGATTTGTATTCTAGCTTTGCCTTTACCAGCTGTATGACCTTGGGGAAGGGACAGACCTTTCTGAGTCTTGTTTTCCCCATGCCAAACCATACAGAATCTTCAGGCTGTTGCGAGAGTTACACTGGATGTCATATGTAAAGTGCTCTGCACATAGTAGGTGCTTTTAAAGCATGATTGTCTTTTTACTCCTTCACTTTAGCCACGTATCCTCATGCTCATTGTCTTTCTTAGGACAAGTGTTCAAGAAATATTGGTTGAAAGAACATGTGAATGGATGTTTGGATGGACGCATGGGTGGATGTTTCATTGCATGAATGATGGATGAATGGATGAACTGGTAGGTGGAAGAGTCTGTTTTTGGAAGTTGTGTAGACCTATGTTCTAATCCCATTCTGCTGTGTAAGAGTCTGCAGGTTACTTTACCTTGCCAAACCTCATCTTAAAGATGAGGGGGTGGTCATAATTCCTATTTTCCAGAATTGCTGAGAAGAAAAAAACCCGGAATTTGTATACAATACACCAGCCTTAGTAAACGGCACATGGGAGGCGCTCAACAGATATTATTTCACGTGGGGATGGAATGACTGGCCCCAGTTCTTCACCCCTCCCTGTATTCACATCCTTGCTATGGCCTTGTCATGGACAGAGTGCTTCCTCCACCCATTGACTTTGGGCTGGGCCGTGTGACTTTTTGGGGGCCTGTGGCATGTGGGCAGGAGTGAGTTAGCCAGTTCCAAACCTAAGCCTTAAGAGACCATGCTGTCTTGTGCTTCTGCCACTGCCATAAGAAGCCCTCCCCCCGGGTAGCCGCTGCCCCTTCTGCCAAAGTCCCCAAGTTAACACATATGGAGCAGAATCAGCCCACCAAGCATGGCCAGACCCACAGTGAAGCACAGCTGCCCAGCTGAGCCCAACCAACTTGCAGATTTGTGAGAATAAGAGATGTTTCAAACCACTGAGTTTAGGGGTGTTTTGTTACGTGGCATTTGGTAGCAACAGCTAACCAGTACATGTTCCAATCTGTGGGGCTCCCTAGGTTCCCATCCACTAACTTATACACCCAGAACTAGACCCCTTCTCTCCCAAAAAAGATCCAGCCTGCTTCCTCCATCCCACCACCATCTGTAACTCACCTCCTCCATTGACAAGTTTTTCTCCAAACGTCTACATCCTGCAAACACCAGTGGAGTCCCCTCTCTTGAAGCAGCGCATTAACAGAAAGGCTTTCATAGGCAAGAGAAAGAAACAGAGGCCAAGGTCTGCTTCCCAGCCTCTAAAAAGAATCTTTTGTTGGTGATAATGCCTTCAGCAAGGGCGCTCACGTTCTTTGACCAAACACTCAGCATAAGTTAGGGAAAGAGGTATATGTTTCACTGAAGCTGCCCACTTCAGTTTTCTCTTTGTCAAAAAAAATAAAAAATTAAAAGCACTTCATGTGTACCTTTAAGTACATCATTACTTTCTAAGTGCTTTATCATCATTACCGAGTAATGCTGTTACCCACAGAATCACAGGAAGACCTTGACTCCCAGAGAATCACCCTGTCTTCTGCTTTGGGGCTACTCCACCCAGCGCATCGCAGCCTTTGTTCTGCCTGTGCTGTTGATGCCTCCCGTGAATGAGTAGAAGAAGCTCTCCAAGTAAATAGACACACTTTCTGTTTCCATTTAAGGCTTTGAGCCATTCTTTAACCTCAGATGATGCCGGATAAATCGTCTTTGCTTAGGAGGTCTGCAAAGGCTCAAAGGGAAGAATTTTCCTTGGGGACCCTCGTTTATCTCAGTAGATAGTGGGGACAATACAAAGAGAAGGGAGCTGGTGCTGGACAGACCTGAGATGGTTCAGGGTCCTGCTGGGTTGGGTGTGTGGAAATTGGATGGTGAGTGTGAAGTTATCGGAATTTAATTGAAATCTCTAATCCCTAAGGCACTTATGGCTCACAAAGTTACCCAGTCCCTCCCGGGTGAGAATAAGTGGAAAGTGCTTGACAGCCCTGCTCTTGTTCTAGAATGTAGTCTCACTTGGTGCTCCCATGGATTCCATCCTGTCCTTCCATCATTCAAGCTTCTCACTGATGAACGAACCACGGGTCCTTTATGCTGTATCACTTGCAAAGCCCCCACATCGTATCTTCACTTAACCTCAGTGCCAAAGAGGAGGACAGCAGAGCATAGGAGGCAGCTGAGGCCTCAAAGCTTCATCCTCTACAGGTGCACAGAGCTGGTGCCTGCAGAGCCGGGCTGGGGCGTAACCCAGGACACGTTCTGTTACAAGCCAGAAATCCCCCCAAATGGATTTGTCAGCTCCTTGAACAAAATGGAGAATGAACCCAGGAATCATTCATTCGTTCACCAAGTATTTATTGAGCGCCTACTCTGTGTCAGGAACTACGGACACCAGGTGCTAAACGGCAGCTCTTCCGAGGCTCGCCAAAGTATAGATCTGAAAATCAGAAAGGAGATTTTGGACTTGGTTGTGTGATGTTGTCTCAAATCATACTGATGCTAGAGAGGCATTCTAGAGCCTCCCAAAATGTGTGAGGCTGGGGCAGAGGCGGGTCTCACATCCTATGAGCCACTGGGGGGCAGAGGCGAGGCTTACTTGTGTCCAGATGTCCAGTGCCCAACATGTGCCTGCCCACAGGAGGCCTCAGAAGGTGTTAGGAATGATCCAGACGCCTTTGCTTTATCCACCATTGACCCCTGGCCCACCTCCACCTGGGGGGCCTCCCAGAAGGCTCCTGGCAGCCCTTCCCCTCGGGGCTCTCCCCTCCCGTCTCTCCCCCTCCCATCTTTCTCCCTCCC
Organism: Globicephala melas; assembly: GCF_963455315.2. NCBI lineage: Eukaryota > Metazoa > Chordata > Mammalia > Artiodactyla > Delphinidae > Globicephala > Globicephala melas. The sequence goes on along the minus strand of NC_083315.2, from coordinate 169,431,056 downwards.
ATCTCTCCCCCTCCCATCTCTCCCCCATGCTCCTGCCTGCCTGCCTGCCCGAGGGGTCCGACCACACAACACTTCGCCTGTGTCAACCTGCCAAAGGCTCCCAGGGCCCCTCAGGACAAAGGCAAAACCATTCAACAGGACCTGTACGGCCACCATCCTTGGTGACACGACCCTTGTCTGCTTCTCCAGCCTTCTCTCTCACCACCATGTGCCTGTGACAACATCACACACACAGAGAGATAGAAACACACAGAGATATACACACACCACACACACACACACACACACACCACAGAGACAATACACATATACACACCCATCACACACACACCCCATCACATACACACACACACACATCCATCACATACACACACGCCACAAAGACAATACACATACACACCCTTCACACACACACACCCCATCACATACACACATAACACAGAGACGATACACACATACACACCCATCACACACACACACCACACATCACACACACACACATAAACATACACACAAATACATCACACAAACAGCATGCACACACCACACACACAACCCTGCTATTTCTCACCCTCACACTCTGCTGTCATTCCCCATCCCCAGGACACCTTTCTTGAGCAAACCTCCCCTGAGCTCCTCCTACGTGTGCCCAGAACGCTCTCCATGAGTCGGGCTCCTGCTCTGAGCATCCTACAGGCGTTGTCTCCCCTGACTCTCACTCCAGTCCTGTGAGGGGGAGACTCTGGCTCTTCCCATTTTGCAGAGAGGGAAACTGAGACTCTGTGCAGCTGTGCAATGCGACCAAGGCCACAGTGACAGAGTAGGGTGCCAGGAGCCCCCCAGGCCTGGGTAGCTCCCCAGCTCAGCCACGGGAAGGTGCAATTCGCCCCATTTTGCAGACGCCAAACCCGTGGCTGTGGAAGTTCAGTTCTTGCCTGAGGTTGCCCAGCCCCCAGGGATCTGTGGGGATGCTCCCGGCTCCCCGGGGTCTCCAGGGCTCCCTTCCAGCACCCGTCCCTCCCCTAGACTGGGAGTTGTGGGAGGACAGGCATGGTGTCTTACTTGCTTCTTCACCCCAGCGCCTGGTACAGGACCAGCCCGAAGCAGGTGCCCCAGCAAACGGGGAATGAATAAACACCCGAGCCCGTCCAATGTCAAGAGACGGTCACGCTGTCATGGTTGGCAGGCTGCATCCATGCATTTGAGGGGCAGAGGAAGAGAGATTAGGGGTCCCCTGCCCTTGGGAACCAGCCTCTCCCTCCTGGAAAAGCATAAAACTTAAAAGCCTCCAGCTCCTGCCCGGCTCTGTCCTGATGAGACAGGCTATGCTGCAGAGAAACTCTCCCTGCTTCCCCAGCCCCGATGACCCGTACGGTAACTGTGCCTGCCCTTCGTCCGGAGCCTCCCTTCTCCTGCCCCGCCAGGACCCCCGAAGGCTATGCAAGTGCAGCGGACAATATCAAGGACCTGGACTTGCACTCCCGAGGCGAGGGCAGTGTGCTTAGGGCAGGGGCCTGTCTCACGTGAGTTTGCGTCAGCGAGAGTCTTTTGAGGCCGAGAGGGACAGAGGCTGCCGGGGAGGCTGCTGCGGGAGTCTGTGCAGGGGCCGATGAAGCCCTGTTGGGCACAGCCTGTGGGCTCTTTGGATGGAGAGGTGACAGCCCTGCTAACCTGATGACCACAGAGCCACGGAAGAGAAGATTCAAAGCTGCCTCCCAGGTTTCTGCTCCCAGGGGACGGCAACACAGCTCACCACGTTGATGGGACCAGAAGAAGTGTGTGAGGTTGTAGTGGTGAGCTCTGCCTGGTACCCATTACACCAGACAGTTGTAGGGGCGCAGAGTTTGTTTAGGGGCAGCTGTGGGTTGGAAATACACTTTGGGGTCGTTGATGTACAGTGGTACAGAGAGATTTCCCAGAGATCGTGGGGACAGGGTGGAGTCTGTGACCCAGGAAATGCCTTCTCTCAGGACACTGGGAAGAAGTAGAGAAGGAGCGGTCAGGGGAAGCCCTGAAGGGGTCCCTGTCGTTAAAGCCAAAGAAGGGAAGAATTCAGAAGGAGGTGGATTCAGGGCCCCAGGGCCTGGGGAGGCCAAGACAAGAACTGGCTTCATCAACTGCAGGTGTAACGAGGACAGAGCGGGCTCCTTGCGCAAGTGCGGCATGGCTCTGCTGCCGTGGTCACCTCCTCGTTACACTTCACCCACCAGGGATGCTTGTCCTGAACCTGACACTTTCCCAGGGCTTTCTTGCTCCTTCCTGGGCAGCATCCTGTCCTAAGATCGCTCGGAAGTCACAAAGACAGTCTCGGTTATCACAATGTCCAGAACAGGAAGGTGAAGAGATCCCGTGCTCGAGTTCAGCTCTGACCGCCTCCCTCCCCGAGTGTGGATACCCATGCTGGTGCCCTACGGTGGGAGGGGCACGGCAGACAGCCTGCTCCCCCGTGCCACCCCTCTTCCGCACAGCCCAACCTCCGAAGGCATAGCCTCTGCCCGAAGCCTTCCCTGTTCTACATCCTGACTCTTCTTTTTTATGTTCTTGACCTGCCTGAGGAGCCTAAGAGCCATAGAACTGCACCTCACTTTGAGCTCACTTAGGTGAGAGTGTTGGCCCCTTGGGGGAAACTGAGGCAGGAAAGCAGACAGGCTGGGTTTGCTCAAGGTGACAGGGGAACAGAAGCGGGGCTCCACCCCGTGCTGGGAAGCTGCTAAGGCACACGTGCGAGGGAGGGTCAGCTTCTGCAGAGTCATGTGGGGTGACACCAGTGCCGACCTTCAGGCTTCTTTGTGCTCCGACGTGCTATTTACAAAGCTGTCCTCAAGACTCAAGGAGACAACAGAGGAATGGATAAAGAAGACGTGGTACATATACAATGGAATATTACTCAGCCATAAACAAAGAGTGGAATATTGCCATTTGCAGCAACACGGATGGACCCAGAGATTATCATATTGTACTAAGTGAAGTAAGTCAGACAAGAAAGACAAATATATGATATCATTTATATGTGGAATCTAAAAAAAATGATACAAAGGAACTTATTTACAAAACAGAAACCGACTCACAGACGTAGAAAACCAACTTATGGTTACCAAAGGGGAAAGGAGGGGGAGGGACAAATTAGGAATTTAGTACTAACATATAGACACTATCATATATAAAATAGATAAATAAAAAAGACCTACCATATAGCATAAGACCTACTGTATAGTGTAAGAAACTATATTCAGTATTTTGTACTAACCTATAAGGGAAAAGAATCTGAAAAAGAATATATATTACATATATATATATATGAATCACTCCTGTACACCTGAAACTACACAACACTGTAAATCAAATATACTTCAATTAAATAAATAAATAAGATTCAGGGGAAAGAAACTTGGTTGTTTCTAAGAATGGGAAACTAAAGGCAATTTAAAAAGAGAGTAGGGGAAAACCCATTCAATGTCATTAGACTTCCTCAGAAGCATTTCTCACACTGACAAAAGAGAAAGAGTGAGCTCTCACTATTTTCCAGAGGGACCGTCTATGTGCCTGGAAAGATAGAAGTCATAAAAGAGAACAGGGAGATGCAATAACTGGATATTTCAGTTCAGGGGAGACCTGTTCTTTGGGGGAAGGGAAAACCACAGTGGAACGCTTTAGACAGCCCGCTTAATTTTGAAAGAAAAGGAAAATTATTTTGTGATTTCGATGGCAGCCCGTTCACAGGGCTCTACCACCGCCTCGGCAAGGAAATCAGTTGCCATGGCAACTTCAGGTTGCATCATTAAGAATTTTTTAAACGTTGAGAGTTGGGAGGCAGGGCTTTAAACCTTGGAGGAAGAAGAAGAGAACGCGAGAGAGAGAGAGAGAAGTAAGGCTTGAGAAGTGAAAGAAGTAACGCAGGGGTGAGCCAAGTCTTGGCTAAAGGGAGGAAATTCAGGATCTCCCTTCTCTTCAAGAGGATGTTTGTATTGTCTCTCCCAGAATCGTGAAAGGAAGCAGCATCTTGCCCCCTCTTGGTTTCTCTTTCTTTCACGTCTTAATCTGATCATTTTTTTCTCTTGTCCATTAAAAGGGAAAAATGTAGAAAAGTGAAGATGATTTCAAGAAGCAGCCTTCATTCATTTTATATTGTTTTGTTTCAGGACTGAATGGATCATTCTACTTCAAGTTATTTTCCCACTGTGCTTAAGTGGTTTGGTCCTGAACTCGCCCAGCTGACAAAATATAAAAATAAAACTTTGTACTCTGTGTACAACTTCTTAAATTTATCCTCCAGCTCTTCACTTGTGTGGAAAATAATAATGGGATGTTATTAGATAGAGTTGTATTTATGTCCAAAGAGCCGTGGATGAGAGATGATATCATTGCTCCACCGCTGCGATCTGAGTTCGTCTTTAGAAATATAGGGTTTGTTTTTTCTTTTTACCTGTGTCTTCGTATGGAAGGAAGACAGGGAAATTCAGGTGATCAACCAGGTCACTGGTCATCTGGGAAAGATCTGGAAATAGCCCACTTTCAGCTTTGAGATATCTTGATGACTACCTGGGTCATCAGTTCCGTTTTGCACCCTTCCTTGTATTGGTCACCAGCCGTTTATTTTTCTTTATGATGTGGGTCTCCCTTGCAATCCTCACCTGCACCTGACACAGGGTCTCCGCTTTGAAGGAGGGCTCACCCCACACACTGAGGTTCCGAAAGGTGAGGGTTTCTTGCTCATCCCGTGGAAAGGCAAGTGTGCCAGTGAACGCGGCTGTGTGTTGTGATGGCAAAGGGACTTGGGAACTGAGTTTCTGCAAGGGAATGGCTCCGCCTTGGGGCAGCAGTTCTCAAGTTTGAGAAGCCCCAGGCTGGAGGGGGGCTGACTGGGTCCCGGCTTCAGCTCTGCTTCCGCTGGAGGAGAGGACACAGCGCCACCTTTTGTGGCCTGGAACGAATCCTCCAGACATTCTCCAAGCCTGCTTCTTCACGTGGAAACTGAGAACAGTAATAATAGCCGCTGCTCACCTTGAACAGTTGGTGGGAGCATCCTGAGAGGTGAGATGCAGGGAAACCCCTGCGCAGACAACGAGGGGTTACATGGGTATCAGGCACCATCTTATGGGAGAGTAGCTCCAGGCTCCTTCCTTGCCCAAGATTATGCAGGTCACTCTCAGGACCCACCTCCTGCCTGGCCCTCGGGACCTTTGAGGCCGCTCTCTCAGCTCAGGGTTGACTAAAGACAGACAAGAAGGAAACAGCCTGATACTACAGTATCCACGCTGCCCAAAGTGGGATCTACCCTGTGGAAGCGGCAACCCCAAGATGCCAGCTTCCTCGCTCAGACGGGTGACAGACGAGTGAGCCAGCGGGACCGGGGTCCTGGGCAGGGTGTATGAGTCTCCCACTGCTCTCATCGCTGACCCACAAGGCTGGCCTTGCTCCGCCTCCAGCTCTCCTCTGCTACTGCCGAGCCCAGGGCCCCCCAGCTCCTCTCAGGCACCACTCCCCTCCAACGTGAGAATGCCTCCGGGCCCAGGCAACGCTTTTTTCCCTATTTTGCAAGTGACGATGCGATAACAGGGCTCTGGTCCTGGCCCTGTGTGCTTGGGTAGACCCAATTCTCAAATATGCGTATGTTTTTCTTTCTTTCATGCATCCACCCATTAGTCAACAATCATCTCTGTAACGCCTTTGCTAGTCATGTGGCTGAACCAGGGGACCAGCGCGTTACAGCCACGGACCGTATCCAGCTTGAGGCTTATTTTTGTAAGTAAAATTTTATTAGAACAAAGTCATGCCCGTTTGTTAACACATTGGCCATGGCTGCTCTCACGACACGAAGGCAGAATTGGTACTTGTAACTGAGATCATACAGTCTGTAAAGCCTAAAATGTTGACAATTTGGCCCTTTACAGAAAAGGTTTTGCCGATCTTGGGCTAGACACTTAGTAGGGTCGGGGGGGGGGGGGTGTCCCATAGCAGAAGCAGGAGGGTCAAGTTGAGGTCCTGCCCACCAAGGAGCTTACAGCCCAGTGGAGGAAATAAGTTGTGTGAGCTGTTATTCTATTACAGGGCAGGTTGTTCTGAGAGACGGTCAGAGGAAGTAGTCAGGGCACTCAAAGGCAAGAGGTCCCTGCCTGCAGGGGGACTCAGGAAGGTGTCTGAGGCTGGGTCCTGCAGGGTGGGTTGGGCTTGGCCATGTGCATAGGAGGAGATGCAGGAAGAGCAGTCACAGGATGAAGGATGCAGGGGCAGAGGACCAGGGCCATGCACCCAGGAAACAGGAAGTGCCGAGGCCGGGTATGAAGGCAAGATGGGTGGTTAGGACCATCAAGAGACATGGCTGGAAAGAGAGTTTTGGGCAGGATTCTGGAGGGTCTGGAATACCAGGATAAGGAGTTTGGCGTTTCTTCTCTAGACACAGAAAAGTTTTTGAGCTGGGGAATGAACAGGGAAGCCGTGCTTTGGGACCATTAAAAAGGCAGCCAGGTGTAGTATAGACTAGAGATTGATATTTCCAGGAGAAATTAAGCCTGCAGATTCATTCTCCCTAACCTAGTCAAATGAAGTAATGTATAAGAAGGATTTTGTAAGCTTTAAATGTATGGGATTATTATGATTATTTATTATAACAATAATGCTAACCCAGGTAAGATTTAGACCTTTCTGCTCAGATTCATTTCCACGTTTCAATCACTTGAATTCCCCTTCCTGGGTTGTATTTTGACTTCCCCAGACTGTAAGCATAGCCCACATCATATTGGGTGTGATATGATTAAGCAGTAATGGCTGAGCGTTCGTATCCAGGGGAGTTATTTCTGGCGTGACACAGAACATGGCACGGCATTGGAATGTCACACAACAGGACATGGAACTGAACCCAGGATGGAACACTTCCCACCAATGGGACCTGGGCACATTCTTCCCATGACCTTGGCCCGGACCAGTGCTGGCTCTGCCGTAATAAGATAATCTCCAAAGGGCTAAATCCCAGAGCTAAAGAGCCCAGCATCATGCAGCTCCAGCCGGCATGAGGAAGAAAGGAACCGAGGAAGGCTGGGAATGCAAGGTCTCATCACCTGAGGGGGAACAAGGGGCCAAGAGGAATGAATCCACCGAAATCAAGAACCAACATTTTCTGTCACTGCTAAAAAGATGTGGCTGGAACTTTGTCTTAAAAATGGAAACTAAAAATCATAAAATCAAGTTTATTTTTCCTTATAGTTAAAAAAATTTAGGTTATAACGGCAGCTATTCATCAATCTTTAGAATAAATAAGCAGGACGTTGGTGAGGGGCATGATTTTTCCAACAAAATTGTAAGACAACAGGTTACAATGTCCTTCGCTTCAGGTTGGACTTCCCAATGGAATAATAAACAAGTCCTTTTTTTTTTTTTAATTCAAGAGTTTCATCAATTTTCCCAAAGGCTTTTCTTTATTCGTTGACGTCAAATCATTCAGAGCATCTATCCATTCATCAGCCATGCTGATAATCCAGTGCTCACGTTTCTAAGACTGCCAGGTCTTCCTTGCCGGTGGCTTTTGCAAATCCTTCAAGCAATTCTCCAATGTCACTTGCAGTGACTTCAAGAAATCCCAACCCTCTTGCAAGAGTAACAACTTCACTTTGCAATTGGTTTGCCACCGTGTTCATCCCCAAATCAACAGACAGAAAAGACGTGGACGAGGTAGGTGGAAGAGAGGGCCATGTTGAGACAGAATGGTGACACACTCTGGGGTGGGGACCAGAAAGTCTGGGGCCTCTACAAACTCAATTGGGAGGCAGAATTATTCACCTGTCTTTGTTCATGGCCCTGGTCAGCTCATTGTAAGTTCCCAGGGCTGGTCGCACTCAGAACCTTCTCTATACTCTTCAGACCCCTGGCTCCCGCTGCCCAGTCTCTGAGAATGACTCACCCGCTACCCTTCAGGAAAAATGGAGGCCCTGGGGAGGAACACCCTCCACTTCTCAACCCCACACCTACAGGCTCAGGTGTGTCAGCAATAGCTCTCACCCATTTTCCCTTAGCCCACAGAGACAGACTCCTTCTGCATGAACTTGACCTCTCCACATCTTCTGCATTCAACCCCCTTCCCACTGGTGTCTGGAAGTGACACGTCATTTGCTCACAGACCTTCCTTCCCTCCCTGCACTTGCCCTGGCTTCCTTGTGAGTGGAGCCGACTCTCCATCTCACCGGCTGTGAGTTTGACCACGTGACTAACTATAGCCAAGGACAGACTTGACAGTTCCCAGTGGAGGCTTCAAGGGGCATTGCAGATCCTGACGCCCTTGTGTTGCCACCGCTTGCAATGAAAAAGCAATGTCCCAGGTGGTCATTGCATCCTCAGCCTGGGTCCTGGGATGAGAAACCCATGGAGCAGGTATAGATGGAAGCCCAGGCAAGCCCACTTGAGCCACAGACCCACAAGGGGGAAGGAGATATTTATTTAGGAAACCATTAAGATCTGGGGCTTGTTCGCTGCATCATTATTGCTACGAAACCTAATACACTCTCATCTTCCCCACAACCTAGGAGCATAGATAAACATGTATATCTTTGTCTGAACAAAATTCTATGGTATACAGTAAAGGGATGGGGGTGGAGTTGATTCTGCCAGAGAACAGGAAGGGAGATCAAGGTGAGTTTGGGGTGTTTTGCAGGGAAGCTGTTTGCTTTTTATTCTCTGCACCAAGAAGCTTGACGGGGGTGAGTGTGGATTCTGGAGCCCGTTTGCCCACCCTGGGATCCCAGCTCTGTTAACTTGGGCACATTGTTCGACCTTTCTGCTGATGCATGAAACTGTCTATGAGATTGAAACGCTGATCATAATGGCATCTCCTCCCAAGCTCATGGGAAGACTGAACTGAGTGAATACATGACACGCAGAGTTGGGCCTGGCACAGTCAGTCAAGGCGATCTGTGTTCTTCTGTGACTCTCTTTTCCCACCGGCTATGAGCTCAAGGCTGTATCACAGCCACCTCTGTGGCCCCGTGGCCTAAACACGCAGCCTGCTGTGTGCTAGGTGCTCTCTGAGGGCTCTTGAGGTACGTGCAGCCCATGTACCATTTCCAGATTCCCGAAAGCCTAACACCAGCCAAAATCCTGCGCCACTTGGAGAGGCCTGCAGGGACTCACAACACACAGACGCCCCCAGCTTGGTTCTCCAGAAGGTCCCCGTCCATCTCCTCCCGTCTCTGCCATGTCCTTGTCAGCTCAGCAGGCAACTCTAGCCTGGATGTCAGCTCTGCATCCCCTCAGGCCTTCAGAGCCAGTGGGGTGTGAAGCGGGGCAGTATATGCGAAGCCCACGTCCAGCCCATATCACCATTTGGATGCCAGTGGGGCTGGAAAATGCCATCCTGGCTGGACAGCCACACCCAAGCACTACCAAAGGGAAGCATGAGCTTTCGGTGAGTAGCAGGTTATTTATGCCTCGGCTGGTTGTGAGAAAGGAGAGTGGCATTTCTTATACATCTGAGCTAATGGCCCGAGCTTCAGGTCAGTTACACAATTGTAACAAATGTATTTCCCTGGCCACACCTTCCTGGGCTACATGGAAGCCCTAAACTGAAGATAATTTGTGTTCTGCATGTGGCCGAATGCAGGTTTCCAGCAGCACTGCATCCCCATCGGTACACTGTCCCTCCTCAAAGTGGGAAGGTGTGTCTCAACTCTCTAAATTTCCAGCTCAGGACCCCACTTCCAGCTCAGGTCCCCATGGGTTTGCCTTGGCCACGCCCAACTCACCCAGGGGCATTGCACCACTTCGGCCACCCGGAGGATCCACGGCCCCTGCCTGGGCCCCTGGGGTGACCTAGAGAGTCAGCCCTTATGGCAGAATGGTCTTCCTTACCTGCTACACACCTGGACCATTTTCACCGCTGCAGGTGTCCACACAAGGGCTCAGCTCATTCTCTCTGGGCCTCTTCTCCCAGCTGGAGCCCAGGTGAGGTCTAAGGATCTCCTCCCTGGAGTCTGTCCAGGGGCCGGGTGTCTGCATCTCACATAGGGTCAGCCCCTCTTTATTCCCCTCCTCCATCCAGATCTTCCCAATTCTGATAGCACTTCATCCTCTCACAGGAGCTGCACAACCTGTGAGTTGTGGGAAGAGGGGTTTGCTACCTGAAAATGCCATTGAGGAAATATGGCCACCGTTGCATGTTCTCAAAAAACGTCAGCCACGCGGCAGGAATATGTGAAAATTATGGGCAGACGTGGGTTTTTAATTTTGTGGGGAAAAAAAGGTCAGGAAGGAGGGTGTCCACGAGGGAAATGGAGGAAGAAATTATCAATATTGTCAATTCATGGCACTGTTCCTCTTTTAGAGCATTGGTGACATCCTTAGGAGACCCCGAAAGGAAAATGAAATACACACGGTATGATTCTAAACCAGGGTTTCTCAAGCTCAGCGTTATTAACATTTGGGGCTGGATAATGCTTTGTGGTGGGGGCCATCCTGTGCCCCGTAGGGTTCTGAGCAGCGTCCCTGGCCTCCACCCACTAGAGGCAGGACGCGCCCCTCCGCACACAAGTTACGACATTCAAAATGGATTCAGACGTTGCCAAATGTCTCCTGGGGCACAGAGTCACCCCCAATTGAGAAGCCCTACTCTCAAGCAGCCAGAAAAACTTTCTGAAGAAACAGACGCAAACTCACAACTTAGGACAGCACCGTCCAATCAAAATATAATGTGAGCCGCAAATACAAGGCACAGATGTAATTTTATATTCTCTGGTAGTGACATTTTAAAAAGTAAAAAGAAACAGGTGATATTAGTTTCCATCATATATTTTATTCAACCCGTTATATCCAAAATATTATCATTTCCACATGAAATCAATATTAAAAAATTACTGTGATATTTCACACTGTTTTTATTTTTATACTGTGTCCTGGAGAGCCAGTGTGTATTTAACACTTTACAGAGCATCTCAGTTTGGACCAGCCACGTTTCAAGTGCTCTGCAGCCACACAAGGCTGGGGGCCACCGTTTGGCCAGTGCAGGCTGGGGGGTCGCGCATGGCTTTATGATGAAACTATAGACGTCGGAATCAAGCAAGCAGTTAGCCTCACGTGCCAGCCCACTGGCTAGGTGATGCTGAGCAAATGATTCTTTCTGAGCCTTGATTTGCATATCTGTAAAATGGGGCAGTGATGCCTCTGAGTGTTAGTCCCCTGCCTCTGAGGTGCAGTTCCCTCCAGAGGAGTGGGTGGGCACACCCCAAGGTGGCCATCACAGGACCTCTGTAGTGGTCCCACTGACCTGCTTCCCTCTCCATCCCTGGAACCAGCACATCCCTAAAGGTCTCAGCCCTACCAGATCTCCTCTGCCAGGCAGCAAGTTTCATCGATGGCATGCCTTTCCCCCCTTTATTTGTTAATAAGAGTGCTTTTCCTAGAATGCGACCCAATGTGGGGAGTGGGGAGTAATAATATGTGTTTGGCATCTCCAATATTAATAGCACCGAGTGTCACATGCTATGACAGTGATGAAAGAGGATATGGACGTGGGGCCCCCTCTTTTCTGGGATGCAGTGCTCCCCCTTGCAAAGAGAAAATAAACACAGCCCTGGTGGAGCACAAATGCCAATAACTGTGAAATTTTGATTAAATAATAGATATGTGTTCAGAAGCACTCCTCTATAGTGTGTGATTAAGAAAGATAACCAGACATTCTTACAGCCCTAATGATAATAATTACTGCAACACATAAAGTGCAGAATATGACACCAGAAAGGCCATTATTAACCTTTCCCAGGGTTATTTTTTGGGGTGTATTTTTGACACTGTGGACACCGGCATTCAGAAACTAAATAAAACTATAGCTGAGGCAATTACCCTCAGCTACTGCCCTGATCTATCATGGGATCAGGGGGTGGGGGTTGAGAAGGCGAGAGAAAGAAAGAGACAGTGTGCGGGGGGGGGGCATAAAAAGTCTTTTATACAAAACAGATGCTTGTTTAATATCTAACATCTGGCCAGTCTTATAAAGATTTGTATTAACATTTCTGCAACTGTCAGTAATTCAGAAAACTGACAGAGCTTCCCTGTTTAAATTTTTGCTATAAATAACAACCTTAGACCCAGGCTTTTTTTTTTTCTGCTTGCATGCAATTTTTGGTCCCTGACATATGATACCCAACTGCTCAGCACTCCCTGTCTTGCCCTGAGGAGGCAGAGGGGGTGGTGCCTGCTCTGGAAACTGACTTCTTTGCACATCCTCAACAGCTGCCCCAAAGCTGCCCACCCCTGGGATGACTGACCTCAGTGCCACTCAGCTTCCTTCTCCTCTATCCCAAGTGCATCAGTTAGCATTTGCTGCATAACAAACATCCCCAAATGGAGTGGAGTCAAATAGTGACCGTGTCTTTTACTTGTGATTCCATAGGTAGGCAATTTTGGCTGGGATCCCCAGGGTGGTTCTTCTGGTCTCAGTTGGACTCACTTGTGCATTTGTAGAGTTGACTGAAAAAAATGCACAATCTAAAAGCTGAGAATTGTGTTTCGTTCAGCATACTTTTTAAGCAATTAAGCCCAGAAGACAACCTCTCAGATAGCTCTGAGGGACTGCTCCAAAGGCGTAAGGAAGGAGCCAGGGTATATAAGAGTTTTTGCAACAAAAACCAGGTAGTCGGGACATCAAAATATTAGGAAGCCATTGACTGAAACCGACCCCCTTGGCCAGTCACGATAATAACTGCTTGCACGAGTTGTCTCACAACAAGAGATCCTGATAAGGAACATGGTGCTGTCACCGAAAACTAACTGAAAGAATTCGGGAGGGGCCGAAAGGAAGGAGGAGATGCCAACCCGTAATATGTCCTGCCAACCTCCCAGAAACCCTCACGCTGGAATCCATCTTGGCTGAGAGATGCAAGTGCCACCAGAAAGGACCCTGAGTCACAGACCAAATATGGTCACAAGAAAGATGATTGGCCAGAGACAACCTGGAAAGCTAACCTCATTACCATAAAGCCTGAGACTGTAGGCCATGTGACAGAGCAGTTCTCCTGGGTTCCCTTACCCTGCTGCTCTCTGCTGGGGTGCCCCTTCCCAATAAAGTCTTTTGCTTTGTCAGTACGTGTGTCTCCTTGGACAATTCATTTCCAAGTGTTAGACAAGAGCCCCTTCTCAGACCCTGGAAGGGATTCCCCTTCCAGTAACAAAAAGATTACATTAATTAAAGAAAATTGCACTTTCTATGTATGGGAAGATACAAGAGTCTGGGCTCACTGAAATCACTCCTTTGATGTGCACCTTAGCTATCTAGAGCCAGTATCCTGCTTTTTTCCATCTTGAATCCTTTCAGGGTGTGCAGTCTGGGCAGCTGCACTGGCTGAGGGCTTGATGGCCACAACATCCTTTGTTTGCTCATGGGGCAGGCAACATTCCTTGTCCACAGTAGTCGGCCTCCAGCTTGGCTAGGGGCTGACGGGCCTGAGCTGATCTCCGCTGGGGTGGCTCATTTATGCTCCCTGTGCTCTCCCATCCTCGAGCAGACCAGCCAGGGGGCACTCACCCAACAGGGGCAGGGATCTGAGAGAGCATGTGGCAGCATGCAACGTCTCTTGAGGCATCGGTTCGGAAACAATCTCATCATTTCTGCTCGACTCTGTTGGTCGAAGCAAGTCACAAGACCACATTCATGGGGTCAAGAAACGGGCTCCACTAAATGAAAAGAATGCAAAGTCAGGGCTTCCCTGGTGGCGCAGTGGTTGAGAGTCCGCCTGCCGATGCAGGGGACGCGGGTTCGTGCCCCGGTCCGGGAAGATCCCACATGCTGCGAAGCGGCTGGGCCCGTGAGCCATGGCCGCTGAACCTGCGCATCTGGATCCTGTGCTCCGCAACGGGAGAGGCCACAACAGTGAGAGGCTCGCGTACCGCAAAAAAAAAAAAAAAAAAGAAAAAGAAAAGAATGCAAAGTCAGATAGCAAGGATGAGGGTTGAGGAACATTGTGGCCCTTTTTGCAAATAAGATTCCACCCCAGGCACAGTTTCTCAGCTATTATCTGATGATAATAGTCAGAGATGGAAAGTGTTACCCTCTTTAATGTATACACTTTACAGTTAAGGAACTGAAGGAGGCTAAGTGATTTGCCCCTGGCTGCTTAGCTACTAAGAGATGCCAGGAATCAACAGCAAAGGATAAGGTGCTGGAAACCTTTCCAAGTGGGCCGTGTAAAAACTCTCAACAATGAAGTTCACCACCAGCTGTAGCTGCTGCCCGTGTCCAGGGCGGGCTTTCTGGCTGCTGAAGTAGGCAGCCTCATATGAGAGCGATTTGAACCACATCAGAAGACGGACTTACTGTTTCACTAATTTTCTTCTTCTGCCCTCTCACTCAATAGAGGAGTGAGGCAGCTTACAAAACTATACACAAATGTTAAAGGACAAAAAATAAATAAGAGAGTGTCAGGCACTCATCCTTGAAGGACCAAGTTGAAGTGTAAATGCTTTGGGAGGAAGGAGAACCCACTAACATCTCAGCTGGACTCAGTATAGCACAGTAGTTCTCACCCAAGGACCAAACAGTCCCCTATAGCAGGCATTTGAAAATGGTGTGAGGTCATTGTTGGTGGTTGCAATTATGGAGGTGGGAGAAAACTACTGGCACTTAGCAGGTGGGCTTTGATGCCAAATGGGATGCAGTCCCACCTGATGAAGAATAGTTCCAACAAAAACTTCCACAGTAACCTCGTTTATCTGGGGCTGGCCTGCGAGGGTCTCTAAAACAATGGGACCTAAGACCAGCAAACTCTGATGGAACAGTGGTGCATATATTTGTACCACTGCGTGGTGCGCAAAGTTACACATGTATTTTGTCATTTAATCCTCACAATAGCCTTGTGAGTTACAGCAGATCTGATAACATCTCCCCATTTTACTGACGAGGAAACTGAGACTCAGGGGTGTTCACTGACTTGCCGAGATTTGTCAGTTCAGGTCCTTCAAGAAGCAGATGTCTGGAAGGATGAAGGGGATGGAGACTGATATGCGGGTCTGACATCTGGGAAAGGAGAGAGGGAAGGAAAGGAAGAGGATGAGAGGAGGCGCCTAGACCACAGGGCGGCTCTGAGCAAGGCTCAGCCAGGCTGGTAGGGAGCCCCAGAGCACAGATTGCCTGTAAGAGGTGTGCTGGTCAGTCGGGCAGCAGTGATCCGGCGCCACTGCCTCAATCACTGGCTGGGAACAGCCAGGGCAGGACATGCCTGAACTGCCAGCTACCCTGCCTGCTGCGGGTTCTCTGGAAAGGAGCCCTGGGCAGGACACCTCCACGGCCACCACATCAAAGTAAGAAGTAGTGGAGTCAGGACTCAAGTCCCACCAGGCATCTGACTCAAATGCAGAGAAGAGAGAACAAAGGGGAAGATAAGGGGCATGGGGGACTGGAGGGGGGCGGGGGTCAGCCCAGGTGGGGTCTGATGAAATCCTTTAGGGGACAAAATGAAAAGCCAAAGGGGATGGGGACTCTGAAATCAAATACCAACTGCTAGGACCTCTCCGTTGCCTCAGACTCACCTTAATAAACCAGCCAAAGCTGGAACACACTGAAAAGTTTGGACAAGTTGCTGGACTCTGTGTTCATGTGATAGCCTGATGAGAAGGTCCAATTAGCCAAAGTTTTTGCAAATGCAAAAGCCACAGTGCCCTATTTAAGGAGGAGATGAGGAAACCATCAAACAAAAGAAGAGCTCGGGGGTTCAGAGTGTCTGTCTGCCTTCCATCGTGGCATTTTCTGGAGATTTTCTCTGTGAAGAGCCTCCAGCTCTTCTGGAAGAGCTCTCTGGACTCTTCCAGCTGAGGGCGACGTCACACTGGCACCCTGGTGTTGGAGATGCTACAACTGGGTGCTGGGGTCACAGGGGCAGGAAGTCAGTGATGCAGAACCTCTGAGTCACCCCTGAACCAGAGACACAATTAAATCAGAAGCTTTAGGGGACCTTGGGCATCACCAGTGCAGCTCCCCCACCTCCATTTTCACAGGAGGAAACTGAGTGAGGAGGAAGGACTTCCTCTAGGGACTTTCTCAATCTGGGCATCACTGATACTTGGGTCCGGATAAGACTTTGGCAAGACGGGATTAGGCACGGGGGCGGTGATCTGTCCTGTGCATTGTAGGACATTTAGCAGCACCCCTGGCCTCCACGTACCAGATGCCAGAAGCATCACCCCAGTCATGACAACCGAAAAGTGTCTCCTGATGTTGCCAATTGTCCCCTGGGGGCAAAATTGTCCCTGTTTAAGAATCTCTAATCTAGGTCAAACATCCAACTAGTGACAGAGAGGGACCAGGTTTCCTGCCTCACAAGCCACAGCCCACGATCTCCAGCATGACAGCAGTCCCGGATGGGACAGGGCAGCTTGTACCCTTTGACGTCAGGGATGTGAGACGGAAAATAGGGACGACTTTGAACTTCACTGAAATGCCCTGGCCACAGCAGACCGGCAGCTGGAAATCTAATGCTTGAGCAGTGTACAATCGGAAAGAACTACCCTTTTTCTTTTTTCAGTAGATTGATTCTTTTCATTATGAATCACATCCACAGCAGCAAAGAAACTGGAAACAGAAAATGAATCAGACGACAGGACTCCACTGTCTACATTTCCAAATCTCTTTGATTTGAGAGCTACTCGGCATGCCTCCAGGTCATCGGGTTACAAGGAAGGGAGTTGGGGAAATAACCCTGTGGAAATGGGTTCACTCCCTCCAGGTTCACTGAGCTGTTCGAAGGGTGCTCTCTGGCCTGCAAACATATAGACTTTTGGGGTAGAATACTGCAGGGCTCAACTGTTCTGGCCTGCTGGGGCTCCCCTGTGCTGGCATCGATTGACAATGCCTCCTAGTTGCATATCACGGATTCCCTTTCAAAGTGCCTTCTCTACTGTTTTCCTTTTTCTTATCACAGTAACCTGTATAAAGTTGTCTTGAGGCCTGTTATTTCCCCTGTTCTTTAGGTGCCGAAATGGAAGCTCAGACACTTAGAGATTAAACAGGATGAACCCTCAGGCTTTCTGGATGCTAGGTGGTGAGGCCAGTTGGGAGGGATACTTACTGGCCAAGTACACTTTCTGAATCTCAGTTTACCTGTCAATAAAGTGGGGAGGATAAGGGTGTAACCCTAACCCTAACCCTAGAGATATTTAGAGGATGAATAGCTGCAGAACTTGCTGGAGTTTTAGATGTGAGGGTGGCGGTTCGGGGAGATAAGTGGGACTCCGAGTGTCAGGCTTGGGCTCCTGGGTGGGTGAGAAGGTGGAGAACGGGGCAGAGTTTGGGAGTGAGGGTTGGTGCAGAATGAGCTCATCACAGACAGGTGAGTTTATGGACCTTCCGGGAGAAATGTTTAGCAGGTCGCTGCCTGCACGGGTTTGAAGCTCAGGAAAGGAGCCTGAATGAGAGGCATGTATTGAAGAATCCTGGGGCATATCACAGGTGAGCCCATTGGATCTGCGCTCATGACTCCAACTGCCGTCGAAGAAGGAAGCTGTGTGAGAACAAGATGGACAGGACCCAGGAGCCACTCGGGCTCCAGCGCTTTAAAAGGCGTGGTTCCGGGTGGGACTTCATGGCCCAAATGTGCAGAGAAAGGGCTCTTGGACCTCACTGGAGGTGGAAAATGATCACTGAGACTGAGCTGGGCCAGGTCTGTCTCCCAGGCAGCCAGCCTTCTGGGGAATGAAATCACAGGGATTTGGGTCAAGCTCTGAAAAACATTTCCGTCTGGGACAACTTCTCTGACCTGAGCCTATTTTTAGAAATTCTTTTTAATGAACAGCATGTAAAACTATGGATTCAGCAGAGTCTATTCCCCTCGGGCTTCCTCTGCAACACATTTTAAATGGACTTACTGATAGAAAGCAGCTATATAATCTCACCAGGGCCATTTGAAACACTCTCATGCTGTGATTTCAGTGACCACTAGCTGCTCCTGAATAATAGTCCTAATAATAACGGCCCCTCACATGCCTAGAGCACTTTACAGTTTGCAGAATGCCTTTGCCCCGTTGTCTCACTTGATCATCACAACAGCACAGCAAGGTAGGATTATTTTCCCATTGTACAGACAAGGAAACGGAGGCTAAGCAAGACAGATCAGTCCACCCAAGACCACACATAGGAAGACACAGAAATGCAGGGAAAGCTGGACTAGACACACACAGACAGAACCAGGGTGGCTCTGGGAATGCAGGTAGCAAGGATCATCCAGCGTCCTTCAGAAGGTAATTTCTGGGATGAACGAGCACCACCCTTTTTTTTATACTTGTCTGTCTTGCACAAGAATTTCAGGAGGGAATCTGATTGGTTGAGCCCGGGTCACATGCCCACTGGCCCTTTGACTGACAGGACCTCCCAGAATGTACACAAAGCAGAGGAGGTAGCACCCCATAAGGCAGGGGGGTGCTTTAGCAGGAGGAGGAATAGCCCCAGGAAGCGAAATAAGCATCCAATACTCACTTCATTTTTGACTTATACGTGAGTCAGATTTCTAATGAGTGGAATCCTGCGTCTTCCTTCCTCTGATTTCCATTCTCTTTCTAGCAGTACTTTCACTTCATCTCTGAAGGCCTCTGTAATGCCACCAAACATTCTGGCTGCAAAGGGCTGTGACTTTGGACCAGTCCTGCCTTCCTCTGGGAGTCAATTTCCTCATCTATCCCACGAGGGCATATACCCTGTGTCTGCAAATGCCAGGAAGCTGGGAGTCCTGGAAACGAAAGGTAGGGACCCGAGTTCCAAAGGATGCAGTTGTCTCACTTGTTCAAAGTGAGAACATTGTGTCTCGGTCAAGAATTTGGTGAAAGAGAAACATCTAGAAAAATTATTTCTCGACTAGAGAGTTTTTTAAAAAGGAGCATTTGAAGGATATTCATTGTGTGTCAGATACAAGTAGATTTCAGGAATCTTGGCAGTGCCGCTCATGCCGAAATGACAAGCCCAGCACCTGATTCCCCAGCAGCATCGTGGCAACGGACTGGCCGGACTAAAGAATATTCTCCCCCTGTCTTAAAGGCTCACAATCCTTCGGGCCCTTCTGCTGTCTGGTTCTCTCTGGCTTCCTCCTGCCGGGCCTAAGCGCTCTGCTCTTCCCTTCTCTCTTCACTTGACACATTCCCATCCATCCTTCCAGCTCCAGCTCCAGTGCCACCCTCTTCCCTGACCATCCACCCCAGCCAGAATGAAATCTCCTTCCTCTGGGCTCCCTCTGACTTGGTGCCTCCTTTCAGCTTTCACCCTGTTGTATTCATGCTTTTACCAGACTGTGCGCATCACACGGGCAGGGCGTGCATCTTACTGTGTCTCTATTCTCAGCACCCAGCATCGCACCCAGCTCGAGGCAGGTGATGAGTGATGGCTTTTGGGATAACGAGTGAATGACTGATTGGATGGATGAAATGGATGGAATACTTTCCAAAAGTTATGTGGATAGTTGACAAGGGAACTGGCTCTAAATCCATCTTCCCATTCTGAAACAAGGCATTCCCAAATGAATTATTTCACTTCCCCCCAATCCATAGATGTGGTGACACTGCCTTTGCTCATTTCGATTGAACTCCGGTTCCACTGGACCTGCACCTCCTAGAGCTACTGCTTCATCAGTTCAGTCGCTCGGCAACCACACACTCTGTCCAGGCACCGTGCCGAAAGCAGACAGTCTGGTAGCCATGCTCTGCACGTGCACCCCAGCAGCTTCTATTCACCCCACCACTGGGAGGCACGGCCATCCTCGGAGAGAGAAAGCAGGTGAGGACAGTGGAGAGGGTTTGGAAGAGGCTCTGTGGGAAATGGGAGAGGATATTGGCCAGGAATCTTGGAGGTTCCTGAGCAGCTTGGGGGACCCGTGAGTCTGCAAGGCAGCAGCTGAAAGGGAGAAGTAGATTCCTGGGAAGATCAGCCCAGAGTGGAAGCCGCCATATGGAACCATGGTCCTCTGGATAACATGAAGTGCGGACAAGCCCAACAGGAAGAGGCTATCACCACAGGCCTCAGGTTTGAAGTGGGTAGCAATCCCAAGCTTCAGGTACCATCAGACATCAGCAATAACCAGCAGGGACATAATTTTTAAAACATTTTTTTATGTAGTAGAGAGGGTTTGAAGCAGGGAGGAAATATCCCACAAATGGCCCACCATTTCACCGAAGAAAAATCTGTTTGCCGTAACTTGTACTTGGAGCAGAAATGGGGGGTGTATATTCAATGAAAACCTCTTCTCTCTTGTCTGTCTCAAATAGATGTCAAACATGTCCAGATGTTCATTCATCTGTGTTTATGTGCTTTTATAAAGAGTTAGCTAGCTGTCTTCCTAACTTGGAGCAAAGATGTAAAAGACTGTCGAGATACACATTCATATGACTTTCTTTATGCGATACACACTCGTGTGACTTTCTTTATGCTTTTTAACACATTCCTTACATGTGTAGGACAATGGAATTTCTTCCAGGTGAATTGTGGCTCTGTCACCAACCCACGTAATTTCCCCAGACCTCAGTTTCCGTTTCTGTAAAACAAGAGGCTTGGAGCCAGCACCTAAGTGTCTCTGAACCCTAATGCACCACAAGACTTTGACACCGATGGGAAAGACAAGTCGTCCCAGGGGTATAATGCTCCCAAATCAAATCAAAATATAAATCACCCACCCTGTTATGGGTCTCATACACAGTTTCTTTTAATAAAATATGCAAATATTTTGCAGTAAACTGATTTCCCAGTTTCATTCTCTTATCTCCATATTTATTATTCATGATTCTTCTATCCCTTACTTGAAACATAAGGGGCGAATAAGTCTGGAATGTAGCTTTCACTACTTTCTTACAGTTATTACTAGCACAATGTTATACTCCCAGGAATCAAAAGTATACATGTCAATGTTACTTCCAGTCGCAACCCAAGCTAGGAACAAAATGCAAGAAGGTCTTCCTTGATCTAAATCCACGCACCCGAACTTCCTGGCAAACTTTAATAAAAGTATGACTTTGTTGAGGAAAATGGGGATCGTTTAAGCCGTGACTGCACAGATGCAGTTGTCTCACTTGTTCAAAGTGAAAACATTGCGTCTCGGTCAAGCATTTGGTGAAAGAGAAACATCTAGAAAAATTATTTCCCGACTAGAGAGTTTTTTAAGAAGGAGTATTTGAAGGATATTCATTGTGTGTCAGATACAAAGCCTAAAGGGTCTGGTGCCAGGACAATATCCCATTGACAGAGTGAAGTCCAAAACAGGAGCCTCAGCCTCAACCTCAAGTGGTGAGTCACACCACTTGAGGAAAACAACGTTTAGCAACTCTTGAGAAAACCAGTTATCCTCCCCCTCCTTCTCTCTGACACTCTGGGACGCCAGGAGCCTTCCTTCTCCCACCCCAGCCTGCTCCATCTCGGCCACCTTGCCCTGGGCCACACCTCCGCCCAAGTACCCTGCCTTCACAGGCTCTCAGCCACCACGATTCCCAGGGTGAACAATGCCTACCCATCACTGCTCTTCTTGTGGGCTTCAGCCCTGGGGGGGTCAGTCTGTTCTGATGCCCCCACTGCAGCGTGTTCCAGGGACTCCAGGAATGATTGGGGGGCGGTAGGGGGGAATAGAGACACAAGGTGGCAGTAGCAGGCAAAGAGCTTGACAGGTTTGTAGGCAAGAAGTCCGCTATAGCATGACCCTTTCCAGAAGCGGCGGCAGAAGGGGAGGAATGAAAAGGAGCTCCTGGATACAGGGAGATTGGAGAGGGGGCTTACATGTATTGCTGCGTCAGGAGCTTCCAAGGGCAGCATAGGCTTGGGGTCTTTATAGCCATAGGATTTCTATTCTCTATGGCTAACAGATTTGGGCACAGTTTCTCAGGGTATGTAGAGCAAGCAGGTCCTAATTGGCTAAAAATCTGCTTGTTTGGACTGTATTTAAAACAATAGGATGTGTAAAAATTTGAATTTGGCTCAGGTGGGCTGTTGAGCTAACAGGTCCTGGCCTGTGGCCTCACCCACAACGAGCAGTTGGTGCTGGCTGTTGGCTGGGGGGTCTCAGTTTTCCTCAACCTGGCATCTCACCTTCCAGGAGGCTGGACTGGGCTTCCTTGTATGCTAACAGAAATATTCCAAAAGGGCAAGCTCACATGTGCAAGCCCATATTGCCTCTACTTGCATCATGTTAGTTGATGTTTCACTGGCCAAAAGGAGTCCTATAGCCTAGACCAGAGTCCATGTGGGAGGGGACCCCACAAAGACATGGATCCTTGGAGGTGCAACTCATTTGGGACAATTACTGTCACAATCTATCAAAACTCCAAAGGAGCAGCCTTAAGGAAGTTTTTTTTTTAATATGGTGTCCATTTTCTTGTCTATAGGAAGAAACCATTTCCAGTCCAGACTCCAATCAGGAAGTTGCTCTTTCTGATAAACAAAGTTTCCCCCAAAGCAAATCCTGATAAAAGAACTTTGGTGCAGATAGTTCACTACTTGGGAAGTTATCTGAGAAGCACAATAAGGGAGCAGGGAAGAGGGAAACCCAGTGCTAGGGAGTGGCTAGTAGGGGCTTAATCCTGCTGGGGACCTCCGAGAAACCAGCTGGGCAGGCATCAAAGAGGGGAACCCAGAGCATCTTATCACCTCTGGTTGAGGAGGCGTGGCAACTTCTGAGATGATGGAAAAACCAGAGGCAGAGAAAAGGAGAGACTCAGCCACCTGAGGTAGAAAGCTGTCAGCAGAAGGCATTGTACCCACCACCAAAATGCAGGTACAATGTACCCAGTACCCACAGACAGACCCTAGAAGCCAAGAGCGGGAGGAAAGAAGACCAAGGTACAGGAAATCCACATCTCGTAATGCATAACCATCATCATGCTTTCTCCTGAGCAGAGTGGAGAGGACAAACCACCTCCAGGATCACCAGTGAGAGAGAGTTAGTACTGAGAGTAAAATTTGAGGAATCCCATGTGTAGAGACACAGGTATGTTTACAAATAGAAATAAGGATCTAACTCCAAAAAGTGGTCTTCTTTCTGGTATTTTTATTCTGGAACAAAAACTGCTTGGAATCCAGAAAGGTCTCATCTACTTCTTTGCAAGAACGGAAGTTATTATCAGAATTCCATGGAGTAGCTCTGGTTGGTTGTGGATAATTATGCTTAAGTTAACTGTATAGTTAACTATATGTACCTTATTTCATTGATTCTAAAAGCACGTTTTTCACATTTCCAGAATCGGGATACAATCTATAATTATAACTTGCAGAATTTTTTTCTTCCATGGTGGTATCTAAAATAATAGTGCACCTTATATTTGATAATGTCTTAGATGTGGTGAACTGTGGAAGTTCTCATTTCAGAGCGTAAGTTCAACCAGGTTGGAATAATCCTTTCATTGACTAAAGTCCCAAATGAAAGAACTCTTCCGAACCACAGTTACAGAGAGATGGCTAAAGCCCCTGTCTTTTCCAGTCAAGAGTCTGAGGCTCCCAGGAGACACATAGAGCAGGTCTGCAGCCCTCCTGACAGAACACTGCTTTCAAAGCACCTACTCCTGTTACACGGGCTGTATTTTATTATTCAAGACTTTAACTTTTGAAAGAATTTTCACATCTACCAGAAAGAGCAAATGCTAAGAAATCTACAAAGAATGCAGAAACTATGACAGGTTTCTGAGCAGGGGAACTAGATTAAGATTTGGTTGAGCAACACACAAGAGGAGGCCTGGAACAATTCAGATTAAACAAGTCAGAGGTTCATTTCTCTCATGTGAAAGAAGAGATGAAGGAGGTAACTCGGCTGGTATAGTAGTGCCACGGTTACCAGGGATCCAGGCTCCTTCTCTTTTTCCTACCCTACCTCCAAGCACATTATTTCCATCCTCAGAGTTACCTCATGGCCCAAGATGGCTGCTGGCTCTTCAACCATCTCATCTACAACGTAGGCTGGAGGAGACGAGCAAGGCAGAAGGGCAAACAGGACTCTGAGGCCACCTCCTTTTTTTTTTTTTAATAGATTTATTTATGTATTTATTTTTGGCTGCGTTGGGTCTTCGTTAGTAAGTGCAGGCTTTCTCTCTAGTTGCGGCGAGTGGGGGCTACTCTTCATTGTGGTGCGCAGGCTTCTCATTGCGGTGGCTTCTCTTGTTGCAGAGCACGGGCTCTAGGCGTGTGGGCTTCAGTAGTTGTGGCTCGCGGGCTCTAGAGCACAGGCTCAGTAGCTGTGGCGCATGGGCTTCGCTGCTCCGTAGCATGTGGGATCTTCCCGGACCAGGGCTCGAACCTGTGTTCCCTGCATTGGCAGGCGGATTCTTAACCACTGCACCACCAGGGAAGTCTGCCACCTCCTTTTAAGAACACTCCACCTAGCAACTTCCCCATGCGTCATCTCACTGGCCAGAACCTAGTCCCATGACCACCTCTAGCTGCAAGGGAGGTAGGGAGGGGTTGCCTCCAGGATGCAGAGGTCATATTTGTAAGAAAGAACTGGGGAGCAGCTGGGAGGTAGGCAGCCAGCGATCCCTGCTGCAGGAAGATTTCCACAGGCTGCATGAGGAAGTGGGGTAAGGAGTTATACCCTCATGGAAGACGTCAGAAAACTGCAGAAGGAAACGTAGTACAGTATCCCTTGCCGTGAAGCCCATCAAGAGCTGTGTTTAGGAGAACTGGATGAGGAGGCCTAGAGGGCAGGGCTCCAGCCTTGACTCTGACACAAGCTCACGCTTGGGAGCCATGCAAGCCGCTCAGCACCTGTTGTGGATCAGATAGGTTCTTCCAAGGCTGCAGAGGGAGGGAACATCGTCCCCGTGGGAAAGTACAAGGCTGTCGAACAGCCTCTTTGCTTTCGTTCCCACCTGACTCCAGGCCTGTCGCTCCCATTAGCATACTCCAGGCTACAGGGGACCAGTGGGCCTGGTTATTAATGTACTTTCCAGGCGGGAGGTCCAGAGTGGGCCTTTGTCATGGTCGCTAGTAGTCTCTGCATCCCACCAGCTCTGCAGGAATCCGGGCCAGGGTGAAATGTTCTTAAAAGAGGAAAATTACCCAGAAAGCGTCTCCCAAAGAAAAGTCGGCTCTGAAAAAGTTTGTCCATGTTGCAAAGCATTATCTTTAAGTCCTCCAGCTAAGCTAAAAGCCTGTCCCATCCCTCCCTGGGATTTCTGGTGAATTAATAATGCCACTGATGAATATTCAAAAGTAGACAGCTATTGTGCCTCCAAGCACATAATTAATTATTCATTACACATTTTTATTCACTGAATTAAAAAACACAGGGTGCTCTGGGAAATGAAGTGTACTTCACTGCAGGGGCATGAAATTCCACACTGCCCCTTTAAGGACTGTTATTCTCTATTTGTGGTTACCAAGCAACATAAATGCTGGGCAATTAGATCATGGGTTGTCCCTGAAGACTGATGGGATAATAAGCAGTAGTTAAGTATTAAGCTGACCCAGTGAAGGTCCCATATGAATAAACCTGGGTAGGACCACAGCTGGTGTCTTTTAAATGAAACTTTTACATTAACACCGTACAAAAGGTGATTCTGTTCTAGGAGCACGCGTCGGCAAAACTTGCTCATCTGCAAACCCTCACAGGTTCGATATGTCATGCCTCTGACATCGTTGCACTTGCCAAGCTGTACAGGGAGTGTGCTGTCCGCTCCCAAACCGCAGTGGCTGACCTCCGTCAGGATTCAACCTCAGCCTCCCAAAGAAAGAAAATGAACCAGTTGGGGAACTTCCAAGTAGGAAGCTGAGTTTCTCTACTAGACTGAAGTTGGAGCAAAGGCCACCCTGGCAGGAAGGCCCAGTGATGGAGAGCGAAAACTCCTCCTTTGCTCATGGCCACTCACTCCTTCCTGGATTCCAGCCCCAGGTGGACCTTCCGGCCCTTGACTCCAAGGGCCAAGTCCTGATTAGTCCAGGGCTGGGCTCTGCATCTATGCACTGTCTCTCTTCTAGGTGTCACACCCCTCAGGGATCAAATTCAGGTCCTGGCCATGTCTGTTTCTTCAGAGACTCTTACAAATGATTATTAAATAAATATTAAGGGTTTGGGACACCTTCTTTATTAGTCATGCCGTTTGGTTGTAAGGTAAACTTGGACTAATGATCAAAGTTAGTTGTCGGTTTATAAATCTACTGACACTCTTCTTCAATGCCCCCGAGTTCTGCCAGCAGGGATGCCATATACAGTTGTGTAGGATGTGCACTGCACAAAGGGCACATAGCCAAAGGGGTAAGTGGAGACTGAAACCTGGCCTGTGGTCCAATTGCTAAGTCATACACCTGTCCAGAATTTTTCTAATTCTCACAAAGGCACTGAATGGGCTGACAGCAGCCCTGGCTGTCGTCAGAATGTGGTTAGCAGAAGGGGAGAGCTGGCTCTGAGGAAGTAGAGCCAGTGGTCCTTAGAAGGAAGAAGCAGCAACCAATCTGGGCAGGCAGAGGCTGGAGCCCAGAAGGTAACAGGTATCACCAGTGAGATTCAAGAGAGAAAGCCCTCGGGCAGAGCTTGCTTTCTGTCCTTGCACAGCCCCCATGTATGGCTTTAGACATAAGCAGAGGCCCACAGTTTATCTTCACTGTTGACTCAGGGACAAGGAAAGGAAGTATGGGGTGTGAGCAGTGAAAACTGGCAAGATAGAAACCAGGACGTTTCTATTTGTGTGCGTCTCAAAGCAACTTTACGGGGTGTGCATTTATCCCCATTTGCAGATGGGAAGACTGAGGTTTAAAGAGTTTAACAACCTGCCACTGTCACAGAACCAGAAAGAAAAGAGGGTCTTGATCCAAACAGGCCAACTCTAGAGCCTGTGCTCTTAACCAGTGCTGATATGCAAACTAGCTAACAACCAGTAGGACATCAGAGCAGATACCAACCAGCCTTACAGATAGAGCTGGGTCTGAGGGGCCCCTGCCAGCCACAACCTCTCAGCTGCTGGATTACTGGGTGCACAGGGCAGTGGAGCGGGGACGAGGCAGGGGAGGTGGGAGGGATGGCAGCAGAGATCAAGCAGCAGCTGTTTACCCCTGGAATGCAAAGCTTCAGTGTTCTAACAACTGGTGCAGCCACGCAGATGCCTACCCGCCAAGTGTCAGCCTGCTTTGAACAATTTCAAAGCTTCCCATGAGTCTAAAGAGAAGCATAAGGGGTTAGCCTGAAGCTGAGTCCTGAGCAGGGATCAGAGTCTGTGCTCAGGAAGTAAAGATGAGGCACCAGGGCTTCCGTGGTGGCGCAGTGTTTGGGAGTCCGTCTGCCGATGCAGGGGACGCGAGTTCGTGCCCTGGTCCGGGAGGATCCCACGTGCCGCGGAGCGGCTGGGCCCGTGAGCCATGGCCGCTGAGCCTGCGCATCCGGAGCCTGTGCTCCGCAACGGAAGAGGCCACAACAGTGAGAGGCCCGCGTACCACAAAAAAAAAAAAAAAAAAAAAATGAGGCACCAGGAGACACAGGGCAGAGCACTTCCAGCGTCCAGCTTTTCAAGCCCTGGGCTGGGGCCTTCCTGCTCAGACAGAGAACTGAGAAGCTCACTGCTAAGGAATAGAAAACAAGGCTGACAGTGGAGCTTCTAAGTCCTGGATTAGGCGGAGCCACTGACCAAGCATCCCTGATCACGTGTCCCATCTCCCCGCTGGTAAAATAAAGGCTTTGGGCTGGAAACTCTTTCAGGAGCATCCCAACCATAGCGTTTTATGATCCCATGTTTCTAACAAACATACACGCTATTGAAGGAAAAGGAAAAATAAAATCATCTGCACTTTTTGCCGTCGAGGTTTTGTGTTGTTATTTTTTTCCAAGCTCAGAATGTCCTATGATCCCCACTGGTGACAGGAGATGACGGTTTTATTGTAGTTGTAGATCATTAATTTTGTAGACAAAAATGTGAAAACACAGCTTATCTCTGTCTGCAGACACTTTGCTATGCCAGAGCGTGAAACAGTTCTCAGCTGAAGATAAAGAACGGCTGTCTAGAGTTTTGTGATATGAAGCAGAGAAGACAGTTCCCCCCAAAGCTAAGTGGGCTCCATGTTAGACATGAGAGATAGACTGCAGCAGTCTTCGGGTAAGGACGGAAGTTTATCGGGGAAGGAACAGAGGGTGGGGGCTGGAGAAGCTGGGAAAGGCCAGAAGAACAACCCATTCAGCTACGCTTTCACCACAACCCACCCCTCCTGCCCTGCTTCTGTGTAGACGCTCTCAGAGCCACTGTTGGGGCACTAATTATCACCAAGACTTTCTTCCTTCCTATGTGCTTTTCTTGAGAGCAAGAACTTTATCTTAGTTGTTTTTGTTCTCTGAGAAATTAACACAGTGCCCCGGACAGAATGAACACTTAATAAATGTTTGATAAATAAAAGGATGGATGAATGGATGGGTGGATGGATGGATGGATGGATAGATGGGTGAGTAACCCAGGGATTCTCAGTGTCTTCTCTCTCCATTCTCAAAGGGGCAGAATTTGCAAATTTAAGAACTTTCTAGGTTTGTTCTTGAAAATGTCCTCCAGGTCTTCCCATGACTGCATCTTTAACTCTGAGCCCTTAAAAGTCAGTGCTAGCAGGACATTCTGGTATAGCAGAGCAAGGAGCAATGATAAAACTGAACAAAATTCCCAGAAAAAGAAAACATTTCAGAGATCAATCAAAGCTACATGCCAAACTGAGAAATCAATCAAAGCTACACGCCAAACTGAGAAGTGGTTATTCATGAAAAACTACAGTAAGTCCCCTACATACGAACCTTCAAGTTACAAACTTTCCAAGATGCAAACGTGGTCTTCAGCAACTTAGTGACCCTCGGCGAGAAGCTGGAGCTAGATCTGCAGGAGGACGACTTCATTGAACTCCTGGCTGTGCAACACGAGGAGCTTACTAATGAAGACCTGATGGAATTGGAGGCCCAGAGAAAGGACGAAGGGAGACAAGAGGAAGAAGAAGTAACTGAAGAACCAAAGAGATGCAGGAAATGGCAAGGGGGTTATCTTTATTTGAGGAGGCACTGTTAGTTTTTGAGGCACAGGACCCGAACATACAACAGTACACGAAGGTTGCAGCAGCCGTTCA
The DNA here is from genome assembly GCF_963455315.2 of Globicephala melas. Classification (NCBI taxonomy): domain Eukaryota; kingdom Metazoa; phylum Chordata; class Mammalia; order Artiodactyla; family Delphinidae; genus Globicephala; species Globicephala melas. The sequence continues at coordinate 169,402,057 of NC_083315.2, read as the reverse complement.
GAATGCTATCAAGTCATCTATGACAAGAAAAAAAGAAATACTACCCAGACATCACTGGATCAGTTTTTCAAGGGGGTAGACAGAATTGAATCCAGCAAGGAGCCAGACCCTGTGGCATCAGCGTCAGGCATGAGTGACATTGCAGCTTGTCCTCCGTCTCCTATTGCTGAAGATCCTTCAGCTCTACCATCTCCCACCTCCTCTCCCTCCTCCAGTCAGTAACTCTTCTTGCCTGTTCACTTGATGCCAACCCCTGTGTGCCAGCTGTTGTACTGGACTAGTGTAGTTTTCAAGGTACTGTACTGTAAGATTAAAAATGTTTAGTTTTTCTTTTTGCTTTTTTTAATGTATTTTTTGTGTGAAAAGTGTTATAAACTTATTACAGTACAGTACTGTATAGCCGATTGTGTTAGTTGGGTACCTTTGTTGGACTAACTTTGTAGGACTTATGAACAAATTGGACTTACAAACAAACACACTCTTGGAATGGAACTCATTCATATGTAAGGGACTTACTGTACTGCACTTCAGATAAGAACAATGGAAGTATCTAGCATCCTTGGCTGGGGCTGCTCTTTTCCCTCATTCCAGATCCTTCTCCCAAAGTGAGGTAAGCCATGAAAGCCACTAGCTTTGATGGCAGAAGGGGTAGCTTGATTTGGAGTAGAGCACTGGAAACCCCAACCCAGAGGCACAGTCAGTAAGAGTAGCAATTTCAGTAGCCAGTGAGCAGAGAAGACCAGCAATTCAGCTAGCCTGAGGTTGTGGTTCTCACTGGGGCAAGTACAGTACAGACCAGCAGACTGGCCAGAAATTTAACAGGGAGATGTGGGAAAAGATACAAGGATAGGAAGCCTTGACAAGCTCTTGACATATCGATGTAGGAGAGACTGGAGAGGACCCAAGCTATGCAGATATCCCAAGCAGATTATAAGCCTGTGCACATGTTCTGAGAAGATATGAAAGGAAAAGGGAGCAGACTAAAAACTACTTGAACTTTAAAGGTACTCCTTTTCTTATGTAAACCAATCCATCAGGGGAGGGTTGAAGCCTTACCTGCTCAGAATGTTTGAGCACAACCTCTGACAAATCATTGATTAACTAGTAGGCTATACAGATACAGGGGTAAGTTTCTAGGCATCCAGGCTTTAAAAGACGGGGGTGGGAGAGGGAATAGGTTTTTGAAAAAACTAAGCAGAGACATCTGCAGCTGCACTCTGAGGGAAAATAGATTCCAGAGGTTTAGTCCAGGCAAGTTATTAAACAACAATCAAACAGCCACAACAACCACGATTGGAGGGTGAGGGAGGATCAGAATCCAGAGTGGCTACACTATGTAATCTTAAATTATTCAGTTTTCAACAAGAAGTTATAAGATCTGCAAAGAAACAGGAAAGTGTGAGTGAACCACGCTAAGGAAAGGTGGAAAAAAAGCAGTCAGTAGAAATTTTGTCTAAGGGATCCCTGATGTTGGAGTTAGCAGACAAGAATATCGAAGCAGATGTTATAAACATGTTCAAAAAACTAAAGAGAACAATCTTTTAAAAATTAAAGAGAAAAACAAATATTGTATGTTAATGCATATATGTGGAATCTAAAACAATGGTACAGATGAACTGGTTTGCAAGGCAGAAAGAGAGACACAGATGTAGAGAACAAACGTATGGACACCAAGGGGGAAAAGGGGTGTGTGTGGGGGATGAATAGGGAGATTGGGATTGACATATATGCACTAATATGTATAAAATAGATAACTAATGAGAGCCTGCTGTATAGCTACAGGGAACTCCACTTGGCTGTATAGTAGAGACTAACATAACATTGTACAACAACTATACTCCAATAAAAAAGAATTAAATTAAAAGAAAGTATAAAAAATTAAAGAAAATATAACAATGACTCAACAAATAGAGAATATCAACAAAGATAGAAATTATTTTTTAAAAAAAACAAATGAAAACTTTGGAGCTGAAATCTCCAACTAACCAAAATGAAAAATTCATAAGAAGGACTCAACACCAGATTTGATATGGGGATAAGAAAGAATCAACAAATTTGAAGATAGATGAATAGAAATTATCTAATCTGAAGAAAAAGGGGGGAAAAAAGAATGAATAATAATGGTATTACCTTGGACACATGTGGAACAACATAAAAAAAACCCCAATATATGTATAATGGGAATCTCAGAAGGAGAAGAAAGAGAGATGGGGGCTGGGGATGGTAATAAAAAAAATAATGCCCAAAATGTTTCAGTTTTGATGAAAAATGACATATTCTAGAAGCTCAATGAACCACAAGTAGAATAAACACAAAGAGATCCACCCTAAACACATCATAGTCAAATTGTTGAGTAAAAAAGAGAAAATCTTGAAAGTAGCAAGAGAAAAATGACTCATCACAAGTAGAGAAACAGCAATATAATTAATGGTAGACTTTTCATCAGAAACAATGGAAACCAGAAGGCAGTGGAGTGACACAGTCAAAATTCTGAAGGAAAAAAATATCAACGAAGAATTCTATATCCACTAAAACTATACTTCAAAACCCAAAAGTAATATGGAGACATTTTCAAACAATGACTCAGATAATTTGTTTCTAGCAGACCTGCCTTAAAAGAAACACATTTATTTATGCTGAATAATTTGTTGCTAGCAGACCTGCCTTAAAAGAAACACATTTATTTATGCTGAAAGGAAATAACATCAGACAGGTACTTGAATCAAAGAAATGAAAAGCACCAGAAAAGGTAAATATAAGGATAATACAACATGTTGCATTTTTTTAATCTTTTCCTAAATTCTTTAAAAGACAGAAGATTGCAGAAAACAGTAATTATAACTTGCTGTGATGTTGGGCTTATAACATGCAAACACACATACACACACATAAGTTCTAGACATCTGTTGCACAACAATGTGAATCTACTTAACACCACTGAACTATACACTTAAAAATGATTAAGATGATAAATTTTCTATTATTTTTTACCACAATTAAATATTTTAAACATTTATTGAAAGGATAGATAATTCAATAATAGTTGTAGACTTTAATACCCCACTCTCAATAGCATAACTAGACAAATCACCAAGAATACAGAAAATAACACTGTCAACCAATATGACCTAACCAGTATCTATAGAATACTCACCCAGTGACAGCAGAATATGCATTCATCTCAAGAACACATGGAATATTTTCAAGAATAGATCATGTTCTATGTCATAAAACAAGTCTCAATAAATTTAAGAGAACTGAAATCATACGAAGTATGCTCTGCAATCACAATGGAATTAAATTAAAATCAAAAACAGAAAGAAATTTAGGAAATCCCTGAATATTTGGAAACTAAGCAGCATAATTCTAATTAACCCACAGGTCAAAGGAAAAAAATCAGAGGACAAATTTGGAAATATTTTAACTAGAGGAAAACAAAACATCAAAATTTATAGGATGCAACTAAAACAGTGGTTAGAGGGAAGATATAGTTTTAACCATTTATCTTAAAAAAGAAGAAAAGTTTCAAATTAATAACTTAAGCTGGGACTTCCCTGGTGGCGCAGTGGTTAAGAATCCACCTGCTAATGCAGGGGACAGGGTTTTGAGCCCTGGTCCAGGAAGATCCCACGTGCTGCGGAGCAACTAAGCCCATGCACCACAACTACTGAGCCTGTACTCTAGAGCCCACAAGCCACAACTACTGAGCCTGCATGCCACAAATAGTGAAGCCCACATGCCTAGAGCCCGTGCTCTGCAACAAGAGAAGCCACTGCAATGAGAGGCCCGCACACCTTGACCAAGAGCAGCCCCTGCTTTCCACAACTAGAAAAAGCCTGTGCACAGCAACAAAGACCCAACGCAGCCAAAAATAAATAAATACATACATAAATTTATTTTTAAAAAATTATAAAATAAATAACTTAAGTTTCCTCTTTATGAAACTAAAAAACAAAGAGAAAACCAAACCCAAAGCAAATGAAAGGAAGTAAATAATAAAGATGGAATGGGAGCCAATGAAATATAAAACATAAAAACAATAGAAAAAAAATCAATGAAACCAAAAGCTCATTCTTTCAGAAGATCAACAAAGTTGAAAAACCTTTAGCTAGGCTGATCAAGAAGAAAAAAGACACAAATTATCAAGAACAAGAATAAAAAAGGGAAAATCACTAAAAAGGGATACTATGAACAATTTTGTGTCAATAAAATAGACAACTTAAGTGAAACAAATAAATTCCTAGAAAGGCACAAATTACCTGAACTGACTCAAGAAGACAGAAAATTTGAATAAACCTATAATTCGTTTTAAATTTTTAATTAGTAGTTTTTAAATCTTCCCACAAAGAAAAATCCACTCTTCAGTGATGAATTCTATCAAATATTTAAAGAAGAAATAATACCATCCCTTTACAAACTTCCAGAAAACTAATTCGATTAAACAGTATTACCTTGATACCAAAGTCAGACAAGACATCACAAGAAAAGAAAAGTAGATCAACATACTTCATGAACATAGATGTTAACATTTTAACAAAATATTAGCAAACAAAATTCAACAATATATTGGGTTGGCCAAAAAGTTCCTTCCATTTTTAAGTAAAAATAAAAGACACATTTTTCATTTTCACCAAGAACTTTATTGAACAACGTATTCACCCTTTTGTTCCACTAACTTGTGCCATTTTCCAGGCAACTTCATAATTCCATCTTCCCAAAACTTTTTACCTTTTGGAGCAAAGAACCATTCCAGCTGTCATTTACAGTCTTCCAGGGAACTGAAATCTTTTCCATTAAGAGAATTTTGTAAAGATCTAAATAAATGGAAATCCAAAGGTACAATGTCTGGTGAATATGGCAGATGAATCAGAACTTTCCAGCCAAGCTGTAACAGTTTTTGCCTGGTCATCAAAGAAACGTGTAGTCTTGCATTATCCTGATGGAAGGTTATGAGTTTCCTGTTGACTAATTCTGGACGCTTTTTGTTGAGTGCTGCTTTCAGCTGGCCTAATTCGGAGCAGTACTTGGAATTAATGGTTTGGTTTTCTGGAAGGAGCTCATAATAGAGGACTCCCTTCCAATCCCACCATATACACAACATCACCTTCTTTGGATGAAGACCGGCCTTTGGTGTGGTTGGTGGTCGTTCACTTCACTTGCCCCACGATCCCTTCCATTCCACATTATTGTACAGTATCCACTTTTCATCATCCATCACAATTTGTTTTAAAAATGGAATGTTTTCGTTATGCTCAAGTAAGGAATCTCATGCCAAAGTACAATCAAGAAGGTTTTTTTCACTTAACTTATGTGGAACCCAAACACCAAAGTAATTAACATAACTAAGCTGGTGCAAATGATTTTCAACGCTTGATTTGGATATCTTGAGTATGTTGGCTATCTCCTGCGTGGTATAATGTTGATTGTTCTCAATTAATGTCTCGATTTGATTGCTATCAACTTCAACTGGTCTACTCAACTGTGGAGCATCGTCCAGCACGAAACTTCGCAAACCACTTTTGACACACTCCCTCAGTCACAGCACCTTCTCCACACACTGCACAAATCTCTTTTTTGCATTTCAGTTGCATTTTTACCTTTCTTGAAACAATAAAGCATAATATGCTGAAAATGTTCCTTTTTTCTTCCATCTTCAATATTAAAACGGCTACACAAAAATTCACCAGTTTTGATGTTTTCTTTTTAAATGCACGCTGATATGACAGCTGTCACAATACAATCTAACAAAATTGTTTCAAATGAAGTTAAAAACAACTAAGCGTTACTAGAGCCATCTTACAGAAAAGACCGAATGAACTTTTTGGCCAACCCAATATGAAAACGGATTATTCATCATGACCAAGTAGGACTTGTCCCAGAAGTGCAAGGTTGGTTTAACCTCTGAAAAAATCAATCAATGTAATACACTATATTAATAGAACAAAGGGAAAAAACCATCTGAAGATACAGAAAACAATATATGACAAAATATAGCAAACGTGATAAAAACTCTCTACATAGTAGGAATAGAAGGGAAATTCCTCAACCTGGTAAAGAGCATCTATAGAAAACCTATTTCTGATATCCTATATAATGGTGAAAGAATGCACACTTTCCCCCTAAAATTGGGAACAAGGCAGGATATCCCTTCTCACCTCTTCTATTCAATATTCTACTGGCAGTTCTAGCCAGTACAGTCATGCAAGGAAAATAAATAAAAAGCATCCACATTGGAAAGGAAATAAAACTGTCTTTATTCACTAATAACATAATTCTGTGTAGAAAAGCTTAAGGAACACACACACACACAAACACACACACACAGCTAGCTGCTAGAACTAATAAATGGGTCCAGCAAGGTCACAAGATATAAGATTAATATAAAACAAATTGTACTTCTATATTCTAACCACATACAATCTGAAAATGAAAAAAAGTCCCATTCACAATAATATCTGAAAGAATAAAATATTTAGGACTAAATTTAACAGAAGAAATTCAAGTTTGGGACACTGAAACTATAAAACGCTTGTTAGACAATTTGAAGAAAATTCAAATCAGTGGAGAGAGAGTCCAAGCCCATAGATTGGAGACTCAATATCATTAGGATAATAATTCTGCCCAAATTGATCTATACATTTAACATAATCCCTATCAAAAACACAGTAGGCTTTTTTTGTCAAAATTGATTCGCTGATCCTAAAATTCATATGCAGATGCAAATGACCCAGAATAGCCAAAACAATTTTTTAAAAGAAAAAAGTGGAAGAACTTACACTACTTGACTTTAAAACTTACTAAAAAGCTATTCTAATCAAGATAATGTGGTCCTGCAATGTTCATTGTAGCACTATTTACAATAGCCAGGACATGGAAGCAACTTAAGTGTCCATCGACAGACACAGAAGATGTGGTACATATATACAATGGAATATTACTCAGCCATAAAAAGAAACGAAATTGAGTTATTTGTAGTGAGGTGGATGGACCTAGAGTCTGTCATACAGAGTGAAGTAAGTCAGAAAGAGAAAAACAGATATCGTATGCTAACACATATATATGGAATCTAAAAAAAAAAAAAGAAGAACCTAGGGGCAGGACAGGAATAAAGATGCAGACATAGAGAATGAACTTAAGGACACGGGCAGGGGGAAGGGTAAGCTGGGACGAAGTGAGAGAGTGGCATGGACATATATACACTACCAAACGTATAATAGATAGCTAGTGGGAAGCAGCCGCATAGCACAGGGAGATCAGCTCAGTGCTTTGTGACCACCTAGAGGGAGACGCAAGAGGGAGGGGATATGGGGTTATATGTGTACATATATCAGCTGATTCACTTCGTTATACAGCAGAAACTAACACAACAATGTAAAGCAATTATACTCCAATAAAGATGTTAAAAAAAAAAAAGATAATGTGGTCCTGACGTAAGGATAGGATCAATAGAACAGAACTGAGAGTTCAGATTATAAAACTATTACATTTATAATCAATTGATTTTCAACAAAGGTGCCAAAGCAGTTTAATGGGGAAAGAATCATGTTTTCAACAAGTAGTAATGTGACAATCAAATACCCATATGCAAAAGGCTGACTTTAGACCCTTATCTCACACCATACACAAAAAATCAAAGTTAACTAAAACTGTAAAACTTTTACCAGAAAACTTAGCAAAACACTTTGAATCTTGGGTTAGGCAAAGAGTTCTTAGATAATGACACCAAAAGCACACACCATATAAGAAAAAAGTGATAAATTGAGCTGCATCAAAATGAAAAGCTTTTGTGTTTCAAAAGACACCCTTAAGAAGATGAAAAGAGAAGACATGTACTGGGAGAAAATATTTGCCAATCATATATTTGATAAGGGATCTGTATCCAGAGTACGTAAAGAACTCTTACAACTCAATAATTAGAAGACAAAAACCCCAGTTTAAAAACAGACAAAATTGACTAGACATCACCAAAGAAAATATACAAATGGCTAATAAGCGCAGGAAAAATGTCAACATCATTAGTCATTAGGGAAATGCAAATCAAAACCACAATGAGATAGCATTATACACCCACTAGAATGGCTATAATCAAAAAGACAATGACAAGTTTGGCAAGCATGTGACACACTGGAACCCTCATACATTGCTGGTGGGCATGTAAAATGGGGCAGCCATCTTGAAAAACAGCGTGGCAGTTTCTTCAAGAGCTAAACATAAACTTACCATCCACCCCAGCAATCTCATTCTTAGATACCTATTCAAGAGACATGAAAACATTTGTCCACACAAAGACGTGTACATGAATGCTCGTAGCAACATCATTCGTAAGAGCCCCCAAACTCAAAACAATCCAAATGTCCATCAATTGGTGAATGGATGAACCAAGCGTATATCCTTACGATGGGATTGTATTCAGCAATGGAAAGGAAGGAACTACCCAGACACCTTGGATGAACCTCAAAAACACCACACAAAGTGACAGAAGCCACAAGCAAAAGACTACATATTTTACAATTTCATTTACATGAAATGTCCCAAAAAGGCAAATTTATAGAAACAGAAAGCAGATGGGTGGTTATCATGGGCTGGGGGTGGGAACAGGGACTGACCAAAGATGGTGGAATTACCAGGGTGATGAAATGGTTCTAAAACTGGATTAAGGTGATGATTGTAAAACTCTCTATATTTAGTAAACATCATTGAATTGTAGACTTAAATAAGCAAGTTTTATGGTATTTAAAGCTGTAACGCTGTAAAAAAAAAAAGTCAATGTCCTGGCAGAGGGTTGAACTGGATAAAACTCACCTTCACCCCAACCCCTTGTCAACTTGATTCCTCAGCTGCTACAAGACCGACATACCAGACTGTGCAGGCAAATGCCCAATTTCTTTACTGAAAAGTTAGGGTAAGGGCAGTTTCAGAAGGAGAATTACAAGGCTCAAGGAGAAAGGTTAAGGTTTAAAGATTTTGAAACTTCCTTCAATCTCGCAAGAGATCACAGCCACGTCTTCTGAGCGCCCCCTGCTCCCAAGCGCTGTTCCTCCCTGTGCCCTCCCTGCATCCTTAAGCAGCTGCCAGACCTCATCCTCAGGGGGTTATTCCAGCTCTGGGTGGGACCAGGTCTCTGGGCTCATGGGTGAGGCTCATGCACCTTCCAACTCTGGTGCCTTTAATCTCCCATGAGAGCTGGGGCTTGCAACTTTCTTTACCAGTTGACCATTGTAGGAACCCCAGTTCCCAGAGGGGATTTCTCTTGGAGACAGGCAGAGATACCACGTGTATCCAGTCCTTCTGTCTGAGGCACCAACTGGCTCCCAGAGTCTTTGGATCACTCCCCCAACCTCCACACAGACTGAGAAGATGTTTATTTCTTTCCCACTCTTCCTGGGGACCTGCGGGTCTCACCACCTTGATTACAACCAGCCAGCATACACCAGCAGGAGGCTGCCAGAAGAGCACGCATCCGGGGCTGGAGTCCAAGGGTGCTCGATGGAGGAGGCCAGAGAATAAGGCTGGAAAGGGGAGATTGTCATGCTGGGTGCATTTCCCCAGAACACAGGATTTAACCTCCTTACCAGAACACCACGTGATGGTACAAACTTGCTACTTCGGATGGTTCCAGAAGTGTGGGGAAAAACCAATGCCCACACTGAAGTTGAAATGCCAGGATTGCCACAGCAGTCAGTACAAGAAAGGATTGAAAGGCTCAGAGACGTCTGTTGGATTGGATGCGGTGTGTAAGGTCAGAAGACACACAGGTGATTAGGTTACATATGAAGCCCTGGAAGATAAGTCATTTATCAAGGCCATGAGCTAGTGAGAGGAGCGCCAGCAATCATTGTGAAGTTCCTTGGTCATCCCCCCTCTGTAGGCCAGGGCTGATGCTAGAAGATGAATTTACAGCACTTGTTTCCCTGATAGCAATGGTGATGCAAGCCATCAGAAGCCAGGGTGATGCAGCTGTGATAAACAACAGGGTGAGAGTGTCAGCCAAGGGGCTCAGAAGGGGTGGGCGTGCAAGCTGAAACAGATGCATCGTCATGACAGCCCCACTCAGCGGCAGCCTCAAATATCAGTGATGAGGGAAAACCCTCCCAACAGGCAGGGTTCGAGTGGTGCCTCTGGTCATTCACTTTTGCGACCTAAAGTTAGGATATATAGTCTCAGGTCAATGGCAAAGACCTTGGCAGGCTGTTGAGGGACTTGTAAAGAGGCAGATTGGAAGATCTGGGACAAGGAAGTCTGCGAAAGAAACATGTAGGTGAGTAGACGGGAGTGGACACAAGAGGTGAAGCTCTTTTTATCACATGGCCCACCACCAAAGAAGCACTAAACAACCCAATGGCTTGGCCAGCTGACATCGGCAAGACTCCTCATCAGCTCCCTCAGTGCCGACATGAGGGACACATGAGCCGAGGGAACGTGGGGGCCACGCAGGGTCCCAAAAGCATGGGTTTCCACTCACCAAGGCTGATCTAGCTACTGCCACCACTGCCCAGGCCTGGGAAGGGCAAGGTGACTAGGAGTCTAACCCCTCAGGGACGAGGCTACAGCCAGATAAGTCCTTGAGACCAACAAAGGGGCTGGCTGGAGGGGCAGGGAATCTAAAGTCGACAGTAGAGGAAGGAGATGCGATTATGCGTATGAGTTAGTGGCCCTGAGATGAGCTGTAGGATCGGGTTCAGTAGCTCCACTAACCTTTCTTTTCCAAGTTTCCAGCAGGAAGAGAGTGCCCCCTGGATCCTAGAGGAGCAGCTCCCAGAACATGTATGAAGACATAGATCCAGAGGTGCCAGGGGTGGACAGAGGTGAGCACCGTGATGAGGAAGTGAGGAACCCATATTCCTCAACAAGGGGGCTTTTGTCCCGACGGCTGGGAGCCCTGTTGGCAGTCAACCTGCAGCTCTCGCTGTGGGGAGTCCCCGAAGCCAAGATCACATGCTTTCCCGCGTGCCCCGCATGCCATGACCGCTCCCTGCAGGAGTCCAAAAGGCTAGCTGTCTCAGCCCAGCTCAGGTCGACAACAAAGGCCACTCTAGTTCCAAAGCTCACCGTGGAGCCCACCCAGGCAGTCCTCGCACCCACACCGTGGCTCCTCCCTCTGCCCAGACCTGCTTCCATCCCCTTCCATAGGTTTCCATTCCTTTATATATAAAGGTATTTCAATGCAGTCGTTAATCACATGCCCAAACATTGTTTTATAACTACATATAATAATATCATTCTCCTTCCACTTCAAAACCCACATTTCCATCCAAAGGTCACAGCTTTACCCATCTCCATGCCCACACCAACCAGTTTCCCCGGCAAAACTTTCTAGGTCGAGACTTCCCTGGTGGTGCAGTGGTTAAGAATCCGCCTGCCAGTGCAAGGAACACGGGTTCAAGCCCTGGTCCGGGAAGATCCCGCATGCTGAGGAGCAATGAAGCGTGTGCGCCACAACTACTGAGCCTGTGCTCTAGAGCCCGCGAGCCACAACTGCTGAGCCTGCGTGCTACAATTACTGAAGACTACGCCCCTTCTCCGCAACAAGAGAAGCCACCACAATGAGAAGCCCGCGCACCGCAACGACGAGTAGCCCCTGCTCGCCGCAACTAGAGAAAGCCCGCGCACAGCAACAAAGACCCAACGCAGCCACAAATAAATTTTAAAAACAAAAATAAATAAATTTATTTTTTTAAAAATCCTTTCCACGTCTTGGCAGTTTCCGACAAGATGGCCGCCATCTTTGCGAGCAATGCTTCGAACCCGACATTTCCCACGCACCCTCTCGTTTGATCCTCAGCACAGCGATGAGGTCATTCCTATGTCCTTTCCATTTCTGATGAGGGGACCGGAGCTCAGAAGGCTCAGTTGCTCACTCAAAGTCACACCTCTAGTGAGCAGTGGGACCAGTCTGATTCCCGAGCCACTGCATGCCCACACCACGTTTCCAGTTACCACACAAAAGGAGAAGACTTGCTCGGTGCTCCCAGAGGACAGGAGGAGGACCAATGGGTGGACGTTTTGCAGGGAGGCGTATCTCAGGTAAGGAAAATGAGGAACGCTAGCAAGGGAATATTCAAAAGAGAGATGGGATTTTTTGAGACGTAGTGAGAGCCCTATCTCTGGGGATATCCAGGCTTCTACCAGGACTAAGAGAAATGTTCATTTGGGCAATCAGAAAGGCCCCAGCCAACTCTCAGAAGAATGGATTCTCTGATTCCATAAATGACACAAATCTCCTAGCACGGAGCTGACTTGAAGTTACCAACTGACAGTGATTTGAGGATCAGCGGGGTCTTGACCAGCACAGAAGTCCTTCAACTGCAGTGAGGCCTGCCCTGGCTTGTGGAACACTGCCCACTGCTGGGGGTGACTCTCACTGCCCCAAAAGCAGGACGCTCAACTGAATGACGGCTGGAGGTCCCTCCACGATCCCGGTGCCCTTGACTGCATCCCACCAGGTGTTTAATGGCTGCTCTAGATGTGTGTGGTGACGAACGCCAATCAGCCTCAGAGGGCAAACCTTATGGATGCAGGTGGAGACACACCAACTACAGCTCCTACGGTCTCGTGCTCTCTTCCCATTCCTAAAATGTGTGCCTTGAAGCCTTGTGTGTCCGTTACCTGCACGTGCAACAGCCTCAGATTCTGAGCATGACTCCTTCCTCTGATATCCTCCTTGGTAACCCCTTGGCTTTGGGATTCCCAGACTGGAGAGTAGCATTCTTCTTCTGATGCAGTGACCTCTCTATCAGCACCCACCCCAGCCAGAAAACCTGGACATTGGAGAAATTCAGAGTAGTTCCTCATTGAGAAAAGTGCAATCCTCAACTCAGTTCACCTATCCTTCAGTCACCGTTTTAGATCCAAGTGAAGCTGAAGGAATATCAGCTATCCAACAACAAATGGGATTCTTTGAGGTTTAATATTCTTACCTGGAACTCATTCATTCATTTAACAGATATGTATTGAGCCAGAACCTATAATAGGCTTGTGTTAGTCCATTCAGGCTGCTGCAACAAAATACCAGAGACTGGGGGGCTTAGAAACAACAAAGAATTATTTCTCCCAGTTCTGGATGCAGGAAGTCCAGGATCATGGCACCAGCATGGTCAGGTTTTGCTGAAGAGACCCACTTCCTGGTTCATAGCCAGTGCCTTCTCCCTGTATTCTCACATAGGGGAAGGGACTAGTGATCTCTCTGGGGCTTCTTTTATAAGGGCTCTAATCCCATGATGGGGCTCCACCCTCATGAACTAAGCACCTTCCAAAAGCCCCACCTCCCAATACCATACCATCCAGGGTTAGAATTTCAACAAGTGAATTTGGGAGGGACAAAAACATTCAGATCAGAGCAAGGCTCTAAGACAGGCAAGTGTTTTCTCTTAAAGACCAGACAGTAAATATTTTAGGCTCTGCAGGCTAGCCGGTCTCTGTCACAACTACTTGACTCTGGTGGTGTAGTGCAAAAGCGGCCACAGACAATGTGGAAACAGACTGGCATGGCTAGAGCCCAATAAAACTTTATTTACAAAAACACACAGCAGTCCAGCTTGGCCCACAGGCCTTAGTTTGCCAACCCCTGCTCTAAGAGTACAAAGAAGAATAGATGTTTCTACGTGTATGTAGGAGGAGGTGGGGTTTCTTCAAGTCTTCTGAAATTTTGTGAAACTAGAAAAACAAACCTTGATCTCAACTCACTTTGACATGCCACAGCAAACCAAGGCAAGCAGTGAAGGACTTCTGACCTCCAGCTCTTGACAGCACCAAAGAGCCCTGGGACAGGAGACCTGGGTTTGCATCTCACCAGTGCACACACCACTTCCAGGATCCTTGGTTTCCTCTTCAATAAATTGAGAATATTGATGCTTATATGAATCAAGGGATTAGATGAGGATCAGATGAGATAATAAATGGGAAAGTGCTCCAAAAATTATAAAAAGCTATGGAAATAGAAGGTATTTTCAATATTATCTCCCAACCTGATGCAAAGGTTGAGGTTTGGTCCCAGTCCTGCCACTGATTAGCTGTGATTCTCCAGGAAGGTCACCTCTCCTCTCTCCACCTTGGTTTCCTCATCACTGAGATGCTCAAAGGTATGACTGAAGTGCTTTGTTGAAAATGTGTGTTTTTATCTTGTCTTAATGTCATTATTAAATAATAATCATTATTATCATCATTTTATACCATTATCATCGTCTTTGTTTTTATCTGGGAGCTCGCTAGATATTTTTGTTGCCATGGCATATACTTGGCTGCCAAAGCCACTTTCCCCCTTTCACTTTGAAATAGGCCCTTGTTATTGCTCCAGCCCAGAACAAGGACCCTCCCCTAGGCTCCCAATAGGTCATTTGCTCACCTCTGTCACAGCTCTCAAAACTATGTGCAGTAATTGTCTGTCTGTCTCTCTGTCTGTCTATCTCTTCACTAGACTGAGAGCAACTTGCTAAGAGGCAGGGAACCATGTCTAATTCATCTCGTATCCCAGCACCTGCCACAGTGTCTTGTGCATGGTAAGTTCTGCTGGGTTCATCCTACAAGAATCTTTGGGTCTGCCCGGCCACGATTTTTGGCTCAATGTTGCTGCTGACCCTCCAGGAAGATGGCCTGGCACCAACTGCATGCGTGAGGGCCACAGAGAGGAAATGCCCACCTTCCTTGCCAGTTTCATGGCAGGACCATGTTGCCAAGGTGTGTCTCCTGCTTGCCTACCTAGCCCCTGTGTGGCCTAAGCCAGTTCTCCAGGTCGCCCTCAAGAGCAAGCCAACAGTGCCTCACCTCCCCCTCCTGCAGCATCCCCTCCCCTCCTGCTCTTGAGCATCTCTGTTCCTGCAGATGCACCTGGAGGCACCCTCAGGGCCCACGGGTCTGCAGGCTTCAGGCTCACGCTGTGATGGCCACTGCTGCCCTCATGACATGGATCTTCCCCAGCGGCTGCTGGAGGAGCCGGGCAGTGCTTCCCGTAAGAGCAGAAAGTGGATCATCCAGGAGGCAAAATATCACCATTGGGGAAGCAGAGTCAGCGATCAGGTCTTCTCCTTCCCCAGGACAGTCATGCAAGGTTGCCGTAGTTCACAGGCCTCGAGAAGTCATCCTGCAAAGACAAGCCATCAGCTGTACGTGGTGGAAGCTCAGTGCCTTCGTCCACTCGGGTGGCTATAATAGGGCACCACAGACCAGTGGCTTATAAGCAACAGAAATTTCTTTCTTATAGCACTTGACTCTGTTGACCACCCCCTCCACCCCCACGTCCTTGTCTCCAGGACGTGCTCCCTCCCAATTACCCTGGCCAGCCCTCCTCTACCTCTTCTCTAGATCCACTTCCTCTGCCCCAGCTCACAGGTGTTCTCCAGAACCCCACTTTCAGCCCACTGCCCCTCTTGCTCTTCCCAGTCACCTGAAGGGGTGTGCTGTCTCGCTCCCGCGGTGACAACCCCCATCCTTTGCTGATGACTCTCAAATCTATGCCAGTCCTCCAAGTGT
Organism: Globicephala melas; assembly: GCF_963455315.2. NCBI lineage: Eukaryota > Metazoa > Chordata > Mammalia > Artiodactyla > Delphinidae > Globicephala > Globicephala melas. The sequence continues at coordinate 169,386,592 of NC_083315.2, read as the reverse complement.
CAATCTGTATCCAGCTGTCTGCCGAGTGTCCCCAAAGTCCCTCAGCATCACCACGCCTAGAAAACATGCTGCTGCCTTTTCCCCTCTCTATCCCAGTTGGTGGTACTTCCACTGCTCAGCCCAAACCCAAGACCTGGGAGTCACCTGGAAGTCCCTCCCCCACTTCCAAACACTCAGCCGTCCTACCGACTCTTCTCCCCAAAAAATTCTTAAACCTGCCCGCTTTGCTCTACACGATGACTCGCTGCCCTGGGGTGGAACCTGTCGTCTCTGACCTGAATCCTTGCTGCAGGCTCCTCACTGGTATCTCCTAGATCTGTAGCTCTAAGGGGCAGAGACGGACGGCTCCACACTGCAGCCACAGGGAACTTCCCGGAACTTGAATCATTTTGTCCCTTCCCTGAAACTCTTCAGGGATGCCTCTTCACCCTCTGTGACCTGTCCCTTGTCAACCCAATCATCTTCCGCTCCTATCAGCCCAGACTCAGACTAGTTAGCACCAAGCATCTTCTATTTTCCCGCACACACACCCCACACAGTTTGACCTCCAGCTCTTTGCCTGTGCTGGTCCTCCTTCCTCTTATGGCTTTTCTACCATCCTTCACCTAACTCTGCCATCTTCCAAAACTCAGACATCATCTCCTCTAGAAAGTCTTCCCCAAGCACCTGTTGGCTATGTCCTACACCGCCTTGACCTTGAGACCCTGGGCAAGTGGGGGAGACACCCATCTCACAGGACCGACGAGTAACACCAGGGTACTTGTCACAGAGCTGGCCTGAAGTCAACCTCCACAGCCGGAATCCTCCCCTGCCCTGTTCCAGCCCTCATGGCCCTGGGCTGCTTCCTTGTCAAACCAGGAGCCCCCATTGTCCGGTGCCTGAGCCTGTGCAGTACCTGACACAGAGGACGGGCTGAGAAAACGTCTGCTGAACTGAGGGAAGAGTTGAGGAATGGAAGAAAAGGCAGGAAGCACCCGTTGGCTGATGGGGGCCTGTGGAGTAACTGTCCATGCGCTGGGCCCTGCCTGCTCTGTCACCAGTTACCTGGTGGCCTTGGTCAGATGATTCCAACTCTCTTAAGGTTCTCTTGTCTTTAAAACGGGGGTATTAATAATAGTGCCACCTCCATGGGTAGGCTGTGCCCAGTGGGGTGCCAGGGCCCAGGGTCAATCAGCATGAATCTGGGGCAGGTGGGCCACGGACCACCCTGTCCGGCCCCTGACCCACTTCCTCCTGATGCTACGGGAGCCCGGGGGCACACACGTGCTGCACACTTGTTTCCTTGGAAAGCAGGCATCGTTTTGTCCAGGCTGTTGCCCGTGGGTCCTTGTGGACAACCTGCCAAGCTGGGGGAGGCAAGTTGGAGGGAGCTGGTGTGGGGTCCTCGCCACCCACCTGCCTGCACCAGGGGTGTATGGCCCACACCCACCCAGCTGCCTCCCGTCTCTGCTCCCTTCCATTCCTCTTTCCTTTCCTCTTTCCCCTTCTGTCTCCCCTCCCTCCTCTTGTTCCTCACCTCCTCTTCCCTCCACCCCTTTCTGCTTCCTCTCCTCTCTGACATGTCTCTTGGTCTCTCCTCTGTCTCGTTTCTGTTTTTCTTCTCTCTCTCTTTCTCTCTTGTTTCTTTTCTCTTCTTTCTCTCTCCTCTGTGGCCGTCTTTTATTCATCAGACACCCGCCTTTTTTTTTTTTAATTTATTTACTTATTTATTTATTTATTGTTGTGTTTCTGTGCGAGGGATTTCTCTAGTTGCAGCATACGGGGGCCACTCTTCATCGCGGTGCGCGGGCCTCTCACTATCGCGGCCTCTCTTGCTGCGGAGCACAGGCTCCGGACGCGCAGGCTCAGCGGCCATGGCTCACGGGCTTGGTTGCTCCGCGGCATGTGGGATCTTCACAGACCAGGGCCCGAACCTGTGTCTCCTGCATTGGCAGGTGGACTCTCAACCACTGCGCCACCATGGAAGCCCCACCCACCTTTCTTGACTCTCTGTCCTGTGCAAAGAATTTTTCCCCTGCTGCCTCCAGGCAACGTTGATGGAGAAGAATGAATTTTTCATTTGTTTTCCCATTATTCTGCTCCTTTACCTAAGAAAGTGGAACTCAGGTCCCTCTGTTCGTGACTAGAGATATGAGACACCTTGATCTCTGAGTTTTGTTTTGTCATTTCCCATAAAAGCAAACCCCACTCAGAAAGTCAGGCGCCAGGCCCAAGGCATCAGAGTGGCAAGCCTGTCAGCACGTCAGGTGGACTCTGCCCTGTTGGTGGTCAAGGATATTGGGGGGCCCCCTTTGGCTTCAGTCCCTAGCAGGAGGGTAGGAACCTGTTAGAAAGCTTTCTCCAAGTTTCCAAGGATGTAGGTGCTGGAAGTTATGTTTCTAGCCAAGGGCACCAGCTGTGCACATGTGTGCTCGTGCGCGTGCACACACACACACACACACACACACACCCACACACACTGAAGGGAGATCTGTGCAGGATTCACCTGCCTCCCTGAAAAATTTATTGAATATTTACTTGATCAGGGTCTTGAGTCATTGGAACCAGGGAAAACAGACTTTGCCCAATGAGGTTTCCTTCCTCGTTCTAGTTTCAAAAGAGAAACTGAGTCAGGATCGGCTCACTTGGATTTGTTTTCTGTTTACTGTGAAGATGTCATGTCCTTCCCTGCTTCTCACTTCCCATAAGACGACCGGGTTCAGTGAGACTGGATCAACCGTCCAAGGGTCAGATGGGAGCACCACGGGGATACTCAGTGCCACCCTGAAAAAAAACGATGATTGTCCTCATCACACCCCAACTCCATTTCATCCTCCAGGTCTCAGCTGCAGTGACCTCTCCAGTAAGAAGCTGTGCTTACCACTCTATGCAAACAATGCAGTTTTCCGTATTAGTCTCTAGCACAGTCTCTGATTTGTTTCTTTCTTACACCTCCATCGACTGGACTTGTTTTGCTTGTGTATTATTTGTTGATGGCCAGTCTCCCCCCATACAACACAAGCTCCATTAGGGCATAGAACTTGCTGCTGGCTCAGCGCCTGGCACATGGTAGGTGGCCGGTTAGTATCTGTCGAATGAATGAATGGATGGATGGATGAATGAATGAATGGGATCATCTTATCCATGCTCCTGATGTCATCAGTGATGACACTGAGGCCCCAGGGGAAAAAACAGTTTGCCCAAGACTGCCCAGCCAGTGGGGCTCCAATCACTCCCAGCGCCCTCCCCCGAGCCCAGGTCTCCCTTTCTAGGTTGGTCTCCCCTTAACCAAGGTCCTTCCACAGGAACCTCATATCCACCCACCTGCCATCCGCTTAAGGCAGACCCATATTTCCTTTGGAGTAATAATTAAAATAACATATTCACCAGCTGGTTTTTTTTCCCCTAGATTTAATCTGCTCAGGCTCTGATTTGCATATTAAAAGCACTAATTAGCCCCTCTGAGTGCTTGAGCACGGAGAGTGCGGGAACTGGTCACATCGTCCCTGAAGACTCGTCCCCGGTGCTCTGGGCTGGGATTCGGATGGCGGCCGAGCCCTGGGCAGGGAGGAGCCTTTGTGTCCCCGCGTTTGGGGACTGGAGTGCTGCCCGGCTTCGTCCTGTGGCTCTTCTTCCCTTTGAAGTGTCGTGTTTGATCTTTGATCTAGTCTGTGAGTCTCTGCTGCAGCACCTTTGGAATGTGCCTTTGAGCCGCTCCTGGCCGCACCAGGTGAGGCTCAGGGCCCCCGGAAGGTGGGCGGCCTTGGAGCGGTGGTCCCCCAAGGTGAGCCCCAGGTCCATCACGGCGGGCTGTCCTCCTTCCTAGTGAGGATAAGAAGGGGCGATTCCAGCGCGCCGGGCCCTTTAAATTATTCCTTTATCGGAACGATACAAAGGAATAGCTCACTGCTGTTGTTATTATTTCCTTAAAAATAAAATCGGGGCGATGTGTGTGAGGGGAGCACGAGGGGGGGCCGTCCGTAAAAGCTGTCAGCCCATGAAGTGGGATTCTGAGTGTACCTCCAGCAGACTGCAGGCCCAGAGGTAGCATTCAGTGGCCCCCCCAAAGATGGCTCCGAGTTTGCCCCACTGCCCCGGGGCTGAGATGTTAGATGAGGACCCGCCTGCTCTGCGCATGGCTCAGGGAAGGAAACCGAGGCCTCAGGAGCCGACAGAGGCCAGCCAGGAACCTGGCTGGGGAGCCGGTCCCTGAATTTCAGAAATTCCACCTGGCACGCCACATGCTGCACCCCCAGACCCTGGGTTTTCACAGCAAACAGCCCCTCCCAGGAAGGCCCGGGAGCCTGCGCGGGCTGGGCCGCAGCAGAGAGAGCCAGATGGCGGCTGTGTGAGCACCAGGGGGCAGGCCAAAAACCGTAAAAGGGAAGAACTCGTTGGCAAGAGAGTTTCTTTCATTCCCTCCCCCAGCTCAGCTCGGGGTGGGCTCCAGCTCTGAGGGATTCAGGGGAGAGTGGGCGGCCGGGCCCAGCCCTGATCAGAGCACACGGCCGGCCAGCAGGAGGCAGGCGCAGAGCCAGGCCGACCTCCCAGGCTGCCTCGAGGCCCCTGTCTGCGGGTCTTCCCCTCCCCTCCCCTCCCAGAGCCAGACACCGGCACCTCTTCCGGGCCATCTTGAGACACAGAGCCCTTCCCGGTCCATTCCTGTACGTGCTGCAGATTTGCTGGTTGGGCATCTCGCCTGCACCAGACAGCAGGATGGATGGAAGACTGAGAAGGCGTCTGGGAGGGTGAGACATGTGGCCTTGACTCTCTCTGCAGCCAGATCTGTTGCCCGGAGGAAGCAGCCTCACTAGAGACACTGGCTTGGCTTTGAAAGGAAAGCGTCAGAAGCTCGGGGAGGAAGCTTCAAAGTCAAGTGTGTATCTTACAGTCAACAAAGACCCTGGGGAAGGGAAAGGGAGGAGACAGCGTTCGCAGTGCTCTGTGGACAGAAGACTATCCCTTAAGAATCTCTCTTGACCTTGGTGGGAGGAATCACCAGAAACTTAAGGAAACGTGGAGTCAACTGAAAAGTTTTGTATCTTTCAGTCCAGACAAGAATCATGGGGACGAGAAAGGCCAGCAAACCACGGCAGCCTGAGGTTTATGGGGCAGAAAAACGGGGGAGCTGGAGTGCTCTGAGCCAGCCGGGCCTGCATGGAAGCCACAGAGGGCTGGACCTGGGGGAGACGGGGCCAGGGTCGGATGGCCTGAAAGAGAGGTGACCATGCTGGGCCACTGGGGCCACCAAGGTGGCGGAGAAGTTCCCCGAGGTCTCAGGATGGAAGGCTGCAGGGAGGAGTAGGGGGTGTAAAGGGAAGGGGAAAGGATGCCCAGCAGGTGAAAGAATTTGGGGTTCTCTTTGGGCCTCATAGAGCACAGGCTTGGCTCGGGAAAGTTGTTAGATATTTCCAGCCTTCAATAACAAGGTCCACGGGGAAGTGGGAGGAACTGTCATCCCTGCAGGCGGGAGCACAGGTCCATCTAGAATGCCAAGTAGAAGGCAGAGTGGAGGAGGGGCTTCGCAGGACCCTTGCAGGGGCTGGAGAGCTGGTCCCGCAGACCACACACCCCACCGGGACAACAGGCAGGGGGTGGTGATGGAGGGGCCAGCGACTTGATTTAGCTCGGCCGCGTGGTCCACGGGCATCCTGTTCCCAAGGAGAAGTGGCAACCCCTCCCTCCGTCCAGGATCCGTGTGTCAGGAAAACAGAAGGCACAGGAGAAAGTGCCCATCAGAAAAGGTGATGGAGTGGGTGAAGACTAACATTGAATGAAGAGGACATTCAATGTCGGTCCAAGTCTGGAAACTCCGGGACCACAACTTAGAAAGTCCTAAATTCCACCACGTGTTCTGGGGGCTATTTTCCAGGAATGGTGGGTTTTCCCTCAGGGAATAGAATCTTTCCAATGGGGGAGCAGGGAACCCAAGTCAACTGGTTGCTGAGAAATTGCCCCCAGTTGCATTTCAGGCCCACAGACAGGCAATCCCGGCGACTGGCATAGAAGCTGATGGCAGGGCGCTTGCTCACGTCTGTGTTCTCTGAACGTGGTTATCTCCTCCCAGGTACACCAGCTGGATAAAGCTGCTCTCTGTGACCAAAGATCTAGACTGCCACCCAAAAGGGGGTCACTATGGGGCTCTGAGGGCACTGTTTTGACTTGAGGAACATGGTCAGCAGGGGCCATCAGAGGTGGTCAGCTGCTTCTGCTGCGGGCTCCTCTGGGCTCTCAGATCTGGGTGTTAATTAATCAGTGCACAGCTGGAGGGTGTCCTGAAGAGGCGTGAAGGAACTGTACAGAGGTGGGGTGTCAGGTATTGCCTTCCTCTTGGACTTGCAGTTGGAGAAAGCTGAGTTGAGGAAGGAGATTCACCCCTCATTTGACCCTGAGGATGTAGATGGGGTGATGGCGGGGTTTCATCAGTTGGGATAGAAACAAGGGGACCCAGGCTCAAACAGATGCCCAGACGAGCACATTTTAGCAAGAACTGGTTAAACATGAAGACAGTGTGGACAGGAGAGAGACTTTGTATGTGTATCATGATTTTAATTTCTCCAAAATGATCTTAAAAAACAAGAGACTGGTAAACTTGTCTAACTCTTAAACGGAAGAGAGCTTTTTTGTTTTGTTTTGTTTTTGCGGTACGCGGGCCTCTCACTGTTGTGGCCTCTCCCGTTGCGGAGCACAGGCTCCGGACGCGCAGGCTCAGCGGCCCTGGCTCACGGGCCCAGCCGCTCCGCGGCATGTGGGATCTTCCCGGGCCGGGGCACGAACCCGCGTCCCCTGCATCGGCAAGCGGACTCTCAACCACTGCGCCACCAGGGAAGCCCACAGAAGAGAGTTTTAAATACACACTGCTATGTGTAAAATAGATAACCAACAAGGTCCTCCTGTATAGCACAGGGAACTATATTCAATATTATGTAATAACCTCTAAGGGAAAAGAATCTGAAAAAGAATATATATATATATATATATATATATATATATATAACTGAGTCGCTGTGCTGCACACTTGAAACTTATATGATAATGTAAATCAACTATACTTCAATTAAAATTGTTTTAAATAAATAAATTAAAATTAAAAATTTTAAAGAGGGTTTTAAGTGCCACATTTGCACGTTGGGCTGCTATTTTGGTGTTCCGTGCTGTGAATTGTGTTTCGTTTGGACCCTCCTATTGGAGCAGTGATGACATCATTGCCTGCTGTAGGTGATGTGACCATGTCTGGTGGGGTTGTCTGGAGATGACACTGGACAGAGCTGAGGTGGGAAGCAGACTTGGGGGGTGGTCTGAGCTGGTGTCTCGCGTGGCCATGGATCAATGTGTGATGGGCACAGCCTGGTGTGTTCCAGGAGCTTCTGGGGCAGTTCATGAAAGTCCCTGAGAGGCTGAATTTCACATCTAACTTGGATCCAGGAGGGTTTTAAGGGGCTACAGGAAAGTTAGAAATTGACCTTCTAAGATGCATCTTCTCTGAGATTCCCCTAATTTCTCCCCCACGAGGTGCCTAGTCACACTCCTGGCTGACCATGTGCCCAGCACATGCAGGGAGCATTGGTCCTTCCGAGGGAGTGCTACCAGGCATCATTAGCTCATTCTCAGAAGGGCTAAAGAACTCTCTGGAGAAGAAAGGCTTAGAAATACGTGGAACAGAGCCACACTCATGAAAACCCTCCCCCATCAGGCCTCTCCTCGCCTCGGTGGGTTGGAAGGGATGATGGGCTATAAAAACTGCTCTGCCTTTTTCATTCTCTTCTCTGTTGGATGGCTGGTCCGTGGAGAGGCTGTCAGGCTGACAGCTGTTCTCACTAAGAAGGGACCTTGGCCCTAAGGGGAAGCTGGGATAGTAAAGAGCAGAGGAATCAAGTTGCTGGTGGCTTGGGGGGGGCAAGCAGGTGACTTGCTCAGGGTCACACGAGTTGATGCAGCCCCCCTTCCATCAAGAGGTAGTCTGTTGGTCAAAGCAAGTCACGAGGCCAACCAAGATACAAGAGGCGGGGGGACTGCAAACTAGCGCGGCTGTGTTTTCGCACCCACCACATACACACTCCACAGCACAGCAATTCCATTTCTCAGTGTACAGCCTCAAGAGACTCTTATGCAGACTGATAGGTACGAGAATGTTCACTACAGCATCGTTTGTTATGGCTAAATTGAAAATGAAAACTCTAATCATTGGGAGAATCTAGAGAAGAGAAAATGGCAGGTTCATGCATTGGAAAACTATACAGCAATTTATAAGATGAACTAAGTCTCTATTTACAACCGGGATGAATCAAAGAGTATGTGGATTGGGAAAGAAACAACTTGTAGAATTGAATGTATAGTATCATACGATTTTAAGGAAATATTTTAAATACAAAAATAATACCATATAATATTTATATACAGTGCATACGTTTATGTAGATATAGCATGAAATTGAAGGGATATGCATTAATTAGATGAGATTTGGTGGCTATGAGGAGTAGAATGGGTGTGGAGGCAGGACTGTGACTGGACCAGTGATGATGCTGCGTCTCTAACTGAGGAGAAGAATGAGTGGGTAGATAGGTCTAATTTATACACTTGGCATCCAACCCTGAGCAATTTCAGACTAAAACTATACTCTTGGCAAGAGGAAGCCATGAAGGAGGAAGATAAAGGGGGCAGCGGGCTAAGGGGGATTTGTAGAAAGTTGAAGAAATGTTAGCATCATGCATTGAGGTAGGACCGCCTTGCACGGGAACACGCCTGCACACAGAATATGAACACTCAGCTCTTTGCTTTATCTTTCAATCGTTATCCTTTTCTGTTCATTCTTGCAATGTACCCTCTTTGTCAGAAAGGCCACAGGCCATTGCTATGGTCTAGATAGAGTTGGTAGTGGTCATCCGTTATGGGCTAAGCAGCTAATACTGTTATCCACGTGGGTGGCTATAGTTCAGTGGATCAGCATTTGTTCACTGACTCCTCCAGGGAACATCTATTGAGTCCCTTTTATGAGTCTGGTGCTATACAAGGCACTAGGGACACACCAGTGACCCAACCACCATGGATCCTGCCACCGCAGATCTTACAATGGAACAGTCTCACTCAGTGAGAAGTTGCTCTTGACGTTCCGATCCTCCCCTGAATTACCCACTCTGCTGTGGTCTTCTGGCTTCTTCCACCTTCCCCTCCTGAACAGAATAAATACCCCCAGGCCCTGGGCTCCCCACTGCCAGCCGTCCTCACCTCCCCCAAGGCGGGCTCTGGAGCGCTCAGTGCTTCGGTCCTGGCTCCAGACACAGCTGTGATCGGTGGTCCTAAGTGGCAGCGCATTGGTAACCAGGGGCGCCCTGCAGCCCCACCCACAGTGCACACAGCCAGGTCTCCAGGGACCACTTACACCACACCCAAGGCTGCTGTTCAGGCCTCCCCCATCCCCGCTCCCCATCTGAACACTGCTCATTTGTCCTGAGGCACCATCACTCATACCTGCCCTTCTCGCAGCTCTCTGGCTACACCTCCTCAGATCCTGTGCAGACTCCTCTTCCCAGGTCTCAACTGCTTCCTTCCCCCATCACTGACTTCCCATCTCAGTTCTCAGCCACTCCCTGGGTGTCCTCGCCCACGCTCCTCCACGGTCACGGGTGATGGCCCATGTAATTCCAATCCAGGTACCTCCTGGAGGTCCAGACCCATAGAGAGGATGGGAATTTTCCACCTGGATGTCCCACAGGCACCCCTGCAGCCTCTGCACGCCCACAGGTGAACTCCTCTCTCCCAAACGCCTGCTCCTCCCTTGCCTGTGTGCCCACCATCCACCACCCAAAACGGAAAAGGGGAGTCATCCTGGACTCCCCCCTTCTGGCGCCTCACGTGGAAAGAGTGGCCAGATCTTGTTCATTCGACTTCTTAAACATCTGCTCATACGTCACCTCCTCTCCACCTCTTCTTCTCAAGCTCAAGCCTTCTCATCTCTTATCTGGACCACTGAGGTTTTATCCATATGGTTTCCTGGGCCCAGGTGCCCACACTAGCTGATGACCTGGTTGTATTTCTCCCATCAAGCGCGGACCATTCCACCGACATCGACTCGGTCTAACGCATCTGCCCTGTGCTGGGTGCTGGGGAACTGTTATGAACAAACACGATTCTTCTTTCAAGAAGCTCAATACCTCATGGTAACAGCAGGGAAAGAGTGAATTACCATACACATTACAAACCATGGGAGATAGCAAATGACACAGTGGGAGCACCCAGGGCCCCTTGACGGGGTCTTGTGGACCTTGTGAGACTTTTTGGAGGGACTGACGGCTGAGATGAGTGAGGTCCTTCTCATTGTCACAGGCTGAAGTCCAAACTCTCCAGTAGGTCTGTAAGACCCTTTGTGAGCTGGTCCCTGGCTCCCACAGCCTCATTCTCACCTCCTCCCACACTCACACACACACGCGCACACAGACACACGTCAAGCATGCCCAACCACCACGCGGCAACGGGTGGGGTCCGTCTCCCTGTCATCTGGCCCCGGTACAACATCTCGCATCAAGGATCGTGTCAATCTGTGAGCTTGCAAATCGGCACTTAGCTCGCGTGCCAAAGTCCACAGTCCTAAGTTTCGGTGGCAGAAAGACATTGCTGAAAATAATTGTGCCTGGCAGCGCTGGGCCGGTTCCAGAAGGCGGCCGGTGCACCAGCGCACTCGGAATCTTTGGTTGCTCTACACAACAGCCAGCTGCCTCCATACCCTGCCCAATTAATCTGGAATGAGCTGGACTGTGAAGACGTGCCCTCACAGCAAACTGCTCCTGAAAGAAGGACCCCAAGGCCGTCTCCCAGCCCTGCCCCTCTCCCGCCTCTCCCCCTGCCATCGCTCACCCGAGGGTCCTGCTGCTGCCAGCCCCCCACAGGTAGATGGGACCAGGCTGTGGCAGGAAGCGACAGCCACACTGGCGAGCTGGCAGCAGAGACCCCTGCACTGCCAGCCATTAGCCACTGACTCCATTCCCGCTGGCTCCAGCAGGCGATGATTACAAATTCCTGCTCGCTGCCCCTCCCGGGAAGGAGTCCATGCACCGAGCCCTTTCCTGGAAGTGGCTCTGGCCCATTTCATGTGGTTGAAACTCCAAAGGCATTTCTGAGGTCTGGCTTCTGCCGGCAGGGACCTGTTTCCCCATCTTGGCGCTCCCCGAAGAACCAGAAAGATGAGGCCAAAAAGGGAAAAAAAAACACACCTGAGTACCTGTCGGGTGCTGCCCCTATAGTTCCCTCCAGGCAACCTTCTGAGAAGGGCTCTGTCCCTCTTCACTCCTGTTAACATGCAAAACGGAAGCTCAGAGAGGGTGAGGGCAGTGTGGGAGGCAGTCCAGCTGGTGGGTGAGCTCAGGCGAGGGCTCCTGACTCCATCATCGCTCTGCCCACCCCCTTTTCCCATGGGCGGGGCAGGGCCATGCAGACCAGACATCCCTGTCCAACTAGGTCTACAGCGATGGCAGTGTTCAGAGGCCCATTCCTCCTTCCTCTCCTTCCCCCTTTTCTTGGCCCCATTCCTCCCGAGATCTCAAGGGTCCCCTTCCACGTCATCCCAGTTCCTGCCTCCCTCTCCCCCTCCATTTCTGGCTATTCGTGGAGCTCAGAGAACTCCTGACTCCAGAAAGGGCACCCAGGCCTGGGTGGTGGCGGGAAACATCCCAGAGCTTGCAACGGAGTCATCCTTAAGAAATAAGTGACCCACGAGACCATTCACGTTGTGCTCCTCCCAGGAACTCGGAAACTTCCGTGAGCTCTCAGCCCGGCGAGCTGCCTTGAGGTGGGCTTTGGGGGGCAGGTTGTTCTTTTTCTTCTTTCTTTTTCCTTTTCCCTCCACCCTCTCCACGCAGAGTAAGCCGCCAAGTGCCTGCACCCGGCATCGCCTCCTCTACGCCCACCGGATGCTTTAAGTTGCAACCTCGGTCCCCAGTTCTTCCTTCCAGCACCTTCTCCCCTCGCTATGTCACCCCACCCTGCGCCCAGCCCATGCACCCACCCCCGCCTCCATCACTTCCGAGAGACAGAACCTGTCTTCTGGGTCCCACCTTGACCAAGAGAGATACCCAATTTTCTCCTCCCACCAGCACCCAAAGTTGTGTTATTTTCCGGACCGTGTGTGGACCGGGAACAGGAGATGTGCAGGAAAAGAGGCAGAGGAAGAAGGGAATGGGATACTGGCTCGTCCAGCATCAAGACATGCTGCAAGACAACCAGCATCAAAGTCAAGCACGGCTTCAAGTAGGGATTGACTCTATCAGCTGGGCTTCTGGCGGCCTCGTCAGCCATCCAAGACCCGCAGGGGCTGGCCCATTTCAGGCCGCTCTGGCACGAGGTCTCTCCACTCACGCAGAAAGTCACTCCAACAATTAAGCTCGGGTCCCTTTGTTCCCTCCCCTTCCTCTCTCTCTCTCTCCCTCCCTCTCTCTGCTTCCCGCGAACGCCACGTCCCACTGTGCGGGGTACCGCAGGCACCCCCCCATCAGGCCGTTTCGCAGTGGTACTGCGGAGCCGTGGAGAGGAGCTAATTGGATTTGTTGTCACCTCCCGAAGCTGCCAGGAGCTCACGTCTGCTCTGGTTACAGATGAAGACATCACGGTGACAGGCTCAGAGACAGCTCAGCTGGTATCCCAAGGCCACTAATAGAGCCATGTTGATTTAATGTCCGAGTGGAGAGGTGCAGACAAGCTGTTCAAGTTTTCCCTTCCAAACAAAGCAGGGATATACCATCCGTCATCTGTGGATCAGTAAATAAGCAACCATGTGCCTCCAGGAGCTCTTAACCATCGCCACAAAAGAATGACAAACTATTTTAAACGGGGAGACGGGACTTTGAAACCAAGCATCCCTCTGGTTTATGCTGCCCTCAGGGAGCCCGGCTGATTCCACCAAACATAAATTTTACTTAACTATGTGATTATGAATGAATCCTATTAGCCTTAAAATCGCCCGCTCGGTAAAGGCATGCCCCGGTGTGTGTGGTCTCTGGTGTGTGTGGGGGCAGGTGGAGAGGCACCGGTGAAGATGAGACCTATTTGCTTTCAGTGAAGTCATCTGTCTGTTCAATAGAGTGAGCACCTACTATGTGCCGGGCACTGGGTTGGGTGGGGGAATGGGATACAGTACCCGCACTGGGAGGGGTAGATGGACACATTGACAGGCACCCGCAGCCCAGAGCAATAGGTATGTGGAGACAATAAAAGCAGGGCGGCAAGGAGAGGACTGAAGGGGAAACGCCGCTCCCTTTGAGTGTCTGGAATGAGCTCCCAGGAGGAGAGGCATTGAAGCCCAAGGTCCACTTTCAGAGGAGGTGGGGGGCAGGGAGATTCACCGCAACTCTCTTCATTCTGGGCAGCTGGGGTCTATAACAGAGTTACCTGGGGTGACCATTCCCCTCTGTTGTCAGGCTGGTCCAGTGGACCAGGGATGGGCAGTCATTTTCTCCAGCCCTCTGGTCATCCATGGTCCCCTTGGGCCTGCAGATGGATGGGGCCCACAGAGTGAGGAAGGAGGGGTGATGTGACACCTGAGGTCTGAGAATTGTGGGAGGGGGGTTCTGTGAGGGGTCAGTTCTTGGAGCTCAGACAGTCCACCCAGCACATCAGCCCTGATCATGGGCTGGGGCCGGTCCCCTGCCTTCCCATAGCTTCTGAGCACCCACATGACACCCCTCAAAGGAGTTCTCCCAGACGGGGCACATGCCAGGCTACTGACCACCCATGGACCATTCTCAGTTATGCGGCCCAAGCAGGAGGGTCTTGAAAATGTAAGTCAGAGTGAACGATGGCCAGTTGGACATCACCCTCGGGCCCAGGCATCCGAATGTCCAGCCCCTAGCCACTCTCCCTGTCCCTGCCCCACGCTCTCTAGGCCTTCACTTCAGGGGCCCACCTGCCACTCCCTTCTTCAGCCCTGATCCCTAATGGCCCAGCAGAGACAGGGTTAGAAGGGGGTCCCACAACTCAACAGAAGGGAGCCCTCAGGGCCACTCCAAACTGGAGAACCATCTAAAGCCCATCATGGGAAGGGATCCACCCCAAACCAAGGAAGAAAACCCTTGCAGAGGACCTTTATGTAATCGTAGACCATGGAGTACAGCGCCCCCATCTTGACAAAGACCTCCCACTCCCTCAGCTGAATTGTCCCCCACTCCCAACCATCCCGAAGTTATAGAAAAGTGGACAGAAATCCACACACCCCCAGCCTGCAGCTTGAAAGGAAACTGATGTGAAGGATTCTGGGAAAGGAGGCAGGGCATCACCACGCACCCCCAGGCATTTCCCCAAGTGCATTTGAAGGCAGCCCACGAGGCCTGGGCAGAGCTGCCCCGGTGGAGGAAATCTGACAGTATTAACATGGCACCCATGCAGCAATCCTCAGGGGAAAGCGATCGAAAAGGAGAGAGAGACAGAAAAACAAAGATCCTGGCCTACAAGGAAACATAATTCTGGAAAGAGAAGGAGGCTCCTCATTATTGAACAACTAGTGAGCATGATAACTCAATAAAACAAAAGCAGAAAGAGGTACGGTGGAAGCATCAGCGGCAGGGAGTGGATTCATTTAAATATAGAACTAAAATTCAACAGCTGTGGCTTTAGGAGAGACTTAGTATCATGAAATAGCAGAACTAGGGACTAGGGATGGAGGAGGTGTGGTGGTCAGCCTCAGAGCTGAGAGGCCAGTGGATGGTGGCTGAAATGGAAGCATAGAGGGCCTGGCCATTAGGCAAAAGGAGTCAAAGATGTGCATTTATTCTGGTTTCAGGAACCTCACCTAAATGATGGTAAGAGAACAAAACAGCTAAAAACACGTAAGAACAAAGAAAGCAGGGCTGACTACCCAGCCAATGAGAGAGGTCAACAAAATTTTGGAAGATGGACGGTTGATGGGTCAGTGGTAATTGACTTAGCACACTAGAGAACTAAAATTTAATTGATTTCAAGGGGTGGGGAGGAGGGTGGGCAACAAGAAGTAAGCAAGGTCCCTCAAAGAAGCCCAGCCAGACCCGGGAGCCAGAAGGACCAAGGACGAACTGAAGACTGGAGGCTAAGATGGGTCTAAAGACAGAGGACGGGTGGAAAGTCAGAGCGAGGACAGCAAGCCCACCAGCTGTCCCAGTCACCTGGGCCTGAGGGGTTTCCCGGATGTAGGGCTTATGATGTTAAAACCAAGATGGTCCCAGGCAAACCAGCTATCCTTCCCCACACCCATCCTGTGCACCTTTGAAATTGCCCCTGCTACCACCAGGAGAAGACTGGAATAAAGTTTACTTTGTGGTAAAAATGAACAAGGTTGTGGTTCAACAACCTCAGGCACAGTGAACACCCTACTGGAAATAGGGGGTTAAGAGAAAGCTTGCCTGGAGAATATGATGGGACACGTGGCGCCCTGTCCTCACTCGGTTCAGTCCCTGCCTGTCCTCCACGCACAGCCCCAGCCCCAGCAGGAGACTTGGAGATTCCCCTTTGAGGACAGCGTCCAAGAGGGAAAATCTACAGATCCTGACAGTTGGGAACCTGCCAAAAAAATGACCAGATCGTCATCCAGTCATCCTCTATGAGAAACGTCAGTGCACAGGCCCCGCCCCTGCACCCAGAGCGTCCACTCAGCTTTTTAGTGCCTCACTCTTAACTACGGATGGACAGCCAAGGATCACCACGCATGATCACTGGAACTGGAGAAAAGCCTTTGATACAAAAGTTAGAAAAAGAAAAAAAGTTATAAGGAGACAGCAACAGAAATCATAAAAAATACCACATCTGATAAATAAGACTGGATGCTAACAAAACAACAAAAGGAACAACCAGAGGGGAAGAAAAGGACCTAAGCAATTAAAAACATGGCTGAAAAGCAGAAATTAACACACCATTGTAAAGCAATTATACCCCAATAAAGATGTTAAAAAAAAAATTTAATTAAATAATAATAAAAATTTTTTAAAAAGAAAATCAACTATACTTTAAAATGAAATAAAAATTAAATTAACAAAATAAATAAATAAAATAAATAAAAACATGGCTGAAGAAATTTTAGCTTCGATAGACAGTTCAGAGGGCAAAGTTGAGGAAACCTCAAAAACAGAAGCAAGACAGGGAATAATATTCAATATCCCGGGATAAAGCATAATGGAAAAGAATATGGAAAAGAATGTATATGTATAACTGAGTCACTTTGCTGTAAGCAGAAATTAATCACAACATTGTGAATCAACTATCCTTCAATAAAATAAAATAAACATAAGCAAGAAAAGCAAAGAGATGCAGTCACAGCACAAATTCAACATGCCAGTGGTAACAGTAGCTATCTGTTACTCTCTTCTTTGTCATTTTGTGTGTTTTCCAAATTTCCCACAATAGACACTTATCAGTTTTATAGTCAGAAAATAATATATATATATAAAAAGACATAGTCAAAATCCTGTGACCATACAATAGGCAGCATGTCGGGGGCTTGGGGCAGGGGTGCTGGGCTGGGCTGGGGAGGGAGGCTCCCCTCATTCTTCACGGGCACCCAGATCCCTGGGCAGCAGGGGAGGAGTTCCAGAACCCTCCCAGCCGGGCGCCCAGTGGCTCAGGGCCTGGCAGGACTGGGCCTGCAGGAGGCTGGGGAGGGGGGCGGCCAGTTGGACAGGCACGGAAAGGGGAGAAAGAGCTTGGATTTAGATGAGATGGGTCATTTTTCTTCACGTCCACAAAGGACCAAACAAGAGGAGTGCCGGAGAAACACCTGGGAGCAGCCAAAGTGGGGAGAAGTAGGTAGCGGTCCCTCGGTGTAAACGAGGAGGATGGTGGCATCTCTCCCCTTCGCTCACCAAGACCTCAGCCCGTGCTTTCACTCAGCAGAGCTGAAGCAAACAGCTTCTCTGTGCCGGGCCCTTGCTAACACCAGACACACACTCATGGACAAGGCTGGGCCCCCAAAGCAGACACGTGGGCCAGAACTCGTTCTAAGGCCCCTGGTGCCCTGACTCCACAGGGACAGCGGCGGGGGGGGGGGGTCCACGGTGGGAGAGGAGGGGGCTCCAGGTCCTCGAATAATCCCTTTAGGTGAGAAAGTGTTTTGGAAAAGAGCACAGAGGTAGAGGACAGCAATGACGGTGGCGATTGCGCGTCATGGTGCCTGTGAGGAAGACAGTGCAGTGACCTTCCCCCGCACCCACACCGATCACACATCATCGCCTCCACGCTCCCCAGGGGGAAACTGAGGCTCAGAGAATCAGGCAAGTTGCCCTGGGCCGCCCAGCCGCACAATGCAGACTCCGCCCCCCACCCCACCCTGGGCGGCCTCATTCCACCTGCCAGGCTCCATGCCTCCCCAACGTGTTGCCCAGAGAACCTTACAAGTTACTGACAGAGGCAACATGGTGGGGACTGCAGAGGTCAGTCTAGAGACACGTGCCCCTCTCGGCCTCTGCTCTGCACATCCCCCTCCAAGAAAGGCCGTGGACACGACATTTCAGGCTGGCCCTGGAAGGGCACGAGGCAGTTGGGTCATTGCCTCCAATGTGGCTTCTGATGTAGGACTGAGCGAGGGGCAGGGGAGGAGAAAGAGGGATCTCATTTTTAGTTCAGAGGAGGCTTTGCCCAGCACAGGGACGGGTATGTGGGCCACCTTCTGGGGGTCCTCCCGGGATCATTGGCACCTGTGGAGGCACTGACCCCACCATTGCTGGTTTCAAGGCCTCAGTAAGGGAATAGAAACATCCATCCATCCATCCACCCTGCACAGGGGTATCGACCACCTCTCAGAGTCACCTGCGCCAGGTGTGAGGACAGAGGTGGACACCACGGCACTGGCCCCCGCCCCGCGGAGATGACCTACGAGGAGGACCGGGCCTGAAGTGAATCATTGCTCTTGTGATAAGGGCTTTAAAGGACAAACACAAAAGAATTCTGGTCTGCGGGTGTCAGGGAAGGATGCCCAGAGGAAGTGATGATGACAGTAAAACTCACAGAATAGGCAGTGTAAGAACAGCCAGCAGGGGTGGGCAAAGAGGGGAGACTGTTCCAGGCGGAGGGAAGGGGACATGCTAAGGTCCTGGGGTGGAGAGAGGAGCTGGGGAAGAAGGAAAGGAGCTGAGCAGACATGTGGATGCGGCCGAGAGGGAAGGAGCTGGAGACCGTCCGCATCCCCACGCACCAGCCCTGGCAGCTCTGCCCAGCTTTGGGCTTTTAACAGACCGGGGTTTGGAGTCAGGAGCTGGGTTCACCAAGGGATGCTGCTAAGTCCATTTTCATCTCTCTGGGTCTTGATGTCCTTGTGTGTTGAACGGACAAGAGCACAATAGCTCTTTGTACCCTGCAGATGAGTCTCTGAACCCAGGAGATGAGCTGTCATCCCTGGCAGAGGAAACCCAACCTCCCTCCTGCGGGGAGGAGATGGGCCTGCAGCAGGGAGGGAGCACCGGAAGGTGCCAGAGGACTGTGGAGGGGCCCAAGCACAGCTCGGGTCCTGGCTCTGCCTCTACTGGTTCATTTCTCTCAGCCTCGGGCCCCTCATCTGGAAAATGGGGGCAATGACACCTACCCGCAGGGTGTCATTAGAACTGGTTCTGAAGAAGAAGAAGTATTGGCCACAGTGTCTAGCGCTGCTTCCGCCAGGCCTGCAGCGTGATGAAGGTGTGAGGAGCAGTGGGGAAGTGCACGCTTTAGATCCTCGGGGGGAGGAATGGCCACAGATGCGAGGGCTGGGCAGCGCCATCTCTCCGGCGGCCCACGGGTCCCCAGCAGCGGACGACCACTGCTCCTCGTGTTTTCCACCAGGAAAATGGCTACAACGACAGCACATCCCAGAACCACATCCTAGTCTATCCCTGAAAAGACAATCTCTGAGTGAGAAAGTTTGCGAGACCGAGTGACCCTTGCTCTGACCCCTGAGTCTCAGCCCTGGCCCTTGGGGATCTCTGAGGCTGCCTCCCCCTGCCCACCACAGGGGACACGGGGAGACCCAGCTCCTTCCAGAGCTTCCCCGATCACACCTGAATCTGGCCGTAACTTCCTCCAAAGCTTAGCTAACCACTGAGGGAGGACAGCAGGGAACAAACACAGAAGCCGAGAGGCAGGAATCGGGTCCACCTGACACAGTGCAGGGTCCTGACCCCGGGAGAGCCAGCTACCCTGCCCCCTTCCCCCCAGGAGCCTCGCCTGGGTGGTATTCCAGAGTCCTAGCTGACCTCACACCCAGGCTGCGAGGCTCCGTGTCCCCAGGGAGCTGACAGCCTGTGGGAGGTGGGAGCCACCACAGGGGGCCTCACTATCACAGAGCAGTGCTGTGACAGCCGGGCACAGAGAGCTGCTGGGGAGCAGACAGCACTTGGCCCAGCCCGGAGGGTCGAGGCTCCCTGGAGGAGGGCATGCTGAGCAGAGTCTTTGGAAATGGGTGAGCATGAACGATAAAGAAGAAGCTTTGGAGCAGCCTTATGGAGACAGAGCGGCCTGGACCTCAGAGGCTGCTTAAAGCAGAGCTGTCCGTTCATCTGACAAATGTTTGTCATGTTGCTACTACGTACCAAGCACCAGTTTAAATGTTGGGGAATGCATGTCCATAGGCAGATGAATGGGTAGAGAAGATGTGGTATATGTATATATACAATGGAATATTACTCAGCCATAAAAAGGAATGAAATAATGCCATTTGCAGCAACATGGAGGGACCTAGAGATTATCATACTAAGTGAAGTAAGTCAGGCAGAGAAAGACAAATATCATAGGATATCGCTTATATGTGGAATCTAAAAAAATGGTACAGGGCTTCCCTGGTGGCGCAGTGGTTGAGAGTCTGCCTGCTGATGCAGGGGACACGGGTTCGTGCCCTGGTCCGGGAAGATCCCACATGCCGCGGAGCGGCTGGGCCCGTGAGCCATGGCCGCTGAGCCTGCGCATCCGGAGCCTGTGCTCTGCAACGGGAGAGGCCACAACAGTGAGAGGCCCACGTACCGCAAAAATAAATAAATAAATGGTACAAATGAACTTATTTACGAAAGAGAAATAGACTCACAGACGTAGAAAACAAACTTATGGTTACCAAAGGGGAAGGGGGGCGGTGATAAATTAGGAGTTTGGGATTAACAGACACACACTACTATATATAAAATAGGTAACCAACAAGGACCTACTATATAGCACAAGGAACTATACTCAATATTTTGTAATAACCTATAAGGGAAAAGCATCTGAAAAGTGATATATATATTTTTATATATATAATATATATATATAGCTGAATCATTTTACTGTACACTTGAAACTAGCACAACATTGCAAATCAACTACACTTCAATTAAAAAAAGTTGGGGAGACATGGTATGTTAGGGTTCTCCAGAGAAGCCGAAGCAATAAGAGTTAGAAAGATATAGCTATAGATATAGGTATAGATATATAAGATATAAGGAATTGGCTCATGTGATTATGAAGGCTAACAAGTCCCATGATCTGTCATCTGCAGCAGGAGACCCAGGAAAGCCAGTGGTGTAATTCCTAGAACCGGGGGGCGGATGGTATAAGTCCCAATTGAGGGTAGGAGAAGACAGATGTCCCAGCTTCTCAGGCAGAGAGAGTGAATTCCCCCTCCCTGCATGGTATCTATGTAGTAGATACAAGCACTATGGAGAACAGTATGGAGTTCTTTAGTCAAACGTCTAAAAATAGAACTACCATGTATGACCCAGCAATCCCACTCCTGGGCATATACCCTGAGAAAACCATAATTCAAAAAGATACATGCACCCCAGTGTTCATTGCAGCACTATTTACAAGAGGCAGGACATGGAAACAACCTAAACGTCCATCAACAGAGGAATGGATAAAGAAGATGTGGTACATATGTACAATGGAATATTACTCAGCCATAAAAAGGAACAAAATTGTGCCATTTGCAGAGACATGGATGGACCTGGAGATTGTCATACAGAGTGAAGTAAGTCAGAAAGAGAAAAACAAATATCGTGTAATATCACTTATATGTGGAATCTTGAAAAATGGTACAGATGAACTTATCTGCAAAGCAGAAACAGAGACACAAATGTAGAGAAAAAACATATGGATACCAAGGTGGGGAAGGGGGTTGGGATGACTTGGGAGATTGGGATTGACATATATACACTACTATGTATAAAATAGATAACTAATGAGAACAGACTGTAGAGCACAGGGAACTCTATTCAGTGCTCTGTGGTGACCTAAATGGGAAGGAAATCTAAAAAAGAGGGGATATATGTATACGTGTAACTGACTCACTTTGCTGTACAGCAGAAATTAACACAGCATTATAAAGCAACTATACTCCAATAACAATTAATTTAAAAAACAAAAACAGCCATGGTCATTTCTTTTTCTCATGAATATGCAATTTCATGAGAAAAAGCTTGTCCTTGCCCCACGTGGTGTCAGCTGGGGCAGCTGGACAGGGGCGCTGAAGAGTTCCCTTCCAAGATGTCTCACTCATGTGTTGGCTACAGTTCTGTGTTACAGGTCTGAGTTCCTTTCCACGTGGGCCTTTCCAGAGGCTGCTCAGGCTTTCTCCCAGCGTGGTGGCTGGGTTCCAAGGATGAGTGTCCCATGAAAACCAGGCTGCATCACCTGTGATACGATCTGCCCTCAGAAAGAGTGTCTTTTCCACCATAGTCCAAAGTTCTCCCAAATTTAAGAAGAGGGGAAAAAGACCCCACCTCTCAATGAGAGGAGTGTCAGGGCAGCACCATAAGAAGAACATGGGGGGGGCTTCCCTGGTGGCGCAGTGGTTGAGAGTCCGCCTGCCGATGCAGGGAACACGGGTTCGTGCTCCGGTCCGGGAAGATCCCACATGCCAGGAGCGGCTGGGCCCGTGAGCCATGGCCGCTGAGCCTGTGCGTCCGGAGCCTATGCTCCGCGGCGGGAGAGGCCACAACAGTGAGAGGCCCACGTACCGCAAAAAAAGAACATGGGGGATGGGATTCGGGGTCATGGTCAGCTTGGGAAAATCCTCACCATCGCAAGGAGTTTGGGTTTCACTGAACACGTGACAGCTCAGTGTGGGTGGGCGACATGACGTGATTACATCTGGAGAGGATCACGTGAGCGGCTGAGTGAAGAGTGGGTTGGAGGGGCTGAGCAGAAGCAGTTCAGGGGTTATAGCCATAGTCCAGCTGGGGCATGATGGCGGATTTGTCCCCATGCAAGCAAAGAAAGGGGGGTTGGTTTACAGGCATGCACAGTGACTAGGCTCTGTGACAGGTCAAGGTGGGCCATGTGTGGCCTGCTCGGGGGTCAGGACTGCGGCCGTGGGGACCTGCTGAGGGATTTTAAGCAAGGAAGTAATACGACCGGGACTGTGAGCTTTTTATTTTTTATTTTTTTTGCGGTACACGGGCCTCTCACTGTTGTGGCCTCTCCGGTTGCGGAGCACAGGCTCCGGACGCGCAGGCTCAGCGGCCATGGCTCACGGGCCCAGCTGCTCCGCAGCATGTGGGATTTTCCCGGACCGGGGCACGAACCCATGTCCCCTGCATCGGCAGGCGGACTCTCAACCACTGCGCCACCAGGGAAGCCCCATGGACTTTTTTTTCTTAAATAAATTTATTTATTATTATTTATTCTGGCTGCATTGGGTCTTCATTGCTGCGCATGGGCTTTCTCTCTAGTTGCGGCGAGCAGGGGCTACTCTTCTTTGTGGTGCACAGGCTTCTCATTGCAGTGCCTTCTCTTGTTGCGGAACACGGACTCTAGGTGTGTGGGCTTCATTAGTTGCGGCACGCGGGCTCAGTAGTTGTGGCGCACGGGCTTAGTTGCTCCACGGCTTGAGGGATCTTCCCGGACCAGGGCTTGAACCCATGTCCCCTGCACTGGCAGGCAGACTCTTAACCACTGTGCCACCAGCGAAGTCCCCAGGACTGTGTTTTAAAGGGAGCCCTTGGAGAATACTGGATCTGGGACAACACTCAGTCTGGCCTGTGTAGAAATGGCCTAGAGAACCAAGTTCTGAGCTGCCTCATTCAGCAGCCTCAGTAAACTCACCAAATGCCGATGGGCCACCTCTGTTTCAAGTCCTAAGTCTGTCCTGGGGACTATGAATTCACAGAGCTTTTAGATTTTATCACCTTCTTGCCTCTCTGGGACATGCCTGCTGCTTCTGCCTGCCCAGCATCCATTCCCTCTTTGTATCAGTCAGCCTTTACTGAGTGGTGCTGTAGTAACAAATGATCCCCAGACAGATCTCAGGGACTTACAATGGCAAACGTTTATTTCTCGCCTGCATTTCACGTAGGCTTCAGGTTAGCGGGAGCTCTGTTCTAGCGTCTTCTTTAGTTTTGGATACAGCCTCTGTGTGTGACAGCACCTCCTAGTGGCAGAGGGAGAAGATGAAGGGGGCTGGTGGAAACCTTAATGTTAAATCTCTTAAAGCTTCCACGCAGACATGGCACACATCACATCTGCTTGCATGCCATTGAGCAGAGCAAGTCCCTCGCCAAGCTCAAGGTCAGTGGGGAGGGGAGGTACACTGCAAGCCAGGTGGCTTGGGAGGGAGTGGGTGTATAATCCTCTGATGGGAAAGGAGAATGAAGACAATCTACCACCCAGCCCATCTGGTAGCCCCTTTGCCATAGATGTTGGTTCAAAGATGGGCACATGGCCCAAGCCCTGAAGGGAAAGGGAAGCATTTATTCTCATTGACACTTCTGAGAAGGTGGATGTGAGCCTGGAGCTCCCCACAGCCAGCCTGGTGCTACGTGGGGACAGCCTGCCTGATGATGGAGCCCTCCAGGAGACAGCAGGAGCAAGGCCAAGTCCCAGCAACATCACTTGGGCCCCTGAAGCCAGTTGCGGAGGAGGATACCCTTGGCCCCTTTGGTCACAAGAATCTGCCCAAGCCGTTTGAGCTGGGTTTCTGTCGCTTGCCACCACGAGTCCTGACAAATATGACAACCGAATCAGACCCTCTCTGACCATCACAGCCGAACTTCCTTGAAGGTGTGCTTTGCTTTTTTAACTAGGCACAAAGTCCTTAAGGAGAGAAACGCATAGCACATATTTTCAACCACCCTGAGTATCTAATACACCTCTAAGTACACATCTGGGGGAGAAGCATTTGTGGAGCATTCACTCTGTGCCAGGCATTGTGCTAGGTGCTGTTACATGTCATACATCATCCGAACTTTTGAGGAACCCCATCAGGTAAATATTACTGTCAAGATTCAAAATGATTAAACTCTCTGTCCAAGTTGCACCCAAGTCAGTAACAGAGCCGGAGCTGGAGCCCACATTTGCCCCTGCTGTTGGCAGGTTTGTCTCCCAGAGCTTCCAGACCGCCTCCCAGGGCTCCAACTCAGGGCTCTGACTGTCATTAAAGTGGATGTGTCACTCCTTTCAAGGCAACCTGCTTGTGACCAGATGCAGTGAGGCGGCCAGCCAGGGCCGGGTCTGGACTCTGTGGACAGCAGGGGAGCCTCTTTGCCTTGGCTCCAAACCCCAGGGCTCCCACGCTGACGTCCAGCCCAGCCTTGCCCCTGACCACAGCCCAGTGGGCCTGTAAAGAGGCCGAAGGCCGTACCCACTCCATCCACCACCTCCAAAACCAGCGTATCTCTGGGCCAGCCTTTCGCATCTCTGCCCGTAGGCCTTGCAGGCCAAACACCACCCGCCAAAATTCCAAGCATGTGCCATGACCCCAGCTGAGCCCAAGCTGCCCCAAACCCTCTGCCTTCCTCGAATGCCTTGTCTCCAGCACCCAGGCCTCCTACCCTGAGATTATTAAATATAACCCCCATTTGCAGGAAATATGCAAAAACTGTTTATCTTTGGAAACTAAAATATATGAAACTGAGTCATCAGGCAAATTATATGCATCAGTAAGTGATAAATGTTCAGGGCCAGCAATCCTGAAATAGCGCATGAAAGCCCTTTTCTACTCCTCTTTCTGCCTACAGAGCACTTTCGAGCAAAGTTCATCCCTGGCAGTACAAAGTCAAGCCCCATGGAGCCTCTCCCGTCGGTCCTGCCTGCTCAGGGGGTGCTGGGGGCCCCAGGGCAGGGAAACACCACGGGCCACCGTCACGGCCCCTCTCTCCGCTCCAGGGCAAGACTGCTGCGACATCTCTTCACTCCAGATACCACCCCCAAGGGTTGGCAGCTTGGAGCTAAAAGGAAGTCCAGTAAACGTTACTTTCCCGAACATTCTCTCAATATGACAGCCACCAATGGCAACTCCTCAGCCAGGACAGCCAGAGAAGGGCCCTGGCAAAGCGGGAGGTCAGAGCACCCCAGTGCCCCTCTTCACGAGGCCCTCAGAGGGACCACAGCTCCTGGCGGCTCCCCCCTCTCGTAGGAGGTCCCTGCTCATCCCCAACCCCTCCCCCACCGACACGCACACCCGCTGCCTCCTTCCCCTCCCCCACCGCTCCTGACCAAGTGGGGTCCCTGCAGATAAAACATGAAGCTCTGGGCCACAATGGACTGGACGGCAGGAGATCCAAATTCTAGTCCTGCTTTCCCCCAACTCACCATGTGATCTTAGACCTCCTCTGAGCCTCTTTCTACATCTGTAATCCAAGAGTCTCTGGTCTAAAGCCCCTGTTGGCCCATCATTGATTTTCTCATCCTAAGCAGCTGCTTTGGGATAATCCAGCCACTACACTCATGCATTCACTCAACAAACACCAGTGGAGCACCTCCTGTTTGCCAGGCACTGTGCTAGGCCTTGGGGCGCTGGAGCAATGGAGACAAGGTCCCTCCCAGGAGCTGCTGGCAGTCTGGGTCCTGAAGCGCTCCCTGGGTAAGATGCCTGCTGAACCCGGAATCAACACGCTGCCCTTTATCCCGCACTGGGTCTCAGCTCCAACCCATAAACTTTATGTGAGGGCCTTCTGTGTGGAGAGGTAGTAATTTCAGTTGAGCACCATGGTTAAAAGCTCTAGCAGAAATGAGTTCCAATTCAGGTGCCCCCACTTACACTTTTTCACTTCGGTTTTTTAGCCTAAAATGTAAATGATATGGAACAATCTTACGGGGCACCTCGGGGATTCCAGGAGATCTAGGGTAGTAGTTGGCACAGAGTAAGCAGCTGTCATTACTAAAGGGAGTGCCCCTGCCCACAGCAGCACCGGCCACGCTGAGCTCCTGAAGCCGCGCGATGCATGGCTTCCTCCAGCTCAGGTGTGGCTTCAATCTCACTCTCTGCTGTCAGGGCCCAGGATGACCTCTGCTGTCCCCTGCTGTCCTCCACCCCTCTCTCCTGGTTTGGCTTCTGGCCGTACCACCATGGAGCGGTCTGTCCTTGGCCTGTCATCCTCATCTGAAACGTGGAGCTGATGCCACACCTACCCTGTTCAGGGCTGCCGTGGGGACCCAATGTGACAGCGTCCATGGAACCTGTCGTTCCTGTGAAGGTTTCGTGCCTCAGAGTTTGTCTCCCATAAAAGCAGAAAGTCGCTCTTCCTGTGCAGGATCCACTGGGAGGCTTTGGGCTGCAAGTAACGGAAACACGGACTCAAGGAAGTTTAAACAATAAAGAGGTTCATTGTGCCACATACAAAGGACCCTGAGGTGGCGCCAACTTCAGATGTGCAAAGTCAGCTGCCCAGCCTCGTCATCAAGGGGAGTGGGAACCTCGTACCAATCACAGCTCACAAAGCCGAGGCCAGGTGGAGGAGGATGGACCCTGAAGAAGTCAGACCCGAGCCCCAGGGGAGGAGGAATGGATTCACAGCGAGCTCAGGAGCGTCTGCCACACCTGCTCACACGGGAGCTTTGAGCGTGAATGCTTTCGTCTATGTGCAAAGCATTCTCGGCATTTCCTAAGGAAATTGAGGAAATGAGTAACAAGAATTGGTAAGGCCTTGACTGGGAAAGACACACAATCCTGTCCTTGGTGATTTCCTCCCGGGAGCCACGGGCTCACACGGCTCAGGACGAAGCAGCCTTGGGAGGATTTACTGGCCGCTCCGCCACGTCTCCAGTAGAACTCTTGGTCAGGCCAGTTGTTGTTCTGGCAAATGCCTAAGCTTTATGAATCTCCCTCCTCCAGCCCGGGGATTACAACTCACCGGGGAAGGGTAGGGAGGGCGCCAGGGAAGGCAAGTCCTGGTCCCGCCAGGCCGTTCAGGACCCTCCCCACCCCCCGCACTCCTGACCTGCTTCTGCTCTGATCTATCCCCAGCAACGCCCTCCTGGCCCCTGGCCCTGACTGTGGCCCGCGCTCCGGCCCCTCAGAATGGAACTTGCACAGGCCTCACTGGAATTGCAGCCTCCGCTAGAGGGACTGGTTCCCCGTGGCTGGGCTCCCAGGGCCGCACTACCTAGACAGGTACAGGTTCTGCCTTGGCCTCAGGAAACCCAACCAGCCCCCGCCCCTGCCTCGCCCCCATTAACCAGGGCAGTCCTGGTGCCACTGCCATGGGCCCCAGCAACCTCCAGCGAAGACCCCAGTTCTGCTACTAGCACCCAGCAAACACTCTGGGAGGCTCTAGGGCTAGCACCCAGCAAGGGCCTGGTGCGTGTTGGTTGTCATGGTGACAGAAGCAGCAGTAACCCCCGAGGGCATATGGGGACCACAGTCGAGGTGTGCTCCTGAAAGGACCAGCTCAGGCATCAGTCCCAGAGGTGAACGAGAGGCTGGAAGTGAGGCCGAGTCAGGAGCAAGGAGGGAGGCTGGTGCGGGGAGGTCAGGTCCCCGGGCTGTCTTGGCTTCAGACCATCAGATGACATAAGTGCCCTATACGTGACTGCACATTCCAGCGTTGCAGTGGTGGCCGGCTGGTACTCTGTGGTCCGCCACATTGTGGCCCGCTGGTACTCTGTGGTCCCCTCTCCTCCAGAAGCAGCCCCCGAAGCAGGGGCTAACCCTGCGTGGCCACATCTCTGGTGCCCACCCCACTCCCAAGCGGCTGGGCCAGAGTGTGCCCCCCAGGATTTGGAAACCAAACCATGACTGTGTGAAGACTTGGGGCGGGGCCGCTGTAGTGCGTCAAGTAAGGGCCAGCTCAGGTGATGGCCACCACCTCCTGCTGGCCAGGTCCCCGGGCCGCCCTGCTTCCCGTCCTTCCTGAGCCAGCACCTCCTCCGATTCTGCAGAACTCCCCCTTCCCACAGTAAAGTCTCTTTTGTTGGATAAGACAGTCAGAGCACATGTCTGTTGGTTGTGCCCCCAAAGAATCTGAACGAATACAGTGGCGTCAGCCACATCCTCCCTCTACAGGCGTGGAAACTGAGGCCCCACAGGTCATGTGACTTGCCGAGGTGGCCCGGGGAGCGAATGGTGGGTCTGGGAGAAGCCAGGCTGCATAGCATCACCCCTCACTCCAGAACATTCTGTAATACATCGGACTTGGCGCCTTACGTCAGCCCCCTCGGCCCTGGCTCCAGATGGGTCCTCACTCCAGGCCCACGGACACTGCTGAAGGAAGGAAGGTCCTGGTCTGGCTCGGAGCCAAGCCGTGAGAGGAGATGGAAGGAGAAACTTCCCATCACCCCCCCGCCCCCTCCCCACAAGCCTGCCCAAGAGCCCTGGCTCTCAGAGCTATTGCGGAAAGGCCCTCCACCTGCCAACACACCTCCAGCTCTGACAACTTCCTGAGGATGAGGAAAGTTGCAACACTCCCCAGGTAAGGAATCTGTGCAGAGGCAAAGGGGGGAAAACGGCTGTGGTGTGTTTACTGCTCCCGTAGCCGGAAGGAGCGATTCTGCTCTCGGTAGTACATAAACACTTGGCAAAGTTGGGTTTTCCATGGTTTGCTGAACTCCTGAACACAGATGTCCCATTTGTGTTTCATTAGTACATCCGCCGCTCTGCGGCTTTCGACCTCTGCACCAGGCAATAATTACCTGGCTCGGGCCCATCCCTTCACCAGCTGGCTGGGGACTTGCTCTGCCCGACCAGGGCTGTGTCTGCTGTCAGCCCTTTCCAGGCAACTGGACAGCTCCGTCAAGGGGATGTCTCAGCTGAGCCCGTGTTAGCCTGGGGTGGGGGAGGTGCGTAGACTTGAGCAGACGCTTCCAGAGGGAAAAGAGCCTTCCAGAGCCCAGCCACCCTTGGGGAGGCTGGAGGAGGGAGGGAGGGAGGACGAGAAGCGGGAGGAGGGAAGGGTGGAGGGGAGGAAGTGGGGCGGTGGGGGGGGGGAGAGAAGGCTGGATGGGGAGGAGAAAGGGGAGGGAGCGGAGGTGGGTGGGGACCGGTCCCTGCCGGGGGAGGTCTCATCCCTGAGCTGGGCGCACTCAGGCGGATCTGGCAGGGCCCAGCCTGGATCCCAGCTTCGCATCATCTGGCTCCAGCCAATGGGCTCGGGCGGGCTCTCAGTCCCAGGGCAGTGCACATGCAGGGGAGCTCCTGGCAGGGTGTTGGCTGATTTCAAGAGCAGCCCTGGCAAAATGCAGGGCTTTCACCCACAGCTGACAAACCCGAGTGTGGGTGAAGGGGATCAGGGCAGCCCACGCCCTCCCCACACGCGTCCCTACCCAGGCTGCACTCCTGGGGCTTCAGACAGACAGTGGGGACGACGCCCAGAAGGAAGGAATTGGGTCTGGATCCTGAGGCACAAGCATGCAGTGGTCCCCAGGCCCCAGCTTGCTGCCTGTGAAATTCTGAAATTCAGCCCCCCTCCCTTGTCTAGAACCCTTCCATGGCCCTGAGCCCAAACTGGAGTTTCCAGCTTTGTGAGAAGCTCCCCCAAACCTCCATCTGCCCCTGGTATAAATTTTCAACTTCATCTTTCATTTATCTGCACCGAGGTTTGGGGATCTGGACATTCAAATCAAGAGTAAGTCTAACATAGAGAACAGACTTGTGGTTGCCAACGTGGGGGGCGCGGAGGGGAGAGGGGAGGGATGGACTGGGAGGTTGGGATTAGCAGATGCAAACTATTATACAGAGAATGGATAAACAACAAGGTCCTACCGTATAGAACAGGGAACTATATTCAGTATCTTGTGATAAAACCATGATGGAAAAGAAATGAAATGAATAAAAGTGTATATATGTATAACTGAATCATTTTGCTGTGCAGCAGAAATGAACACAACAACGTAAATTAACTATACTTCAATAAAATAACTTTTTTTAAAAAAAAAGAGTAAGTCTAAGATGGGACCGGGAGGGACTCAGTCAGAAAGCTATCACCTTTTGGATGGAGGACCCTACAGGGAAGGGAGGGAAGTGAAACCAGAAGGGAGGGCCAGCCTTTATTAAGTGCCTACTGCATGCCCCGTGCCAAGCCCTATGAATCATGAACGTATTTAATCTTCCCAGCAACCTGAGAGAAAGCTGTTCTCTCACCTGGCTGATGAGAAGACCGTGCCTCAAAGAAGTAAGTTGTTCCCAGAGTGGAGCTGGAATTCAAACTCAGGTACGGGGCAGCGTGGGCTCAAAGTTGCACAGGACCTGGGGGAAAGCAGAGTGAATGGTTACAATTTTGTGAAACTGCTGTTGTCAGTGATCCTGAAACATTTCTCAGGTGACTAGCACTTGCAGAAGTCAACTGCACAGTGCCTTTCATTACAAACTTACAACCTATAAAACGGGTCCTTAGTTAGACTGCTGGGGTTGGTTTGGGGTTGTTTTGGTGAATGTATAGAAGTGTATTTATATCCACAAATTCGTGGTTGCACTTGTCATCTTGCTGGCCTAATACAAATTTCCCCATAAGTTCTTATCCACAAACCTTCCCTCCAGGAGACTTTCAAGCACAAAAGCGTCACCACCAAGGAGAGGGGAGAAAAGCAGTGACACAGCTAAAGATGACGAAGTTCATCTTTCGGCGCCAGTTCCCGTGTAAGTTAGCCTGGACGCCCTGAGTTAGGAGGGGGTTAGGGGGGCCTCTGGGCTTGGCAGCGGGGGTCCGTTAGCGATGCCTACCCGGGACATGCAAAGAGAGAGAGGCAGCTTTCTTGGCAGGTATTAATCCCTGGAAAAGCAGAGACGAACCGAAATGATGGCCCTCCAGCTGCAAAACTGAGCACTAGTTTGGGGGCTACGACAGACTCAAACGCCCTCAGCTGCAAAGAGCCTGCCGCCCCAAAGAGCCCTTTGGATCGGAGGTGCCCTGTTAGCTGGGAAGGCCCCCGGCCATAGACGAGCAATGACCAGGGCAGGTTAAGGCAAAGGGGTCCGCCTTGGACAGCCAGGGAGCTGGCATCACCTCTGTGACTGGAGGTCAGCCAGCCCAGCTGCCCTAGGCAAGTGAGCTCAGCCCCAAGCCCTGGCTGAGGAAGACCCACACCCACCTCTGTCCCCATCTGCCCGGTCTGAGGGTCACCTCACACGGGCTGCCTTTGATCGTCTGGCGTCCATCAGTGCTTCCCCTGAATCTCCACGAGAAAACACTCACGAGAGGCCCCTGTGTGTGCGAGAGATTCACCTGGAGTCGGGGGCTGCAGGGCGTCCCATTGCAGCGATGAAACGGCTAGAGGTCCTATGGTGGCCTCACTGTGTGCTCCCGGCCCCACCGTCCTCCCAGGGCTGGATCAGCGTGAGGCAAGCCAGTCACTCACCTTGGATGCAGAATTTAAGAGCGCGCCAGAAATCAAGATAAATAATGTTTTAATGCAAAGAGTAATGGGAAAGAGTCCATGATGAATAAAACATCCACATTTTAAAGAGACAGGATCATTCTTAATGATTTTTCCTTTTGCCTCTGTCTCTAATACGGCTCTGCACAGCTGAAGCTGTATTTAAAATGTTGATATTGTGTTCATTGTGGGGTTTTTTTTTTTTTCAGTAATTTCGAGTTTTTTAATGTGGCATTAAGACACTATTTTTCTCGATTACTGAGACTTGGGGCGCCCCCTTCCTTCTGCCCCCCGGGGCCGGGGCCTCTCCTGCCCTGGTCCCCCGGCTCCCCGCAAGTTTCTCCTTCCCAGCTTATTCGCCCCTCTGCCTCTGCTCCCCGCCTCGAAGGAACACTGACAATTTCTTCCTTTCATTTTGTTAGGGCCACTCAACTCTTTCCATCTCTATCCCCAGACCCAGCCCTCCATCTCCCAAGACCTGAAACTTTGAAATTACTCTTAGCAAAGGACGGCCGATTCAGACAGAGGGGCAGAGAGCAATACACAAGGATGGGGATAAATACAAGAGAGGATTTTCTGCAGACGTGAGGTCCCCTCACTCACACAGAGGGTTGTTCCCCCTAGTTATTCTAATGGCGGGAGAGCCCCGTGGAAGCCAGGAGGCTGCAAAGGTAAGCTGTCTGAAGAATTGTGAGGATAGAAATCAGTGGTCACCCAACATGTTAATCAAATATACTCCAATATAAAATAAAAATTAAAAAAGAAAAAATCAGTGGCCACTAGTGTAGAAAAGACGTGGAGTCCGGTTTGCATGACTGTCGTGTGCACTGGGACGGGGAGGTCTTTTTTTTTTTTTTTAAACATCTTTATTGGCGTATAATTGCTTTACAATGCTGGGTTAGTTTCTGCTGTATAACAAAGTGAATCAGCCATATGCACACACATGCCCCCACATCTCCTCCCTCTTGAGCCTCCCTCCCACCCCCCCATCCCACCCCTCTAGGTGGTCACAAAGCACTGACCTCATCGGGGAAGCCCGTCCTCTCTCAAGGACCCGACATTCAGCAGCTCTCCTTGGCATCTGAGGGGGTGCACATACCCTCTGGGCAGGACACCGCAGGGTCCAAGGCTGGTCTGGAGGAGAAGGGGGATGATTGACCCATTCTTGCCTCTCCCTCTGATGCTCGGAGAGTCCCCCATGGCTCCCACAGCCCCTCTGCTTTTCCTGCTCCATCCTCAGTGTCTGCGGCAGCCGAGAACACTAAGGAAGGGTCCCCGTGCCCATACTTCTGCAACTTGGGCTGCAGAGACCAAGAGAAATCAGGAGGCCCCGCCTGGAACAGGGAGGATGCAAGCTGGGCCAGGAACGGTACGAAGGCCTGCTTGGGCCTGAAGAAGAACCAGTGGGATCAAAGCCTCAACAGAGTCAGGCCGGTGTCCTGGGAGGCATCGC
The DNA here is from genome assembly GCF_963455315.2 of Globicephala melas. Lineage (NCBI taxonomy): Eukaryota > Metazoa > Chordata > Mammalia > Artiodactyla > Delphinidae > Globicephala > Globicephala melas. Next base: position 169,353,690 of record NC_083315.2, on the reverse strand, counting down.
CCACCAGTGCACCTGGCAAGCAAAAGTAGAGACGGTGAACACACTGCGTGTACTAGGCACACGGACGTCTCAGCCTGGGGCATCACCAGTCCTGGTTTGTAGCGGAGGGAGCTGAATGCAACGCAGCCAGAGGAACCCAGGCTCAAGAAGCTCCCTGGCCAGCTACCCAGGGAGCGGGACAAGAAGCTGGGGTGGCGGGGGGGTCCAAGTGTGCTGTGCATGCACAGACCATACTCCAGCGAGGTGGGCAAGCAGGAGGTCAGAAGAGCCCCGAGGAGATAGGGAGGAGGGAAGAGGGAGGAGGGAGGCCACGCTCTGGGAAGGAAGGAGGGGGCCTTCTCTAGCGCTTGGGAAAGGGCTTTACAGACTGCAGGGCTGGGGTGGTGTCTTGTCCCTACTACTTACTAGCTGTGTGACCTTGACCAAGTCACTCTACCTGCTTGCCCCTGTTTCCTCATCTGCAAAATGAAGACTGTGGTGCTGCTCACCTCAGGTTGTGGTGACCATTCATGGTTCAAACTGTACAGTGCTTAGGACAGTGGCCGGCACACAGTGAGGGCTCTATGTGCTGACCGTATTTAGTAGCATTATGGACACATACCAAAGGCTATTTTTATTATATTTAATTCATATTACGCATTGTTGTTTAAGCCACCCAGCCTGTGGCACTTTGTTATAGCAGCTCAAAGTAACTAAGACACACGTCTTCCAAGTCCGTGCCTGATTTTTATATCCCAGTCGTCAAAGAACCACTCCCGAGGAAGAGCTAATGGAGAGACAGAAGAGCAAGTGCCAAGTAACATTTTCTAGGAACATGTGAGTTCTGCTTCTGATCCAAATTAGTTACTATGCCTCAGCAAAGGGGCTTCCCCAGCGGTCCAGTGGTTAACACTCCACTTTCCAATACAGGGGCCACGGGTTCGATTCCTGGTCAGGGAGCTAAGGTCCCATATGCCGCCGGGTATGGCCAAAACTTAAAAAAAAAAAAATTCTCTTCATTATTCAGAATGGGATTAATGCAGCCCATCTTCTAGGACTGTTGGAAGGGTTAAGGAAATGTACATGAACTGCTAGGAATTTTCAGAAACCAAATAATGTGCCCCAGGTTACACGGTGTAACCTGGGGTAGGACCAAAACCCCGGCTTCCCTGTTCCCAGCCCCGTGTCTGTCCACTAGGCCACGCTGCTCTTTGTGGTCTGACACCCTGTCACTTCTTTAATCCACTAGGGCAAAGGTCACAGACTGGTGGTCCAAGAGACAGTTCGTCTTTATAGCAGTTAAATTCTTTTTATTTTGTTGTTGGTTTTTTTAAGATTTTTTTTTTTTTTTTTTTTTTTTTTGCGGTACACGGGCCTCTCACTGTTGTGGCCTCTCCCGTTGCGGAGCACAGGCTCTGGACGCGCAGGCTCAGCGGCCATGGCTCACGGGCCCAGCCGCTCCGTGGCATGTGGGATCTTCCCAGACCAGGGCACGAACCCACGTCCCCTGCATCGGCAGGTGGACTCTCAACCACTGCACCACCAGGGAAGCCCCCAAGATTTATTTTTATTAATTTATTTTTTTGGTCGTACCGCATGGCATGTGGCATATTAGTTCCCTGACCAGGGATCGAACCCATGTCCCCTGCAGTGGAAGCGCGAAATCTTGACCACTGCACCGCCATGGAAGTCCCTGTTTTTTTAAAAAATAGGAAATTTCACACAAAAACATGGATTTCCACCTTCCCTTGAGAAATCATTAGCTGTACAAATGCTGGGCCTGGTTCCTGCATGGTGACAATGGACCAGCCTGAGAGGTAGCTGTCCCCCCAGGGCAGGTTATGGGCCCTGTTTGGCCACGCCCCACCCCCCAACAAATACCAGACTGTTTCTTCCATTTCCTTTCCCGTCTGGTCCCTTGAGCATCAGGGCACAGGAACATGTAGCCTTTTGGAGGGAAAGCCCCTTGCTGCCTAGAGGAAGACCTCGCAACACCACAGCCAATGAAAATTGAAAAGCATCCCTTAAAACACGTCCGCAGTGATTAGCAGGCTGGAGACATGATCTATGAAGAAGGATGAACACAGGAAATGTGCCGAGCTTGGCTAAACAGTGACGTGGGCAGAGAGGCTCTGAGCACGGGCCTTGGGAAGGAGCTGAGTCATTAGCAGAGACTGAGGGGGCAACTCAGGGAAGCAGAAACTGAGCCATGGAAATTTTCAGTTGAATTATCAGGAAACTACCCCTAGAATCGTGAAAGCCTGGGCAGAGGGAGGAGTCGATGTGGAGAGGGAAGGGAAATGCCTTTCCTGTTTCTGGCTTCAAAGGAAGACACCAGATAATTCAACGGACACAGAGGAAGCAGCTCTCCTGCAGAGAAGCTCTGTGGACTGGAGGAAGTGGACCCAGGAAGGGTGATCAGCCTTCAGTCTTCAACACCCAGAGAAAGTGGCACTGGGGCCTGGCCTGCCTCAGCATCGGGGGTTGTTACCAAAGTCTGGCCATGGGATCCTGGTTTTGGAAGACTAGTCTGTAGGAGCTTTAGTCAAGACTCTTCAGGTGCAACAAAAACCCAATTCAAACTGCTTTATGTGAAAAGGAAAATTGTCGCCTCCCGTAAATGATAATTTCAGAGGTAGCACTGCTTCAGGAATGGCTGGATCCAGGGCTTCAACTGATATCATCAGGACCTGGTCTCTCTCCATCTTCTAACTCTGCTTTCTTCTACGTTGGCTTCATTCTCAGGCAGATTCTCCCCCATGGCGGTGAGTTGGGGACCACCACCTCCTGGCTCACATCCTGGAGACCTCAGGGAAAAGAAAGCACGCCTCTTTCCCATGAATTCCAGCAGACCTCCCCAGATCAACTCTTAGGGAACCGATTTTGGATCGCGTGCCCATCCCCATTGTAACCAACCAGATTCATCTGGGGGTGTGAGGCAGTGATTGGCCATCCAGCACTCTGGGCCCACCCATGGCACTGGGGTTGGAGTGGGGTTGACACTCTGGAATCTGGAGAGACCAGCACTGAGTCTGGCCCAGGTCTCACAGTGGACCCTGCGTGCCCCGCCAGCCAATGAGGCTGGGACAGTCAACATCCTGGTCGCTTGGTAAGGGCTGCCTTGGGGTCTGGGTGAAGCTGCACCTCGAAAAACTCAGTGCCCACAGCCTACAGTGGTCTGGAGAAGGTGGGGTGCAAGGGCCCCAGGGCATCTACGTCCGGAAGGGTGAGAGGGCACATCCAGGTACCTACAGTGCCCCCTGCCCCACCCCAGAGAGCTCTCAGTCTCAGCCTCAGAAAGGATGAGCCCCCTTCTCCTGCCCAAGGACTGCCTTGGGTTCTAGCCAGCAAGGTAAGGGCAGCTGGATGGGGAAACTGGCCTGGGCTGCTGGAAAAGGTTGTCCTTGCTGATTTAAAAAAAAAAAAAAAATTGATACAATGGTCCCTTTTCCACCTTTGGACTTCATCACTCTTCATCATGTCTGGATGGCATGGCTGGACCTGGGCAGCCGACGTGCCCCACGAGGGGAGGCAGCCTGAGGTTGAGCTGTGGTGCTGAGGGTGCCCGGGGAGGGAAGTCGCTGAATTAGCAAACCTGGAGCTGCCGTCTCCGGAAGTCCTGCCACGTGACACAGACAGCGTCCTCGTTTCTGAAACTCACTGAGCTGGGCTTTCTGGTACCTGCAGCTGGAAGCAGCCCACGTAGACAAGGACTAAAGGATGGCAGCTCTGCTCAGAGCAGGAAGGGATGCGGCATGCTGAGCTCCCGGGGCCTGGCAGTAGCTGGGGGCCCAGGCCTCGCCTTGCACCCCTCAGTTTCAGCTGCAACAAACTACTTTTTCCATCACTTCTAGGCCCCAAAGGGAAATTTTTTTCCTAAGTAATGTTCTTACTCTGGTTTAAATCAGCCCCCCTCGAAAAGGGAACCCTTCTACCCCGTTGCTGGGAATGCAAATCGGTGCTGCTACTATGGAGAACAGTACGGAGGTTCCTTAAAAATCTAAAAATAGAGTTACCATCTGATCCAGCAATCCCACTCCTGGGTATACATCTGGAGAAAAACATGGTTCAAAAGGATGCATTCACCCCAATGTTCACTGCAGCACTATTTACAATAGCCAAGAAGCTATCTGTCGATGGGCATTTAGGAAGCAACCTAAATGCCCATCGAGAGATGAATGGATAAAGAAGATGTGGTACATATATACAATGGAATATCACTCAGTCATTAAAAAGAATGAAATGCCATTTGCAGCAACATGGATGGACCTGGAGATTATCATACTAAGTGAAGTAAGTCAGACAGAAAAAGACAAATACCACACGATATCACTTATATGTGGAATCTTAAAAAAAAATGATACAAATGAACTTATTTACAAAACAGAAACAGACTCACAGTCTTCGAAAACAAACTTATGGTTACCAAAGGGGAAAGGTGGGGGGAAGGGATCAATTGGGGGTTTGGGATTAACAGATACACACTACTGTATTTAAAATAGATAACCAGCAAGGACCTGCTGCATAGCACAGGGAACTCTGCTCAGTATTCTGTAATAACCTAAATGGGAAAAGAATTTGAAAAACAATAGATACATGTATATGTATAACTGAATCACTTTGCTGTACACCTAAAACTAACACAACATTGTAAATCAACTATACTCCAATATAAAATAAAACGTTAGGGCTTCCCTGGTGGCGCAGTGGTTGAGAGTCCGCCTGCCGATGCAGGGGACGCGGGTTTGTGCCCCAGTCTGGGAAGATCCCACATGCCGCGGAGCGGCTGGGCCCGTGAGCCATGGCCGTGCTCCGCAACGGGAGAGGCCACAGCAGTGAGAGGCCCGCATACCACAAAAAAAAAAAAAAAAAGTAAAATAAAACGTTAAAAAAAAAAAAAGCTACCCTTAAAAAAGCCAGGGACATTTTCTTTGTACACGGTCAAAATAGAAAACTCCCCACCGTCCATCAATGAGGGTAATTAAATTCATTGAACTCCAGCCATGTGATGGCTGTGTGTGCAGCGGCTAGATTGATGCTGACAAACGGTGCTTAAAGACACAAGAGATGCTTTGTAGATACCATTAAAAGGGAGAAAAAATATACAAAACCATAGGTACGGTATGATCCCAATTTCATACGTATATATTGATTCATAGTTTTTTAATATATACACACAGAGAAAAAAAGACTGGAAGAAATACAACGTTTAGCCCTGGGTGGTGGAATTTGGGGGAATACTTATTTTCAACTTTATATTTCTACATAGTTTCACATTTTCTACAATGAGCCTATATTAGGATGGTAACCTGAAAACTACAGTGAATATTAAAATAAAGCACTTGACAGCACTTGAGAAAGTGCCGGAAGGAGAGACAAGAAGTTTTTTCATGTTTTCTGCAAGGTCTAGGGCTCCAAGCGCCCACAGAGACCACATCAGGCCAGAGCTGACCTTTCGTACAGCCCAGTGAGCACAAGGCTCACCCTGCTGATGATACAGGAGAAAAAAGTCACAGGCTGAGATTCCTGGGCCCAGGAAGCCCCCCAGAGTGTGCAGAAGTAGCCTTCCCTCCCTCTGCGTCCACTCACCTCCATCAATTCCACCTCCCACCAGATCTTGGGAGTTTCCTCCCCAAGACAAAGAGGCAGCCAAGCCCCCGGAAGAGCGCTGGTATTGAAGCCAACCCCACACAGGCGACTCCCTGAGAGCCCCTCAGACTCAGGGAGTTTGGCACGTGGGAGGTTAATTCTCTTATCAAAACTGTACAAAATCCTAATTTTGCAGAGTGGCAATTTGGGGGAAAAAAACCCAGCAATGGGAAAATGTTGGTTATGCAGCACTAGACGTTCAGTTCTCAGGGGATCAATTATAAAAACACTCATTCAGCTATTTCTATTCAAATGAACACCTGAAGAGGAGGCCTCAATGGTTTTAAAAGTGTGTGGATATTACTGGATAAATGTTAGTCCAATAAAAGAGATCATCATCTGCTATTTGTGTACATTTAAGTTGACACCAAAAAGATCTTTGTGGAGGATCGCTGCGGCTGCTTCTTTTCCTGCATGCATCTTTTAATCTCCTACTCCCTTAACACTTTAGGGACTGAAGAAAACAGACCAAATGCGGCTGGGTCATGGGTTTGGGTGGGTTTTTTCCCTCCTCCTTCTTCCCCCAAGATTAAAGGGACCAGGGTGCTGCGACGGCCATACCTGAAGTGGGGAGCTGAGGTCCGTCACACTGATGAATATGCAATGTCCTGCTCGGAGGCACAGTCACCATCTCTAATAAGAATTCACGAGCCTGTGTTTGAAAACAGACATTTGCATTTGCCCTGCGGTCACAGTACATGGACCATTCTTATTCAAAAATTTATTTTTCTTCTTTTTTTAAGGCCTGGAAATATTCCTTGCCCTCACTCCCCACCAACACACGCGTCCTTCGTTCTGTGTTCCCTTTAAACAGAAATTAAGAGAAGGGAGCCCAGAGACCCCGCAGCCCCTTCCCCTGGAGCTGCCGGACCTGGGGGAGGGCTCCAGCTCCCAGGAAGGGACCCCCTAAAGCCTGATTCCAGCAGATATACATACATTTTTCACGTCCAGCACGTTTCTCAGGCCGGAATGAAATGCAGAATTAAAAGGAAGGGGAGCAAAACAAATGGGGAGGGATTTGGGGGTTCAACCAGCCCCGCTACGAGAAGTCAGGGTGGGATTCTCTGGCCGCGCCTGGGTACCCGACCGTGTCCAGTGGTGGCTGGTATTTCACAGCCAGTGCAGGACAGGATGACCAGGGCGCTGTGGTTTCTGAGTTAAAAGTCCCTGGAAAAACAGCACCCAGCGGGTTGTCTTTGAAAACCGGACTTTTAAAAGGGGGTCTTTTTCATCCAGATCCATTAACTTGTTGGCAGTATCTGACAGGGGGCGGATGCCACCGCTTGGGCACAAGGAGCCAGCCTGAACACCCCGTCGCTCTCTGGGTCTCTCCTCCCTTGCTGCTTCCTCGGCGAAGGGAAAGGCGCTTGGCCTCCAAGGCGACCCCGGCCCCGTCCGCGCCGGTCGCGTGGCTGCGACCCCCGAGGCGACCCCGACCATCCGCGCCGACCGCATGGACGCGGCAGCGTGCGGCCTCCCGCGGACCGAGCGCTGGTCCCGCCCGGCACCCCCTCTCGAATCAGCGTCCCGGCCGGTCCTCGGCGGACCCCCGCCGCGCCCCCCTCCTTCCTGCGATGTCGGCCGAGGTCAAGGGCTGGGCCCAGGAACACCGAGCTTTGCGCCTTCCCCCTCACTGCGGGCGCTCGGAGCCGTGGGCTCGCCGTGTGAGCGCGGCGCCTCCGCGGGGCCCGGACTGTGCGGGATCATCGGTCCTGTCTCCGCTCCACCCAGGGGCGCGGCCGGGGACAGGGCGGCGGGGGAGGAGGGGTGCCGCGCGGTTCTGGGCCGAGCCCGCTGGCCGGAGAGGGCAGGTTCCTTTGTGGGCCAGCCTGGGGCCCGCGAGCCGAGCCCCCATTTCAGGGCTAACAGTGACACCTGCAGTTTAACCCGCCACATGTCACGCCGCGGGACAGCCGCCCGGGAGAGGCTGGGCCTCCGGGCTCCACCGCATCGCCCACCTGGGGCCAAAGGGGCCAGGGTGGCCAGGGATCCCCAGGGAGGGGGCCAGGCGACTCAGCCGTCTGGGCCCGATGAAGGATCCAGGGAGGCGGGGGCCCCACCTGCTGCCCCCCGTCTGCAGCTGGGAGCCTCCAGAACCAAGGACTTGGCCGGGCTGCTCTGCCCCTGACCAGGGCCCCATGGAGCAGCCCTCCGGCCACCAGCTTGGGCCAGACGAGCCCAGGGGTCCTTACTGGGAGGAGGCGGGGCTGTGCAGCACTTCCTCACCCGCTCCCTGGTCCTCCCGGACCCCACTCAGCGAGGGAGACGACCAAGTCCAATGCCCTCATTTTACAGATCAGGAGACAGGACCACAGAGGGAAGCAGCTTGCTCACGGTCACCCAGGACTGCCACGGGCCCCTTCCTGGCATGGCCATCATGGGGAAGTGCAACTCAACTTTTCCATAGAGGGTCCCCTCTCCGCCACAGTCCACCCTCACACCCGCGCGCGCCCGCGCACGCACACACACACACACACACACACACACACACACACACACACACACACGGTGTGAGGGCAGCAGGTCAAAGCTGAGCTCTTCTCTGAATTCAGTGCCGGGTCCTGAGGCTGGTTTCAACAGCACCAGGCCTACTTCCTCCCGGTAGCTAGTTCACAAAAGTCTGAGAGCCAGGGCTCAGGGAGGTGGGAATGAGGATGAACCGACAAGAAGATTTCTTTATAACTCTGCTCAGTGTTCTGCTGATTGCTAGCGCAGTAGCAGATGTGGTATGCCTAATGATGCAAAGACGAGAAGCAGCCCCTAATCCCTAAATGAACTTATCTCTAAATATATACAGGAGAGGCTATATAAACTCCATTGAGCCCCTCTGCTGTCCCTTCTGGCTACCCGAACTGAGGAGTGACAGGAGGGAGAGGGCGCCTAGGAGAGAGCTGGCAGGGGCACGAGACGGGCAGGGAGGGGAGGGTGGCCACCCACCACGCGCACCCCCTCGGTCACGTGACCGAGCCGGCCAGGCAGACAGGCAGCTCAACTTCCTCCCCATTCCCGCAGCGGGATCTGAGGGCCTTCCTCTCCAGGAGCCTACAGTGCCAGCCCTGCACCAACCGGCACTCTCTCCATGTAGCTGCTTCCCATTAAAGGTACCGAAACAACCCCCTCAGATTGGCTTTTCTTCCCAGTCTTGGTCTCGGCAAAATACTTCTGTGGCAAAAATCAGCAAGGTTTTCAAACTGCATTTTTGATAAAGGAGGTTAAAAGGGCATCAGCCCTGGGCCTTCTGTACTGTGTGCAGGCTCTGGGCCGGGGCCAAGGAGGGCCCAGCGGCCAGCAGGAGAGATATGAGTCCCAAGTGCAGGTGTGTGCCAGAGGTAGACCACTGGGCTCTGGGAACACAGACTGGATGGACTCTGCATCCTCCTCTCTGCCCCGGGCCCTGCAGGAGTGCCAGGGAGAGGGCAGAAGAAACAGCCAGTGCAAAGGCTCCAAGGCAAGAGCAGGCCTGGCCTGGTTCGGTGCTGGCAGGTAAGTCTGGAGAATGGAGGGCGGGGGTGACAGGGAGCCTGGGAGCAGCCGGGGTAGGGCCTCCAATGCCAGGAAAGGAGCTTGATCTTTATCCTGCAGGACGTGAAGGGGATCCTCGGTTCCCTCAGGTTGCTGCTGACAAATAAAGGCTCTTGCTGCCGTGCTGAGTGGGTGGGCAGGAAGGTGGGTCCCAGTTCAAGACTCAAGTCCCAGAGATCTCAAGACCCCAGTCAAGCCACTTCAAATAGCTGTTTAGCCCAGATGGCCTGCTCATCTTGAAGGAAACCCAAAGAAGCACAAAGACACACAGTGGAACAGAGAGTGAAATCACACTCCGCCCAGCCCCTAGCCAAAGGAGAGCTTATGCATATGCAATGTGGGCCCACTCGGAAAGCTTTCCATTAGCCGCGTGGAGAAGCCGAGGCCGGGCCAGGGAATCTATATTTCACCTTACGTTGCACACAGCTGGGTTCAGACTGGCACCAGTGCTAATATGCAAAAAAGGCAGTATCTGTATTCATCAGGACTCTCCCTGAGAAGCCAGGAGGGGCTGGGCTTCTCTTGCAGAGCCAGCAAACAAAGAGAGGTGGGTGGGGCATGCCAGGGGGGGTCAGGCTGGCAGGCTAGAGCCAGGAGGGTCAGAGGCCACTGGAACGGCAGGAGAGACCAAGTCTTTGTCAAATCACAGATTTCAGGGGGGAAAAACATTCTTGATCAAACTGGAGACTTAGAACCCAAAGGAGCTTGGAGCTGGAAGCACCTCCAGGAACCCCCTGTCAGTTGGCCTCATTTTATTGATGGAAAAATTGAGGCCCAGAGAGAAGAAATAATTTTCTGAGAGACACACAGCCAGTTGTGATTTTTCTTTTTTTGGTTAATATGCAAATACTGTTGTGTTTAATTTTTGTTCATATAGACAAAGAAGATCCAGGAGATGCTTCGAAGGTCAGTCCTCCCCAGGCCATGCTAATATTCTGCTAAGCACTGTGCGGAGGAAGAAAGAGCTGAAGGTATGATCCTTGCCTTCAGGATGCGCACATACTGTTGAGAATAAGAAGCCCAGCTCCTGTGCAGAACACTTAGCAAACAAGAAAAAGCAAACTGTAATAAGAACTTAAAGTATGGGGCTGTCTGCGGCCTCGGAAAACATCGTACGAGGTACACACGGACGATCTATGGACCACCAGCCTGCTCGCAGGAGTCCCCTGGGTCGGCATCGCATCAGAGGGTGCGGTTCGAACGTATCCTCCAACTTGTACGTTTTTTTCACTTCACTCTGAGCCCACTCTTGACTCCCCTTCCCAAAACCCCTTCTTTAGGGTTTTCTGGGAGAAATGTAAAAACCTCACCAGTCTGTATAGAGGGAGGGAGAGAATGCGTCTCAGTTTGGATTTCTTGATGAAATATTAATTATCTGTGGTGTTAATCTTCAAAGTCAGATTCAAATTGCACACCTTCCAGGAATCCTTCCTTAACTCCATACCTGTCAGCATTTATATATGTATTTACAAGAAAGATTAAGTCAGGCACGGTCTCGTGACTTGACATTTTTCAGTGTATATTGGGTTGGTCCGGTAGAACTGAAATGTTTTCCAAAAGTAAAACCTTGTCTTTCATTGTCATACCTTCTTGATCTCAAGGAGTTTAATGGGAGAGGAATAAGGTAAGATAAAGGTATGTCCCTCAAAACACTAAGAAAAGACGCAGCCCCAATGGTTCAAAGTGTGCATTTCTTAAAAAGTCGGTGCTTTGTGACCACCAAGAGGGGTGGGATAGGGAGGGTGGGGGGGAAAGAGACGCAAGAGGGAAGAGATATGGGGACATATGTGTATGTATAACTGATTCACTTTGTTATAAAGCAGAAACTAACACACTATTGTAAAGCAATTATACTCCAATAAAGAAGTTAAAAAAAAAAAAAGTCAACTGAGGCTAAAAGGCAGCCTTCCTTCCCTCCCCCGGCACAATTAGCAAATCGATTAGCAAAGCAGCTGTCTATGCCAGACTTAGGCATCTTACAAGCTGGACACCTCTTACCTGAACTAGTTTCCTAATCTGTAAAATGCAGTTAACAGGGCCTACTTCACAAGCTCTTTGTGAGGAGTACAGGGGATCAGGTAGGTGACATTTAACCGGGGATACATGAAGCCTGCTGAAGTTAAAGGCATCTAGGATAATCTGGTTCGAGCTGTGAAAACAGATACACAAGCATGTCCACAAATTCGTACCCACGAATGATCCGCAAGGTAGCCACGAAGAGCCTTGCTAGGCACCTGAAGAGGCAGGGCGCAGCCCCGGTGATGGGTGTGTGACGTTCTTCCCGGAGCTCGGAAGACTTTTCCGCGCACTGCTTGGTTCAGAGATTTAGGGCTGAGTTCCAGAGGAACAGTGTCAGCTAGCCAGATGACCAGATAAATAGGCTTTCACTGGTAGCCTAGACCGCCTGCCCTCCTTCCTGAGCCTTCCCCTTTTTTATGCCAACTCCTTTTGTGATGATCGCAGGGATTACCTTAAAATCAGCCTGTGCTCCTCAGAAGGACAGACAGTTAAGGCTGAATGTGAATCTGGCCTTGCTCTCTCTTGAATGCTCTTAGCATCCATTTAAAGAAATGGGAATTAGGGCAGTGATATCATATTCATTTTTTTATTACAATGACTCATAAGCCAAGATTGGGGTTTTTGGAAATCACTTAAGTTACAGCTTGAGTTCCTTTACCAGCACTGGTCTAGAGCTATGCCACATTTTCTCTGGCCATTCTCAGGAATCTGCTTAGCCCCCTGTCATTTTACTCTGCAAAACCTGCCACAGCCAGGGAGGTGATGACCTGGAAGACTTTGGGTAACCAGCAATTAGTCCTAATCCAAGGAAAGGGTTTGACAGTGACCCCTGAGATCTACAAGGACCTTCTAGTTCCAACCCACATCCCCATTAGCTGGGCTCCCTGTCATGGTTTATTCAGTAAATGACGACAAGATTTGTCATGTCAGAGTCTCTTCCCAGTAAGGGGGAGAGACCACAGGCAGAAAGAGCTCCTGCCTTGAGGAACCCCCCTTGGCCATAAGGGTCCTCTCTTCAGTGTCTGTCTGCTTAGGGCTGGTCAGAGGGTCTGAACTCCCACGTGACTGCTTTCTGGCTGGTGCCTTTGAACAAGTCACTGAATCTCTCTGAATTCTTAGGTTCCAGGCAACAACACTACTCCCACAGGGCTGTTTTGAGAACTGAGTGAGAGATGCAGAGAGTGCCCAACAGGACCTGGTACACAGTCAGGGGCCCCTGTCCTCCAATCCATCGCCCTAAACATTCCTGTCATAGCAATTGGCTCCATCATCTAGAAGCTGTGGGACCCTGGACAAGCAGGTAACTGCTCTGGGCCTCAGTTTCATCAGCTATAAAATGGGAACCATAACATTTATCTGCTTAAAGGATTGTTGCTTCAATGAGATAATCCATGTAGGGCATTTTGCACAGCACCTACTACATCAAGTCTTAATAAATGTTAGCTGGTGTACGCTCCCTCACCCCACCCCCGGGACATCAGAGCTCCTCGGAGCAGGAATTGGTCAATCCTTCATTCCCTGAACTTATACTGGCAAGCATCTACCACATGTCGTGGGCTGTGGCTCTAGGTGTGTAACAAGACACGGCCCCAGCTTTCAAAGAGCTCAGCTCCCAGGAGGGGTGAAAAGGCAATAAGGCAGATGCTAAGAGATGGAGTCACAGATTGCTTCAGGAGTGGAGGGGTCTAACCCAGCCTGAGGGATCCAAAGACTTCTCGGAGAAGGTGATGTCTAAGCCACAACCTGCAGGAGTGAAAGCCAGCCAAGCCCAAAGAGCATGGAGAGTGGCCCGTCAGGAGGGGGCCTGCTCTACCGCCCACATCTGACCCACACAGAGCTCGCGCCAGCACCTGGGGCTTGGGAAGTGCTGACAGAGTGATGCCCCAGCCTGCTGCACAGTCAATGCCCTCCTCACATCTGGCTCACGGCCTCTCCCCCCGAGGAGCAAGTGGGTAGCTGTGGTCCTGCACCGCTGGGTGTGCCAGGCCGGGCTGCTCCAGAAAAGCCTCACAGACCCCTGGGCAGCTGCTCACACACCCAGGTCCTCAGGTCCCCAGTCAGAGATGCGGGTCAGGGCCTCAAGCTGTGCTGCAGAGTGGCTTGGGTTTTGGAACCAAGGTTCAGGGCGAGGCTGTCCAGGGGTCAAGCAGCAGGGGCCGTGAGGTGTGTGTCACGCCTCGGGCCACACGCCCCTGGCCTCTTTCTAGCAAAGGTCCCCAAAGATCTGTCCTCATTTCTCCTCTCTGTGCCTCCCCCTCGGCGCCCCCCACCCTCAGATTTCCCTTCCCAGCTGAGAGATGTTTATTGCTGGCTACTACCCTCCCCTCCAGCCTTCAGTGGAGGCTGCAATTAGTAGCAGCAGACAGACAGCCACGTCAGGAGGACGGCACTGCCCCAAATCCTGTTGGGCTGTCTTCGCCAGTGTCTCCCACTTGGGTCACGAGGTGCCTTGGGACTGGAGTGCCCTTTGGTCAAACTGTAGCATCTCCCGTCAGTGGTGGTAGCAATGCCTCCCACCTCCCCTCCACGACTTGGGGGCACTGAGAGCGATCCAGCCTTGACCGCTGACTGCTGGGTGGATGGGCCCTGGAGTCCTGAGGGCAGCCGGCAGCGCAGCAGGAAGCGGGGGGAGCAGCGAGCCCGGGCCGCACCCGGCCGTGGGCTGTGACTGGGAGGTGGCAGTGAAGGCAAGTAGGGGTGGCTGCGTTATCAACGAACATACGCAGAGCCGTTTCCAGCCTTAATGAAGACTCACAGATACTCGGCTTAGCAAAGCTGAGCCCCCACAGTGACGGATGTCAGGGACTAAAAGGCTTTCTGGGGGAGGACCCTGCAGAGACGTGGGCTGCTGTCTTCCTAGGTCCCGTCACGGCACCCACACAAGTGTCGGAAGGAAAAGGGCACACTGCTCACGGCCTCGGCTGGCCTCAGTGACGTACCTCAAGCCCCGTGAACTTGCTTCAGGGCCCACAGCAGCCATGAGAAAAGTGCCACTAGCACAGACCTGGGTGTCGTAGCCAAGTGGCCGAGGCAAGGGGCAGGATGGCCGCGCTGGAGGGGGTGACCCAGCGCGTGGAACGAACCAGTGTCCAGCTGCAGGTGCCATGGCTCTGTGCTGAGCCCCAGCACACGGAATGAACCACGTTTTCAGTCAGGACCACGGGATTTGGAAGATCTCCTTCGTGGGGTTGGAAGGATCATATGAGGTGGGGTCGACAGAGCACCTCCTGCAAGCCTGGCACTCAAAAAGGTTGGTGTTACTCCATCTTACAGGGCAGGGTGGTCTGTCCCCAAACCCCCAGACCAGGGAGGAAGAGAGGGCAGGGGAAACCTGAGAGTACTAAGTAGTTGTCACAGACTATGGGTGAACAAGAGCGAGATGAAGGGCTCCAACCTGGATCTGGAACGAACTGAGGAGCAAGGGCAAGGGCATGACAGCGACAGGGTCTGAGATGTCCCAGTGCAGGCTGGGCACTGGCAAAGGACGGTTTCTCCTGGCCTCCCGCTGACCCTAAGCGCAACACAAGCACAGAGCGAGTGCCTGGAAGCAGGGTCTGATGCAAGGTCGAGAGGGGCTGAACCCGCCTTTTTCATTCGGTTTGTGCTCCACGCACCACCACCCCCGCCCCGCCCATCCCCACTGTAACCCACCAAGAGCTTGGGCCACGTCATGGTCACGTTCACAACACAGGTGCGACATCTCTTTCTGGTTACCCTACCATGACTGCTTCCCAGCCACGCCACACAGAAACCCCGCCGTGCCTTCCCGTCAGTGCCTCCGCCTGGAACGCTGCCCCCTGCCCCCGCCAACCCCTTCTGGCCCTCTGTTATCACACCGTGACACATCTGGGCACTTCTCTCTCAGCCCCAGCTCCTGTGCATCCAACTTCACAAAACTCTGCCACCTTCCTGCTCCACTGAAGTCACCAAACTCCTTGTTGCTTCAGAGAAGTGCTGCCGCCTCTCACCGTGCACCTGGCTGCCGCGGCCTCACTGGAAGCCTGTCTGCTATAAGAGAGCTCCTGCCCTTTTGGAAGCACTGGGTTCTTTTTCTTCAGAGCCTTCTAGTGGTCTGTAATTCATCTGTTTTGTGGGCCATCCTTACTCCCTGTGACCTATAAGCTTTCCTAAGGACAGTGGCTATTGCCAGTTGCGCTGACCGTGGACACCCAGGGCCTCTACACAACTGCTGAGTGAATGAGCCAGTGTCTCAAAACAGAAAGGGACTGGGCTTTGGAAACAGACAGGTTCAACCCATTACTGACTCCACATAGAGCTGTCACTGCTGCTAAGGGTGGTGACACCGAGTGCCCAGCACAATGCTAACACTCAGTCTCAGCTCCCGGGCCCTGCTTGCCCTGCTTGCACCCAGCAGGGTAGGATCAGTGACCACTGGTTAAGTGAATGAACATTCTGAGGCACAACTGTATCCATCAGAATTACACTACTGCACCATAAAAATAAGAGGGGGGTAGAATCGGGGGGAAAGACCTGGCTAAATTAAGACTTTCTGAACTTGTTTGTTCTACCCATCTGATGGAGTGTTCATTTCAGCATAAAGCCAGTCATCACAGCGAACCACCAGAATTCTACCCTCTCCCTAAGAATTTCAGGGAGGACTTCCCTGGTGGTGCAGTGGTTAAGAGTCCGCCTGCCAATGCAGGGGACATGGGTTCCAGCCCTGGTCTGGGAAGACCCCACGTGCCGCGGAGCAACTAAGCTCGTGCGCCACAACTACTGAGCCTGTGCTCTAGAACCCACGAGCCACAACTACTGAGCCCACGCGCCTAGAGCCCGTGCTCCACAAGAGAAGACACCGCAATGAGAAGCCCACGCACCGCAACAGAGTAGCCCCCACTCGCCGCGACTAGAGAAAGTCTGCACGCAGCAATGAAGACCCAACGCAGCCAAACATACATACATACATACATAAATTTATTTTTTAAAAAAAAGAATTTCAGGGAGTCTTTGACCACCACACAGCCTGTTCCCCTCTCATCTACCCCTCCTGGGTCCAGACACCACCACGTTTCTCCAAGGCCACACTCCAAAGGGTGGTTCATTAGCACACAAGGTATTCTTGGGTTCTTCACTACACCTACTCAACAGCCATGACAATTTGTACGGAAAATGCTTATGACATAAAACTGCTTAGCTAGTATCGTGTTAAAAAAAACAAAAAGGGCATGAGAGACAACATAAATGAAGAGATCTTAAAAACTAACTTTAAGAGGCAGGATTATGGATAATTTTTATTTTCTTCTTTATAGTTTTTTGCATTTTTCAAGTATTACAGTGAATATGTATTCCTATTATAACCAGAAAAAAATCAACAAATTCTAGGTAGCATAAAATGTGCCTAAACTCAATTCACCTAATAACGAATTTGCCAAATGACATATTCACCCACAATCCACATTGTAAATAACGAATGACAGTCATGGCATTTTATATACAATATAATGGACAAAGCCTTCCCTACAAAAAATGTTTTCAGATACCAATTTGTATTTTTACCTCTTTTTTTTTTAACATTAAGTATGGTTTTCATTTAATTCCTCTAAGGGCACGTCTGCCTTATTTTTATGTTTTTAATAACAACTTATCAAATGAGTATCTTCAGACATGATACAATAGTTACAGCACCTCCTGAGCAAGCTCTAAGGTCACTGTTGATGTTTTTATTCTACTCTGAAGCAGTTTAAAAATTTTTAGCACTTCTTGTAGGTACTATTCTGTCTTAATTGGCTAAAAAAGAAAAATATTTATAAGAAATCATCTTAATATGGAAAATTAACTTTTTAAAAATCCTAATTTAAGACAAACCAATTGTTAAGAGAATTGGGTGTGAATAGATCAGTTCACCCAAACTAGCCAGAGCCTGATCCTCCCCAGCACTAATAAACACACATTCATTTCCTCTAGAGTCTTTGAAGTTCATCTCCCACTGCAGCCTGTCTTTGCAGATTTCCATCCCTCTCACCTTCAGTAGGCCAGCTGCAGGGGCATCCAAATAGCAGAAATGCATTTGAGCTGTTCTGAAACTAGAAGCTTATGCAAAAAAAGAGCTAATAACCCTGGCCTTCCCTAATGATACCCAAAGAAATACACTAAAAAGCAACATTGTCGAGTGGGAAAACACGAGGTCATGTTTCAGGATTAAGTCCTTAGAATAAAGCAGGTTGGAATCCCAACTGACTGACCGCGGGCAAGGTGTTTCACAGACTAAGCCTGTTCTCCTCATCTGTAAACGGTGGCGCCATTAGCTATGTCAGGAACAACCTCATAGTTTGCTCTAACAATCAGACCCACTGCTTTGACACCATTCACTGTCAGAAATTTTTCCCAGGTCCATTTGCTGTGTCTGAACCCTCAGCCAGGAGCAGGCAGGCATGCTCTGTGTCCTCTGAAGCTGTGTGCTGCATCGCTCTTGGCACTAAGGCAGAGGAAAGTCTTCCGATGAAGAGGCCAATCTGCCCCCACCCCACAAAAATCAAAAAGAAGAAAAGAAAAAGGGCTTTACCTGACTCAACTTTTTTCTCCCCACCTTGGTCCTGCTCAAATTTCACATCAGGAAAACAACTCTGGGAATTAGGAGCGGTGGTTTTCCAGATATTCCTTTGCCGACTACAACTGGCCTTTGTGCCTGCCCTCTAACAAATTCAAATTAGGTTTAACAAAACACTTAAAAATCTGTGATTCTCTAAACGTGTTATTTACTTGTTAATCCACATTGAATTCCAAAAAGAAATAAAAGACATAAAGAGTTATGTTTTACTCAGAAACTGAAAAGAAAGCTTTAAACAACTTGCACAGGGTCACCAGCCTCTGGTGGACAGGATAGGATTAGTACTTCCTGAAGGCCTGGGCTTTTTGTTAACTGGTGACAGTATTTGGCTGAAATAATAATTTACAAAAAAAATCCAGCCTCAGGTTGATCTGACACAAAGTTTAAACTTTAATAGAATCTCAAATATTCAACCTCTTTCCAGTGTTAGATTCCCTAAGTCCTACCTTGGATCAAAGCTCAAACTGCCAGAGACCATTTCGGCTATAACCCAACGAAGAACTAAAACTGTCAGAACTTTAAGGCCAGTGAGTGTTCAGGGTGAAAGTCATGTTAAAGGAAGTACAGATTGGTCAGAATCTGCTTCTAAAGGTAACGGTAAGATGACTGCAGATCAAGGAAATCACTATGAGCCCAATCTAAAATTTTAAATACTGCCCAGCAATGGAGATGATGAAATATGGACTCCTCCATCAACAGAAATGGATAAGCCTGTCACAGATACAATGAACTAGATGTCTCATTAGGTTCCTTCTAATTTTCAGATTTTATGAACATGTTTTTTAAAAATTTTAAGCCTTATGATAGATACACATACACATACTTCCAATCCAACCATGTCTGCAGAGGCAAAGACCATACTTGCAAAATTAACTTTTTCAAAAATTTTCATTGTCAAGAAACTAAAGTGTCCACATTTGGGTCATTTATTTAACAAGACAAAGGCCACAATAATACAGTAGTTTCCTTAAAAGAGAAAGCTGTCCAAGACAGTCTCATATTCAAGAAAAATAAAGTAGAATACATGTAACCTAGAATGGTTTAAAACAATCATAGGCAGAATCTCTATCTTTAAAGCAGTGTTTATTAGAGAGTGCCAAAAATTCTTGTGGACTATCAGGGAGACCACACAAAACAGAGAACAGCTTAACCGAATGCCAGTCACCCAAGCTTACTAGCAGTGATAGATGAAAAATATATACAATGATAATCATTATGACCATGATACGTACGTAACACCCCGTGACCAGTACTTACTGCAGCCAATGCTTATTCTCGAGGCCGTCAGACTTGACTCCTATAAGACTCTAAGGAGACCGCTCAACTTAGGCTTTCTATAAGAACTGTAATATTTTCTAAATAAAACTTAACTTTACTAAACCAAATCAGAATGAATTATGAGTGCTTTTAAGAATGGGCAAAAATAATTATTTTACAGTTGGGAAATGTGTCATACTCGCAAATGTATTTGTCCTGAGCATTCCACAAACTAGATAAAAAACGGCAATGTGAGACCAAGCTTAAATTACAGAGCTGTAGCGGCCTAGCAGTACACTAGCGCTCCTTCTAACAGTCCTGGCACAGGGTCCAGGCATGGCCGGCTCTCTGCTGGGGGCGGCTTTCTCGACTGTGAAGGCAGATCGTGCCCTCTGTCACTCACGGGGAGCAGTTCTGCCCAACTGTCTCCTTTCCACAACTTTATCATCAATCTCTTTATTAACAGCTCCGCTGCAGTCAGAAAACGCAAACAAGGAGCAATTTTCATGCCAGACTTCTGGAAAGCGCACAGCGCCAGGTCCCACACAGTGTGAAAGCGTGTAGGGGCTCTTCTGCCGAGGGAGAGACAGCCTCCACGAGGAACAAGCACAAGGCTGGGACATTTTACATTCTTATACTAAAACACATCTACCCACTTTCTTACGCCTAAAATCTGAAAAGAACCCAAATATTCACACGTGTGTGTGCGTGGCGACTGGAGAGGGGCACAGCAGTGGAACAAGATCATTTTACTCTCCAGAGATGACTGTATTATTTTGCATTTCCATAAAATGTATCATATCCCCTGAAAATATCTTTAAGGACTATATGACATCAGAAAACATACAAGGCTGAGATAAATGTCTGCAATGACCTGAAACCCATAAAACTGAAACTTTGAATTATTCAAAATACATATTTTCGGATTGAAATCTGTTGGTCAAAAAATAGCATCTTACAAAATAATGAAAGGAAATGCTTCTAAAAAGCTTGCAAAGAATTTGTAAGGGACTTAAATATTTTTTTTAATTGGGTCATAATCACATGACTAATATGAAACTTAAAACATCCAAGTGAAGTAAAAACTGAGTATACTGTCTAGATAGTTCCGAATACTGAGATGCACGGTACTTAGAGTGATACTTTATCATTGCAACTGTTAATTACATTACACTCAGCCCAAGACTTAAACCCACCATAGGGCAGAATTTACCTTTAATGGGTTTCCCTTTAATCTGTTTTGTATTTCAATCTATTGATGTGATTGTTTGAAAAATATTCCGTATCTATAAGTAAAACAAATTTTTATGTTTTTCAAGATTCTGATACTATACAACTGAATTTACACTGTTCTAAATAATGCATTTTGCTGTAGTGTGTCTTAGGTAAACTATCTGAGGGCTGTGATGTCTGTGCTCAGGCGGAAAAGGACCTGCTATGATCAAAGTGGTAGTGTTAAGTTGAAGGCCAGGGTCAATCAGCTCTGGGGCTTCTAGACCTCAGTTTATTCTACAATGTGAAACAAAACCAACACACCCTTAGGCTTTCCCTGGTCAATGCTGGAACCCATAAGAAGGACTGTGGAGGGTTTAGCATAAATCCATTCTCCCCACTAAAAAACAAAAACAACACTTAAACAAAAACTCTAAGCTGGGTGGCAAGGAGGAGACTATTTTTGATTAAAGGCATTATCCTTTACCTTAGAAATATCATAGCAAAAACTATAAAGCTTTGATTGGAGCACACACACAGACTGTTCTGTTCTTCATTTCACCTACTAGTGAAATTTAAAGATAACCCAAAACAGGAAAAAAGTGTCTTATTTACATTATGTTAAAGTAAGAATATTTTCAACATTAACATTTTAAATATCAGGTGGTTAAACTCTATAAACCCTAAACAATACTATGCCCTTTGTAGATATGATTTTTAGCTATCTGAAAACATGAAGTATTTAAAAAGGTGATAACTGGAGAATGAAGTACAATTACAGTCACAACCCTTCACGAAACAATGCGAGCTTTCTGAAATGTGAACTTGAGTACAGCCTCAATTCTACCCTTTCAAAGAAAGTCCTGTGAACTGGGAGGCGGTGAGGAAAGGAACAATGCACTTAAAGTTCAATCCTTTTCAACAAATATGTGTATGGTTAGATCAGCTGCAATGATGTTCCCAGAACATTAAGACAAAAGCATGTCTCTAAGGAAGAAAAGCAGAAGTTTAAATGACTTCCCAAGTATATGAAATCACTTCTAGAATTAAGTACATACGATCACTTCCAAAATACATGGCTCAGAAATATTGATGCCATCTTTCTTGGCGCCAATAAAGCTATATAAAATGTCACAAGAATTTTTAAACTGATGAGTACGGAGAAAGGATGAATAAACTGATTCTACAAATGAGAAACATATCACACAGAATTAAACAGACCACTTCTCTCTATATGACTGAAGGTCATGTTTATTATAGAACACGCTTAGTATTTCACTTGCCAAGTTCAGGTCTGCACTGAGACAGCATCCATTTGTGAGTTTGGTTTGAAGAAAAGCTAACAGAAAAGAAACAGAGTGGAGAATTTTTTTAAAAAAGCAAAACATACAATTCAGGCTAAAAGGTAACTAACTTTCCTTGTACTATTCTTTTATTAGAATTAAAATAGGCAAAAGTATAACCGAAGGATTGTTCAATGCCATTTTAGGTAAACAGTTTATCTTTTTGTTTGAATGCACTGAAGTGCACTAACAGTTAATATTTTCAGGGCGTGGTCTACGAGTTTGTGTGTGTTAATGATTTATCCTTTCATATATCAATTACTATTTGGAGCTGCTGATCATTTATCGCCACCTTGAGTGCAGCCAGAATTAATACTACGCAGAGCTCTAAAACATTTTCTGTGTGGAGAAAAAAAGAGGTGTTAATTAGAAAAATACAAACTTTATTCCAGAATATACCCAAAGCCACAAAACACAACCTTCAATTATCATTTTACTAATTCAGCAAGAACCATGAAATGCCAAAAGTCTATGTGGGTGATAGAACTCAGAAAGCTGTGATATTCATCCCCATGTTTAGGTGTCTGTCAAAGTAGAGGAAGTATGGCAAGCTCTATCCTGTAGGTGTTAACAATGGCATCGAGGGTAATTTTTACAATATTTTCCCTCTTACTGAATAGTCCCAAAAGTTAAGTGTTATTTTAATAAAAGGTTATTCTGCATTGCTGTCATATATTTTTACATATACTAAAGGTATTAGAATTTGGAATTTCAGGAATGAAAATATGCACAATTGCATGTCCCTTGAAATAACCTAACATAAGGAGGTCCATCCCTCCATTCAAAGCATTTAAGATAACCATACTCAAAAGCTGGCCATCACATGCATACAGAGCAGTTCATTCCTAACCCTACTAACCCACAGTTAAGTATGTTGACCATTTAAGGGTTTAAGAAATGTAGAATCTGATTTGTGTTTAGTAAAATGAGAAACAGAGGATCCTAAATTCACTGAAAAACAACAGTGCCACCTGCTGACATTGGAGATAAAGCACCAACTGCTTTGAAAACCACCAGCTCTGAAAAGGAAGCATATCAACAGTACACTGTCTACATGCATGGAATAAATACAAAGAAAAGATACAGTGTCTATATAAACAGAATAAATATTTTGAAGAGTGGGTCAGTTAAAAGTTAATTATTAAGTACTACATTCATGTTTTCCTCCCTAATGATCAATTATATGAAAAACAAATACCTGATTATGTGAGATATCAATTAACACTAGGCTGCTGCTAACGGCACAATTAACCAGATATAGATCTTTTCTAAATGTAACCAAAGTAAATTCTTTCACAAATCTTCACTTAGAGCTATAACTTACAAGTAGAAATAATAATATCACTGAAAAAAACAAAAATAGTCAAAAGAAACCAGCCAACTGTGGGATTGTGCTGTTTTTTTTTTTTTATTGTGTTTTCAATGGAGAAATACATCATCTGTTTACAAAATAGCTCTTGAAAAATACAAGGAGTACAGATACTATAAAACAAAGCAAACTCCAGTCATGAGACACTACGTACATCATGCGAAAGCAACAGTCTGATCTCCAAGTTATGAAAACTAGAATTAAAAAGTCACTACACAGAAAAGGTCCAAGTTCCCAGCTTGGCAAAACTTGGGTTCAGTTACATGAAACATTTAATAAACTGAATTCTTTTTCCCCAATGTGTAAACAAAATGACAAGACTAAATCTGTGCCTGGCAATTTCAATCTAACTCTGAAGCTACACAGAACACACAGACACCTTGTAGACTTCACCTGTTAGTCTGACCATCTTTTCTTCTTAGGTGGTAGGAGGAAGGGCAAGGTGACTGTGCAGAGCAAAGATGTGGGAAGTAGAAATACTGTATACTAGACATTACAAAGTATGGTGAAAAGAAAGCCTCAATTAATGCATAGCCTAAGGGGGAAAAGACTACACTCCAACTTCGGAAAATTAATTTAGAAGGATAGGGGAAGAGTTTAAGTAATTGCAGTTTAACATGAAAAATGCACGTGTGATAGAATGGAGCACAATGGAGGATTCATAAAACATGCTCATCAGAAAAATCTGTTAGGTTTGCTTTGTCCAGATTAAGAAAGAATAACTAAGCTTATCAACATCTGGCATCCCTCATATCCTGTAAAGATGAATGCTCTGCTGCTTAATTATGTGGAATTATTTATTGATAGGATAAAACAAAACGAAAAAAGGAGTAGAGAGCTGACTAGATGTCAAGTGCTTGCTAGAAATGATTTTTAAATGTTTCTACATGTAAAATTTACTGACAAATTTTGGTCAACCATTTAAAAATAAAGATTTGTTTAAAATTCTTGGAGAAAATGCCTTTTTGCCCACGTGTTTAAAATTGAAAATCAACTTTACTATGGTCAGGAGTTCTGTGGAGTGTACAAAATTCCTCATATTTAGAGATCAAATGGCCGTCCAAGATAGATATCATGTTTCACAGGCATTATTTTTAGTCACCCTAAAATTTCAGCCATGGGACCAAAATTTAGTGTTCTGTGCCATGTGGCCACAGGGTCACTGGTTTCACACCATGGCTTAAGAAAATACTGGCATTTTGTTTTTTATGAAAGAAGTCCTACCTTATGCATACAAGCAGAAAGGGGAAAAGAAAAAGAATGGGGAGGGAGCGAAACCTTTGTTTCAAAGACAAGATACTGAAGGCAAAAGAATACGGAGCTTTAACAAGCTCAAAGAAAAATATTCGTTGGCTGATCGCTGATTTGTATGCACTCTAAACAATTCTATAAATAAAACCAATATAGCATTTCTTAATCATGACCCCCATCAAAACGAAGTATCTCCTAATTATTCTTTCAATGTCAAATATATACCCTAGAGTCGACATTTCATTTTTAAAGGTTACAGCTACCTCATAGATGTACTCTTATCCTTTCTCTGAAGTATAACAGTACACCACTGCACAGTGGCATCCAATTTGAAGACTAATGGTAAAGGAAATTCTTCAGGAAAAAGTGAAAATCCATCAAGCTGAAAATCTAAAATTAGTTCTACTTTCTAATAAAAAAAAATACATAAAAGTGCATCATCACAATAAGGAATTCTTATGCCAGTTTGTATTGCAAATTTTCCAAACAATGCAGCAAACATAAACCCAGTCCAGATGTCAATTATGAATACAAATATAGCTTGAGGTTTTTTTTTTTTTTAAAGGCAGTAATTTTTTGAAATAGTTAATGTAACTGTTGCTAACACAATAATAATAGTACTCCTGGCTTCACATACTAACCTGGACTTCCGATCAAGTGCTGATTAGCCCAGTAAGGGAGGTCACAAAAAAAACCTAAATCCATTTTCAGTCGTGTCTAGTCTTGTACCCTCCATTCTCCTTTCTTAGCATTTGAAGACAACAGGTTGAGTTGGCAGATATTGTTTATGGACCCCTGAGGTTGTTTTTACCGATTCAATCTCAGTTTTATTGAATTCTTGATAACAGGAATAGGATTTGCAGGGAGAGCAGGGATATCAGAAAGGTCTGTACTGGATGTTTTCTGAGAATAAAAGCAAAGAACACAACATTGTTCAAAGTACTATAACTTAACAATGAGATTTACTTCCCACTGCTTTACTTCCTAAGAAATAGATAGGACCTTAACATAACTATTAAAAATTTAAAGAAAAACACTCCAAAATGTTTTCAAAATGGAGTGTAAATAAACATGCCTATTACTATGAAATTGTTTGTTCTAACACTTGTAGAAATTTTCAAGTAAGTAGCAATATTTTAGTAATATTTTAGCAATATACAAAAACTAATTTCAAATACAGCTTTAATAAACACACTCCTCCAACAACCACCTATAATATACTTATTAAGTTCATGTTAAGTTACGTTTACTTGTAATAACACTAACAGCTGTAATATTAACTGGCATCGGAGCACCCCCATGTGGGAGAATACTTAAAGTTCACCTTACACACAGGAGCAGCAGTAGCAGTTAACAGTAGGGAATGTATTATTTTCTGACCCTGTAAATTAAAAATTAAATCTACACAACTGAGCAATAATTTGATTATTCAAAGTTTAGGGAGGTTTTATTATGTTAAAAACAATTAAATCACAAAGCCTTCTTTAACATCCAAAAACATAGAGATGGCATTTTTAAGTGTTTTATTATGGAAAATTCCAAACATACACAAAAATAAGAGCATTATATAACGAACATCTATGTATTCATTATCCAACTTCATCAACTGTCAAATCAAAGCCAATCCACAGTCCTCACACCTTCACTCCCAGATTATTCTGAAGCAAATCCCAGAGATCCTATCATTTCATCTGTAAATATTTCAAGTTTATCTCAAAACAAGGATTCACTGTTAGACACAGTCACAATATTATAATCACCTCCCCAGAAATAAATATGACCCTTATATCACCAAATATAGGGATGTATTTTTTAAAAACTTTTTAAATCAATATAATCATTCCTTTTATATTATATAACTGGGTGATTTTTCTCTCAATGGCTCTAGGGATCTTTTCATTAGAAAGAAAATTCTAATTCCTTATAAAAATATCTAAAAGGCAAACACCCACGGGTACGAATCATGATAGTGATGAAGTCAATAAGACAAACTATGAAAACAGTTCCCTAGAGATTAATGTGGCAAACCAAAAGGCATGCAATTATAACCACAGAACTTAAGTTTGACAAACAAGTTTGTCCATGTATCAGTATCAAGCACAACACTTCCTAATGTTGTTGGGAGTTACTCCACCCCACAAAATTTTTATTTGGTAAAGGCTATGAAAATAAAAGACATTTCAGAAAGTAGTCATAATATTTATATCACTAGGGACTATGAATGTTAACAGCCAGCAAAACCATGTTGTAAAATGATCACATTAAAATAACTCTGAACCACAAAGCAGCACAGTATCACTGTATCATCAGTTCAGCAGCATCACTGGGCGGCAGTTGTCATCTCAGTTATTTTGTAACCAGTCTAATGTCTACTTAAAGAAAATATTTCCTTTATGTCAGAGTTTGACCTAGACTTTGGAGTGTATTTAATTTGAAAGGATTCAAGAAGAAAACAATTATTTCACAAACAAAATGAAGGTTCACAAATCAATGAAAAGAGTCCAGGTGCCTACTGTATGCAAGGGACTGTCACAAGTAGAATTTCTAGGACAAATGAAAAAATAATGTTAAAGAACTATGGATTACACTAAATTAATAATTGAAAATCGGAGGTGAAAAGTGAGGCAGAAGCACATTTTGAAAATTAAAAGGTATTTTTTTAAAAATCCATGAAGAATGGTTTTAAGTTCTGACTTAAATTTCACTCTCTGACCTACGAACAAAACCTCTCCGTGAAGACTACACATTGTGCAGTGACAATTTAAATGATCTGCAATATCAAACAGCACGTAAGGGGAGGAGTTAGCATCCTGACAGTGCGGAAGAACGGTTCCATCATATCCAGTGCTCTACCTCTGAATACAATAAATACATCTGCAGGCTGGCAATTACTTTCACAAAGATAACTTTATTCAACTTCTGGATATGCTCATTTTAATTCATTATACAACACTAATCTTAACAACATTTATAAAATTCTCCTTGCTTTTTGCACTTAGTACCTGAGAGGCCAACAGGGAAGCCGCTGTCTGAATGGTTTCTGATTGAGTTGTACTTGTCTCTGTATCAAGTTGTTCCTGTGAGACAAAGAGGACGGGGGAGGAAAGAGACTTAAAAAAGGATAAAAGAACATAACTGGGTTTGGTGGCTAATAAAAAAGACAAATTGGAAGACAGGAGGGATCAAGAGAAAGATATGACTACATTACAAAATCATCTATCATCATCAAAGGGTTAATCATCAAAAAAAGCCTTGTAGGTTACTTAACCATTTCAGATACACATAAATGTCTATCTGCCTACTTAAACCTTATAAGGCATGGTCAAAATATCTCATGACTTTTCCAACCAACTCCAACTTGGACATTGTAAACAAGCACTAATTAAAGACACGTACATGCATATTATAAAACGTTGCCCAGACAATAATTAACAGAATATAAACCCAAGCTCAGCTTTAGCTATGTGGAAAAAATAAAACTCATTCAGTATTATTAAATAAAACTACCCAGAAGCACAAAAACGGCTCCCAGGCCTTTAATTAAAAGTAGAAAATGTCTCTAAAACATTCCTCCTTCCTTTTGGTTTCTCTTGCCCTTCTCAATAACCAATGCACTGATTCTACTCTAAGAATCATCAGAAAATACAGGGTGAACTGTTGTCATTCCACTGCTCTAACCTTTTTTAAAGCAGTGCCCAAAAATAATACATATACACACACACACAAATGAAAATAAACATACAAAAATTTGAATTTCTATAAAACTATATAATAATAATACAATGAAATACCAAATTTCTCCTATGAAATTGAAAAGGGTAAACAGTGTACTAGAAATGGAAGACTGCAGTCTCTCTGAAGCACAACTTAGCAATACATATTAAGTTTTAAAAGCATCTATCTGTCCCAGTAATTCCTCTTTCATTAATTTATCCTAATAAAATAAACATAAATGGATGGCAGGTATTTAGCTACAGCCAACATTACAGTAGAAAAGGGCAACTTCCTTTTTTAACAGAAACAACTGCTAACAATAGGGAACTGGTTGAATAAAATATGGTAACAGCCTTAAGACAGCATTCCATGCAGCTATTAGTAATTATTTGTCGATTATTCAATAGCATGAACAATTTTTCTTGGTTTACAGAGTGAATAAAGATTTGAAAGCAAAACGCACTGGTATATATATGCACACACAAAATCTATAAAGACACCAAAAGAATACTTGCTAAAATATCTATCATGGAAATCAGGATAATTTGGGGAAAGGAGGAAGATTTCCAGTTTTTCTACAACAAGGACAAAAAAGTTAGAAGTCTTCAGTACATTTCAGTTTCTGAAAAAATGACGTTCAAAGTCTAATACGTTGGCTAAACCAATCTTTCCTACCCCATTTACCTTGATTCAAGCCCCTTGCGCCACAGCTTCTAGCCAGAACTGTGTGCCAAAAACTGGTTCTCTAAACATACCACACTCTTACCCCAATAGTGAGACGAACTTCTCATCCTGTCCTACCCCAAATCCTCTGTATCCTTCAAGGACTACCCCAAATCCTATGTCTTCCTTCTATGAAGCCTTTACTAATTCTGCAGTCTTGCCTCTCACCATCCCCACCATCCTCAATTACTTTTTCTCTGATAACGTAATTAACCACTTCTACCCCTTATCTTCTCTACTTAAATATAAGTTCCATTGAAAACAGGAACATCTCACTCACCACTCTATTCCATTTGGTATCCACCAGATAACCCCGCATCTAGTAGGACCTCATA
The DNA here is from genome assembly GCF_963455315.2 of Globicephala melas. Taxonomy (NCBI): domain Eukaryota; kingdom Metazoa; phylum Chordata; class Mammalia; order Artiodactyla; family Delphinidae; genus Globicephala; species Globicephala melas. The sequence goes on along the minus strand of NC_083315.2, from coordinate 169,324,749 downwards.
CACTTGAGGAATTAAATTTCAGTGCTACAAATTAACACTAAAAAGGGACAAACACTTCTCTAAAAACAATACTGAAAACCTAAAACCTATAGAACGAAATACAGTGCAATATTATAGACATTTCTATCACATCTCTGTACTCTTAATTGTGTATGTATTCCAAGGCTAAATTAGTATACCTTTGTTTCTGTTTTATCATGTCCACTCAAAGCAAGACAGTTAGCATCTTCACTTGTTTCATCCTGTTTTTAAAAAAAAAAGCTTTATTCTCTAAAATGAAAATTTAGATTATTTGCCAATCAATGCTTTAATTTATAAAATTTTTTAAAGTATAAAAATAATTAACCTGTAAGATCGATCAAGTATGTCCTTAAAATAGGTTACTGGTTCACTTAAATTTTTTTTTTCATTTTAACCAATTTGGCTTCAGTTTCTACCAAAATTTTAAAAAAGAACACGAGGAAAACTGTTATTGTTGATCATCACCACCTGAAGTATATTCCCCAAACCACTAAGTTCATAAAATATTTTTTGTAAGGAAGAGAAAAAAAAGAGTTCCTTAATCAAACAACTTAGGAACTTGGAATACTATCACCCCCTTTCTGGGAGATTCACACACATTAGCACATAAAAGGTTCTGAGAAGTTCTAGAAAGAATCTTTTAACTTTCCTAAACTTAACCACAGAATCCCCTGGCTTAGTATGTCTTATTAACATCCTGAAGGAGGTCTGAAAAATGTTCTCCTCAGGTCTTATTTTTTTGATTTATTATAATGCTATTTAAAACAAACAACATATTTTTTTGGTAAAGAGGGAAAAAGGGAAACCAAAAATGGTTATACTTTCCCATTCCTGCAGTGACTTGCAATAAACATCACTTTCTTAAGAAAAACAATTTCGGCACTAATTTCTCTGCTCTCTTTACTAGGTAGAACTAAAATTTAATTTTAAATGTGGCTTTAAAACAAGACATAGAAACCACGGCTAACCTACAGAGTAGAAAAGATTTAACACCAATATCAACCAATTCCCATAAGAACTTTATTTGTATCCTGCAAACATACAAACTTAAAAAATACTAACATAAGTTACAACTGGGCAAATTTCAATACCGACTGGATATGTGACACTATGGAATCATTATTAATATTGGTACATATACTGATCGGTGTATACATACACCCATCAGTATATGTACCGATATATATATCACACACAAATATATATGGTGATAATATACTGTAGATGTGTTTTTGAAATATTTATGGTTGAAATGACATGCCTGGGATTTGCTTCATAACAATGGGAAAGGGAGTAGATTTACAGATGAAAGAAGACTGGCCTTGAGTTGTTAACCATTAAAGCTAAGTGATGTAAATATAACTTGTTCATTACAATTCTGTACATGTTTGAAATATTCCATAACTTTAAATATATATATACATACATATAACATCATTTAGCCATATAATTCAGGTGACAAGGCAAACTTTTTTTCTATTTTTATTTTACATTTCTACCATCTATATGTATTTGAAAAGCTTTAGTATGTGATAAAAATTAAGTAGAACTAAAGTACTTGACAATACCTGAAACTCTCCTATCTGTATACATGTTAGTATATTATTAATTGAGTAGGACCAGTGTTTCTTTCTGGTTTACTAGAATTTTAATACCAAATACTCATTAACGGAGAATGAACGACCCACTAGGAGACCTTCAAAATCAGAATATTTGTAATAATCTTCTTCAACTTTAGCACCATGAGATTTAGGCCTGGGTTCTAATCCTGGCTCTGACTTTAATTAGCTTTGTAAACAGGAAAGCTATTGAACCTCCAGTTCTTCTGGGAAAGGAGATTAGTCTATGAGATAACCTAAAGTCCTAAGATCCCTTACATATCTTAAAATGCTATTTTTGTTAGTCAACTCCATGGAGCTGCCATAAGCAGGACTCAAACTGTGAGAAAATACATAGCACAGAAGATTGCTGGGGGCAGGGGGCGGGGAGTGATGAACCTATATTTTTAAAGATACTTAAGAAACATGAATCAAGGATCTTAATTTACTTACAGATTTGAACAAATAAAAACTATTAAAAAAAAAAAGCAATGACATAATCAGGGACATTTGAGCCCTGACTAGATATTTGATATTAATGAATTGTTCACTTTTTTAGGTGGGTTTACTTTGTTTATTCTTTTCTCTTTGTAATTATTATCTTTTAGATACACGATTTTAAAAATACTAAGGAAATGATATGACTGAAGTCTGGATTTTGCATCTAAATAATGCAAGTACAGGGAAAATGGAAAGGAAAAATAATTAAGGGTATAGTGGCTGAATTCACTATACCTGAAATTGCATGATGGGTACATGGGTACATGAAATGATTCTCTTCTGTATATTTAAATTTTTCTGTACTAAGTTAAAAAATCCTATATTCCTATTGCCTCTCTAAACTAGACATGGAACATGAGTGTTTTCTACCAAGGTAAGTGCTAACGAAATTATAAGCATTGTACTGATATATATTTTGGAACTCTCACAGGGTAAGGAATGAAGCCATTAACATTAAGGAAACAGAATGACAGGTATCTAGAGTTATGCTTACATATACCTTACTAAGGCAAAAAGAAACGTGAATTCTGAAATGCTCTGACAACTCCCAACAAATATCAATAAACAGAAAGTGGCATTACACCAAAACTACATTCTTAGGTTGCTGTACAACACAATCATGTAGAATGGGGGCTTTTAATAAAAGATTACTAGGCCTGGAGAGTCTGATTCAGTGTATCTGGAGGAGGCCCTAAAATCTGTATTTTATAAAACAAAAACAAGGGCTTCCCTGGTGGCGCAGTGGTTGAGAGTCCGCCTGCCAATGCAGGGGACACGGGTTCGTGCCCCGGTCAGGGAAGATCCCACATGCCGCGGAGCGGCTGGGCCCGTAAGCCACGGCCGCTGGGCCTGCGCGTCCGGAGCCTGTGCTCCGCAACGGGAGAGGCCACAACAGTGAGAGGCCCGCATACCGCAAAAAACAAAAAACAAAAACAAAAGAGAAACAAAACAACAAACCCTGAAAAACTAATTCTGATGTACAACTGAGGTTGAAAATCACTGCCTTAAGAGATAATTACAGAGACAAATGTATTTCAGAATACATGGTGTAAGATATGATATACTATGCCCATTTTTCATTTGCATTTAGCATCATCAGAGTGACAAAATTCATTAAATTATTCCTGTGTAGTTCACAGTGACTGTTTCCAAAAATCTAAAACAAAAGGATTCAGAATAAGCTAGGAGTAATACTTATAAAGACAATAATCTTTCACTATTAAAAATCAAAACACTGCGTAAGATACCTAGTTTTTTCCACCATTCTAAAGAAACCTTCATGTAATGCACAAATTCCTAAATAAAAAATTATCAACCAAAAATCACAACAAAATTGGTGTTTTTTGGGCTATCATCTCTTGGACAATGGTGAAAGTTTAATTAATAGAAAAACACAATGAGAGTGACTCCAGGGAACAATGAAAGTGTGTTATAAGGCTACTTCTATTTTAACACAAACATCAAAATCAGTGTACACTTTTAATGGTTTTCCTAAAACTATCTGAGACTTTGACAAGGTAAACCAGCCACTATAAAAAGTGGAAGTATTGTTAGAAAATTTCCTGAAGGGCTGGAGGACACAATCATTCAAGGTACCAAAACTAATCTGACTTCGCAGCTTATGGTCAGTCATTCAATAAGAATTCCCTGAGAACCTCTCATATTCAGTGACCCTGTAATATCAAGTACAGTGTAGAGGCTCCAAAACTCCACCTGGATCAAAGAAGCAGAAAACTGTGTCCAAAGGGGCCACCAAAGAATTGGTACACATGAAACATACAGTTATGAGAGAATAATAAAGTAAGATGAGATGTAAATCCATGCTAAGTTGTGTTACAGCCTAGACATGCTACAGAAATTTAAACAAGAAACACAGCTTTATGAAAGAGTTAGACACTGAAAAGAGTAGAAAAGGGTGAAAAGAACTCTGGCACTAAAGCACTACCTAAAAATAATCTAAAAGCTTTCCTCCATGCTGCCTCTCAACTTGGGCTCACAAAGGTTTTCTTCCACTGGATTTTAAAACAGGTAAGGTGGTATTCCCATGGCTAACTAACATATAGATACCTCTTCTGTTTTGGTTTTCTTGGGACTCTCCTCTTTATGAGGTGAGGATGTCCTCTTGACTCCTACTATAGGATTAGGTGTCTTTGTTGCTGCATTTCCTGAAGGTCTTGGTGGTGGGTTTACCAGACGTGTTGAAGAAACAACTCTGGAGACCGTAGGCTTTGGTGGTGACGCAATGGCTGGTTGTGTGGCAGTTTGAGGAATGCTTTCACTCGATGTACCTAAGTAGTAAGTACATAAATACATAAAAGTTCAATCATATCAACATCAAGTTACAAGTAAAGCTTTTTTATTTTATTCGTAAGTTTACAGGTAAATAATAAAATGGTATTAAAAAACTGAATTCAAGCTACTTAACTAACGAAGCCATCTTTCAAAATGAAGGCGAAAACCAAATATAATGCAAGTATTTTCAAATCTGTCAATCTCCTTACCCCCTGAGCTTTCACTGGAATTTACTTGTGGCACAGAAACTTCAGTAGCCTGTATGTTGGTCACAGATGCTGCTGTTACAGCTGGAGCAGGACTGTTTCTGCTAAAAATGGGGAAAAAATTAAAAAGTGAAAAAAGCAAAGAGAGATGTATAAAATTCAATAATAAAATGTAGTATGTGCAGAAGTTATTCTCTAAAGTAAATGATTCTTTAGTTTTACTTCTCATACATATATATACATCAGTAACTAACTTTATTTCATAAAATATAATCAACAATCAAAAACACAGAAACATTCTAAAGCAGTGCTAGTCAACAGAACTTCCTATAACTATGACCTATATACCTACACTACCCAATACGGTGGCCACTATATAGATGTAGCTACTCTACACTTGAAACAGAACTAGTGGGAAATGGAATGTTTAATTTCATTTAATATTAATTACGTTTAAACTGCCGCATGTGGCTAGTGACTAACGTATTTGACAGAACAGCTAAAAAAAATCTGTTCTTATTTGACTTGGGGTAACTGACTTAAATGATTTGGGGTATAAGAAAATACGATCAAAATCTGTGAAGAAGAAAATGGTCTGAGAATTAGAAATAAGTTTCTGCATACAAAACGTAAAGGTTCATGAAACCCTAAAAGCCCATCCAGTGGCCCATATAAACAACAAAGGATCTCAAAACCCAATCCCTCCTTCAATGTTCTGGATCCCACTCACTCCTGTCATCTCAGGAAACTCAAATCACCCCTCCTTCACTGTCCTATCCATTCAACTTTTCTGTCTCAAATAAATCCTATACATTAGCGTTTAAATAATCTCATTTTTATTATCTCCTGAAAGAAAAAAGCGAAAAGTCCTCTGTGGTTATTCAGTCTCCTTCAACTACAGCTTATTCAACTCCCAACTGTTGAATGATGATGCCATGAAAAGGTGGGCAAAGCTAGAGGACTTAGATTTTTGGTGCATACATGACATTCACAAAGCTCCACAGAGCTTTGGAGCTCACTGGTATATGGAAGTAAATGAGGTCAAGAGAGTGGGTGATGCCACACCCCCAATAATACAAAGAAGGCATAAAGGACTAACGAGAGAGCCCCGAAAGGCACAAATATCTAACGATTAAACAGAAAAGAAGAACTGGTCAGAGAACAACCACAGATTCAGGAGAAAACCTGAAATAGCAAAGCGGCTAGTACATAATAAATACTCAGTATTTGTTGAGCAAATACACATCTATTTTACATTCATGTGCACAAACTCAAAAGTACAGAAAGGCTTTTATATAACTCCCAAAATTCTTGTTAAAATTTTTGCTTCACTCAAAAAAAAGATGATGAAACCATTAAAAATAAAAACCTGGAAGCTAATGCTGTACAAATGAAGAATTGTTTTAAAACTACAAGATTTAGGGGCCACGTTGATGCCTAAAGTCTTCGGGTTACATATGACTGGTCTAAAAACATATCACACATTCAAAGTCCAAGAGAATAAAACTAAATTCATCATCTACTGCACCTCGGCATGTTCTATTTCATACGAATCCAAAGATTCATCCCAACCTTCATCTTCGCCATTGGTTATACTTTAACAATCCAATTTTTAAAACTGCTTTTTTCAAAACATTAAAATATAACATGCATTCATAAAAGTGTTCATGGTTTAAGTATCAACTCATTGAACAAAGGGATGGGCATAACCGTCACAATTTAAAATAATAGCAGTACCACCAGAATCTATAATAAACAGCTCCCTTTGAAAATACAGTAGTATATCCATTAAAAAATAAATCTGCAATGATAACACTATAAGGATTTATGGAAGTTAAAGATAAATATGGCTTTTTGTGTTTTAATTTTTGCCAACATAGGCCATGTTTTTCTTTCGAAATAAAAATGTTTAGCTGCTTTAAATGTTCCTAAAAAGACACTTGATTCTTCAAAAGAAATTTCCACTAAAACCAGCCCACATAAATCTCACCTTCTTTAGAAGACCCCTAATATTTTTCATAGATATTTTCCCCCTGCTACACAGGTAATAAGCATCTCCAGGACAGAAACGTGATCTTGTCCCTCTTGTCTGGTTCTCCTTAGCACACCATACAGTTCACCACAGGCAGTAGGTATTTCAACATATGAAACTGGAAGGGTTATTCAAACAGCCACTCCACTTCCTTTCCCTTTTTCCTTACCCCTGAGAGCTGCCAGAACTGTTCAATGGACTGGTCTTCATAGCACTGGTAGGTGAAGGCACAGACATGCTGTTATCACTGTCCATAGACAAGTCGAGGCTGCTGTCATTCAGAGGTGTCAACCTGACACCTTCTGTTGAATGCTGCAATTAATAAAATATTTAATCAAATATACCTTTATTTTATCTAGACCTTTTAAAACATAAACATCTTTTACTTAACTGATAAATGATTTCTACTAAAGAGCACAAATCAATATGTTTATGATAATCAGAAGTGTCATGCTGACTATAAAAGGTGAAGAGCTGGGACACACATACTTCCTGACTTCTAAGGATGCTCAACTTAACCACCGTTCTTCAGTGGGAGAAAAAGCGAGAAAAAAATGCTATAATAAACCTACACACTGAATGTAAAATACACTGCAAATTAAAAAGCACTTTAATATGAAAACACATGTATCTTAAATCAGAGGACTATTAATACATACACACACTCACATATATATATTAGAAAAAAAGTCAATGGTAAAACACGATAGTAACAATGAGTATCTCTGGCCAGTCGGATTAGAAGTAATTTTTTGTTTATAGATTTCAAATTGTTTTACAATGAAGATAAAAATGTATAATTTCTAAAAAAACTATCACGTAGGTACAATTTAGTGCCACTCCTAGCTATTTGTATGAGTCTCTCAAAAGCAAGAGATTTCCAGTGCTCTATCTGCAACTTAGGATTTTAACATGGTACATTTAATAGTGTTAACTATCCTGTTAGAATAAAAGCAAAACTAATTTTCTGAAAACTAAACTTCATGACCACATATAAATCCTAATGTTGGTCCTGCTTCTTAAAAATCAAAGCACTCAAAACCAGCTACATGGTGCAGGAAAAACCAAAAGCTAAAAAACTATAAATGGTGCTATGGTATAAAAGTAGATTTCTAAATTGACCAAAGTTTCTGTCTTTGCAATCAATGCTATTATAACATCAAATTGATCTCTTCACCTTTTTTTTTCAGAACACTTTTAGTTTCAAGTGTTTGCTTACCTACAAAAACATTTTAATGGAAATAATTTGCATTATTAATAAAAACCCATACCCCGTGTGTGTGTGTGTGTGTGTGTGTGTGTGCAGGCATACACCCACACTCCAATTCCCCAAATGACAAGATAATCTAAATCTTTGAGTTAGCACTACAGAGACACCACCTGCGTACATAAATCAATATTAATCAAATGGGGAAGATGAGATTTGGGAGAAGGGAGAGGAGAGAAAGGAATGCCTTTCGTCTATGAAGTCAGCTGTAAAACCAGTTTTCTTAATATTGTAAAATAAGCATCTTTCCTATGCAAAAAGCTACCACTCTCTCTCCCCACCAGACAAAAAATTTGTTCAGTGAGTAAATTATACTCCATTTCACACAGTTACCTGCCTGACCAGGTGATCAAAAAATAACCTGTGAAGTAACAAGCCAGTGTTGGGGATGATCAGTGAACATGAAGGTTTTAACTGGTTGGTCTGAACACATAACCTTCAAGCTGCTTTGCTTTGCCTCTGTGTCTATATCAAGTTTGGCATAAGAGACTTCAATGCCACAAAATCATAAATATTCTATCAAACTTTCTAATAAAGACAAACAAAGACAGAACATACTACAGAGAAATAAACACACATTCTTTGCATGCAGACTTAGGTCCAATTCACATCTCATAGTACATGACCCTGGGCAAATGTTTGAATCACTCTGTTTCTTCTATAATAGAGACAATAGCTACAGGTTACTGTATCATTAAATATAGAATACCCATCTTCTTTACTGGTATAGTGCTTTGCAAATAGCAGTTAATAAAAGGAAACTATTAATAAGAGTGCAAAGAAAAGATAAGAGTGCAAAGAAAAGAGCATTTAGTGTGTGCCAGGCACCCATCTAAACTACCTCTTACAGGCACTGGCTCATTTTAACCTCACAAAATACATAACGAGGTAGGTAAAATTAGAATTGTGATTTTAAGGCAAATCAAGAACATGATATTTGTAATACAACTTGCCAAAGTCTCATAGCTAGGATGCAATGGAACCTGAACCTGAACCAGGTAGTCTACTGCAAAATCCTTGCCCTTGATTTAGCTACTTTTGTATCATAATATATTCTATGTTTTAAGAAACAAAACATTATGAAGTTATATTAACTTCATTCCTCTCCTCCCAATCCCAGCCCCAGATAATGAACCATCATCACAGAATGCAGCAGTTTTCATGCTCTAATGCATACTTGTATTTCATATTCTATCTTAAAAGATATATTGTAAACTTTATATAAAAGTATCAAATGATATATATTTATCTGTACTTTTTTTTTTTTTTTTTGCGGTACGCGGGCCTCTCACTGTTGTGGCCTCTCCCGTTGCGGAGCAACAGGCTCTGGACGCGCAGGCTCAGCGGCCATGGCTCATGGGCCTAGCCACTCCACGGCATGTGGGAACTTCCCGGACTGGGGCACAAACCCGTGTCCCCTGCATCGGCAGGCGGACTCTCAACCACTGCGCCACCAGGGAAGCCCTATCTGTACTTTTTTAACCCAATACATTCATATATGTATCTCTAACTCATGTATTTTCACTGATCTAAGTATTCCATTTTAAGAATAAGCCACTTTTTCGGGTTCAAGCCCTGGTCCGGGAAGATCCCACATGCCACGGAGCAACTAAGCCCATACGCCACAACTACTGAGCCTGCACTCCAGAGCCCGTGAGCCACAACTCCTGAAGCCCAGGCTCCTAGAGCCCGTGCTCTGCAACAAGAGAAGCCACAGCAATGAGAAGCCCGTGCACCGCAACGAAGAGCAGCCCCTGCTCACCACAACTAGAGAAAGCCCATGCAGAGCAACAAAGACCCAATGCAGCCAAAAAATAAATAAATAAAAGAAATAATTTTTTAAAGTTATAAAGAATAAGCCACTTTTGAAACCACTTAAAGTAAAAATATTATTGTTATTATTTATTTCTGCACTAAAATTTCAATACAATTTCAAATTTAAAAGTCCAAATAAGAAAATCATGGCTAATAAGTTATACAACAGGAAGCATCAACACCAGAACATCATACTTGAGGTTACCACTGTCAGTGATCTTATAGCCAATAACTTTTAATTTTTAAATAATATACGTGTATAATCCTTATGAAACGAAAATGATTTTCATTCAAAAAGTCACACAACTTACTTGATCCACATATTACCTAATTGAACTTTCTTTACCTTTAAAAGGAAAGGAAATTACGTACTGATGTGGGCTATTAAATGGATACCAATAAGAGACATTGAAAAGAGAATATAAATATATATAAATTAAGGATATGAAGTGTTGCCACTAATCTGAAGTCTGAAGGAAGTGTGTGCAAGAAACCTGATTAGGAGCAAGGTTTCACATAATGGAATTTCTCCATGTAATAGGTTTTCAAAATGCTGTGATCTATTTCAAATATGACTTATTAACTCAGCCTAAATTCTGAAATATTGATAGGCTGGATACATAAAACATTATGTTAGTAATGCTTTTTAAAGTACTTTCTCAATTTACCTTTTTCTTTTTCTGAAGCACATGATTAGGCAGTAGTTGATGGAGTTGCTTTCTTCTTACATGCATTGCAGCAATTTTCATGTCAACCTCAAACATCTTGCTGTTTATTGCTTGCCTATAAACTATACAATTAGGAAATTGTTACAAGAAATAGAAACATCTTCATAAAGGCAGTTAAACTAACCCAGGAGAAGCTATTCTAAAGTACGGATCCGTTTTCCATCAATATTGTCTATCTATAAAATTATCAGGTCAAAACCTATCTCACAAGTGTCTCTTACCACAAGGTGTACATAACGAATAAGAACACATAGTATATTAATTCTTCCAGTGTAAAAACTCTTCAAGTAATAAAAGAGTTAACTCCTTAAGAAATGACAGAACTGGAGGGCTTCCCTGGTGGCGCAGTGGCTGAGAGTCCGCCTGCCAATGCAGGGAACACGGGTTCATGCCCCGGTCCGGGAAGATCCCACATGCCGCGGAGTGGCTGGGCCCGAGAGCCATGGCCACTGAGCCTGCGCGTCCGCAGCCTGCGCTCCGCAATGGCAGAGGCCACAACAGTGAGAGGCCCGCGTACCAAAAAAAAAAAAAAAGAAATGACAGAACTGGACAAAAGAGGTTTCTTAAATTCATACTTATTTATGCTACCAGTATAATTTAAAATTCTAGCTCGAGTATGTAACAACCACAGCAAAACAACAAAGTGGAAAATTTCATTCACTCAGTCATAAAACGATTTACTGGGCACCTATACTGTATCACATGTTCTAGACGTGGGGGATATAGCAGGAAATAAGAGATCAAAAACTTCAGAGTCCACATTCTAGGGGAGAAACACAACAGAAAAAAAGGTAAAATATTCATATCAGATCGGTGATAAGAGCTATGGAGAAAAAATTTGAGTAGGGAAGACGACAGGAAGCTCAGCCTGGAAACTGAGATTACAATTGAGTGAAGACTCAAATTAAAGTGAGTAAATAAACTGTGAGTACCTGGTGGAATCTACTCTAGGAAGAGCAAACATCAAGGACAAAAGGTCCCAAGCATGCCTGGGATGTTTGAGGAGTAACAAAAAGGCCACGGGGAGAAGGGAAAGTAGAAGATCCATAATCCCTTATCTGCAATTGTAAAATCCCCAAAGCTCCCCAAAATAGAAGTTTTTCCTAAGACTGGCACCAAACCTCAACTGGCAACAAACCCTGATTTGAACTATTTGTAGCTATTTAATTTCTCTACCTATACCTTATGTAAATATCTTACAGAAATGTTACGGCCTTTGACTACCAAATGTCACTCCAGACCCCACTGGGAATATTATTTACTAACTTTGTTACCTTACTGGCCTCAAGACATATGGATAAAGGATTCTGAACTTATTAAGTTTTATATATGTCTATATATTTCTGATTATCAATATAAGAAATGAGGTCAGAGACATAATAAGACGACTAGATCACATAAAGGCTTGCAAACCACAGTAAAGATCTGGACTGATTCAGAGTGAGATGGGTAGCCATTATAGGTTTTAAGCAGGTGAGACATGATTTGGCTTAATGTCATTTTGGATGCTGACTAAGAATAGCTGAAGGCAGAACAAGAAAACTACAGAAATGACAGTAATCCAAAAGACCAGTGATAAGTGGCTTGGACTAGGGGTATAAACAGCAATTGGTAGCAGAAATCTCAACATACTCTGAAAGTAGGGACAGGAGGATTTTTTAATAGATTAATACCAAGTATGGGGAAAACAGGATTCAAGGAAGACTGCAAGACTTCTAGCTTGAGCAACTACAAGGACACAGTTGTCACTGCCTGAGATCAAAAAGATTTGAAGAGAAGCTAGAGGAGACCGGGAGTAAGAACTTTGAGTTTTCAACATGTTAAATATGTTTTATTAGAAAATCCCACAAAGTATTCCATTAAAATGTTTCAAGATACAGGACAACTAAATATTTCCTTCCCCAAATATCTGAAAGTTGCTTTAAAATCTTGATGGTTCATTAGCACAATCTTTGATAAGCAGTTCAATTAGGTATAATGTCCAAAACAAATTTTCTAGTCTAAATATCTCTACATGATTTGTTAGTTCATAAATAGTTTAAGTTGACATCAGAATTTTTACTTTGGAAAAAACCGCTACTCTGGTGTTCAGCAAGTGGAGTTTTCACACTCCAAATCACATCCTATAAAATCTGTATAAGTGCTTTTGTTGTCATAATGATTAAAGGCTACTACATGATAGAGACACTAAATATCCTTGAACGTGGACAGTTCTTTGCAATGCACTGTACCACGTCCTATTTACATTCCTAAAGATGAAAAACCTACTTTATCAATTATTTGAATAAGAACTCAACTCAATTTTACATAAAAACAAAGTATCTTTAAGCTGAATTTTCTAGGAAAATTCATGTCACCAATGGCAATGATGCTGATGGTCTCTGAATCACAACAGGTAACACCTGTATCATAGGAATTCAGCTACCACACTGCTAGTGATTCTACATATAGCTGCAATTACCTACTTAGGTATGTCTTCTAGTCACTGTACCTAAGCATTTACATACTGAAATACATTCTTTTCCTTTTATTTCTCCTTTACATTTAGTGTATGATACTGACATTTAAAAAAAATGTACCGATTTTTGTCTCTCCTTCTCCAAGGAGGTAAAAAACTTTTACTGTTACGTCTGAATGTCCTTAGGTGAAGACTCCTTATTGTGGACAGGTGAGAAAAACACACACTAAAATTTTTTTAAATGGAAAGGAGAGATGTACGAAAGAAAAAATAATTAGTCCCTAAAGAAGACGCACATTCATCGTTGTCGTTAAGTACATTCACCATTCCCTTGAAAATTTGCGTATCTACATAGAGTCTTAGCTTCTGTCAACTATATCCACCATCTGGTCTTTAGTTAAAACATACTACCTTGTATCTCAGGGTACAGGTCAATCCAAAATGAAGCCTTCATCATTGTATTTCCCACCCATGAATTAACATTTGAGTCTATAAATGACATAGAGGATAAATTTTCTCATGTCACCAGAAGTTTAGCTTCACAAATTTCTAAGGTTCAAGATTATTAAGGCAATCAGACACAGATTCAGTCTTTTAAGACAATCAAATATTCAGGTGGTTTCTAATTTCATAAGTAATCGTGGGCAAATTAAAGTGGTTCAACCATTTAACTTTAGGTCTACCATAAGAGGAAAAAAATCATTTATATATTAGACATGACTGAAACTAATAACTAATCCAAAAATATTAAGGTAATTTTGATGATCATTGTAAAATATTCCCAAGTAATTTTAACAGTTATTGCAAATTCCACTATGGTACACATGAAGACAAATTCAAATATGCAAGTACATGTTTTGATTATCTAAGTAGAGATATACCTGTATCTGTGAAAGACTGAATATCGTAGGTGAGATCAACACTGAGATTTTCAGAGTTTTCTGTTTTTTTAAACACTAACCCAATCACCCACATCGTGCGAAATTCTTCCCTGTAAAATAAGAAGCATATTACTATAGTTTATCAGGATTTCATGAAAACAGTTATCAATGTGGTTGACAACCTGAGATACATGGAAATACTCAGAATACAAATATATAAACAAACTAAGTTCTAAACCAAACTGCATCAAAACTCAAATTCCTCCTCCATACCTGCCCTCTATATTCCTATTGCTATATAGAAAACTGGAGTCCTAGGACAAATATACTCTTCATTATCTATGTACTGACAGCCAATATTCTTAGTGATAATCCTAAGTACCAAAGGCACTGCAGAGAAAAATTATGTTCATACTAATGAATGACATGTTTTACAAAAATTTGAAACAAAGAAAAGTAGTGTAGATATAAAAATTTAACTAGACCTTAACATACATTCCTTAAACTTTTAAACTCAAATGAAAAGGCCACATGTACAGAAATCTGACCGCAGCATAATAATAATGGGTGATTCAGCTACTTTTCAACATTTAATGATATATCTACTGAATAGATCAGTCTTTTAATAATTTAGATCGCAGCAACAAAAAAATTTATAAAAAGCTCAAATGCCAACTCTTTTACATGAATGCAAAAGGAAATAATCTGTAGAATCAGAGAAATAGCTATTCTATTACAGCACAATCTTAAATGATCCATTCACTAATATTGTTCAATCTTTAATGCTACTGCATTTTTTTGAAAAAGCTCACTATTAAAACTCCCCTCACCCTCTAAATAAACCCAAGTGGTTATAGGCAAAGTAGAATTTCATATAGGTAATAACACAGCAACAATCAAACCAGAAATTGACCTACAAAAAGATCCTTAAAAGAATAAGGCAAGGCAGCTTTTAATAATATATCTTCTCAATGTTCCAGAACCTATCACAAATCAAATTTCTGCAAGGTCATATCAAAGCATGTTTTCTTTTTCAAAAAATTAAGATAAAAAGCAAAGATCGATGTTTGATATAGCAGCTATCCTGAAAACCACTCTACAAAAAAGGGGACGTGTGTTCAGAAATGCTAAAGTGCAGACCTACAGAATCTGAACTCAAATTAGTTAATAGGCACCTCATCATTACAACTTATTACAGGGGTGATTTTTTGCAAAAAAACAGTGTTTCTCTTCAGTGTTTCTGATCAGGAAACCCTAAACCATAAATTTCAACTTGGTCTGACTCATATGTAATCAACAGAATAGTAACTTGAGTTAATAAAAATTGCCTATAAAACTTCCATGAGCAAAAGTTGAAAAGGGGATGAGGAAACTGGATTAAATTAGAGGACTGCTTACTTGTCAGGATTTTCTTTGGGTGCTGGAAATGACTGGGGATTCACATGAGCCAGTGTAATAAATTCATTCTTCTCCAAACTTCCAACCAGGATTCGGATTTTTGATTCCACCAAGCCCACCCTGAACAAATGTCACTCATTATTAATGAAAATTCTGGTTAATTTTAAAAATAAAATAAAATGCAGAAAATCAAGTATGTTTGTGTAAAGCTGTAATATGAAGATCATAAAACACACATATAAGGGCAGTTCAACTGTCTAAACTCCCATAGATAAAATGAAAGCCTTATGTTCTACCCCAAAAATGAAGTGAAAACTGCTGGAAGAAGAGAATCAAGCCACATTTCAAGCCAGGAAGGTTACAAAAGACAACCCCACAAATATTTAAAGAAAAAAATCAGTAAACTAAAACAAAGCACTTTAAATATACAGTTAAGAAATAATACATGGATCTCTATAAGGCAAATAAAAACAATTGTACATATGGATCTCCAAATTCCTACACTTCCATTACAAGCAGTAAAAGCTCCATTTATGAACAAAACCAAATGTGCTGTTTTAAGGACTTCCACCTCCTACTGTGTGCTGTGGCTATCTGATTCATTCTGAAGTTTTGTTTTTGTTGTTTTTTGTTTTGTAAAATCTAATCTTATACTCACCATTCTAGGCGTTGTTTTTCAGTTGGTGCACTTGCTAGAAGTACAATATAATGCCTTTGAAGATAAAGACAACATGCTATTTATTTCATTTAAGTGCTTTGTGCTGGATATTAACACCATAATGTAATAAGCTTTTTGACAGTTACAGATCAATTTAGCAAGAGAGAACTGCAATCTCAGTTTGCACATAAAATCATAAATGCTAAATTCCACAAGTTTCTAACTACTGGCAAGTTTAATTCTTCTGAAAAAGATAGTAATTTTATGAATAATTACCCAAAAAGAAGCTTAATTCAAAAACGATGACTAAATATCAACTGATAACTTGGTTCAATGATTCTGGTGGAGTGCTTTTTCTATAAAGAGCTACCTCACTAAAATATAACCTATTAAAGCAAAATTGCTTTGATGGAAATAAAGCACCAAGGCTTTAGCCACAAAAACAGGGTCACTAAATATACACACATCAGTAACTTAAAAAATAGTATCAAACACATCATGCTTTTTAATTCAAAGGTAGCAAAAATTAAACTGAATACTTAAGTTAGGCCTCATGATTTTTTTCAAGCAACAGTATGAGTTTCTATAACAAAGATGCAGACATCATTAATGTGAGAGCAACAAAGAAATGTGATTTCTATGCAGAATCCAATTCCATTCAAATTAGAGCAAAATCAAGTTTTCATTTCAGAAAAACACCATCATGACTGACTATTTTAAATCTTTTTGAAACAAACTATTTACAACTGAAGAATTTCGTAAGACTAAAAAAAAAAGTCCAATCCAACATACTTTTCTACAAAATCCATTTTAGAAGTGATAGAAATCAAACTTCTCACCAGAAACTTTACCTCAAAAAGCAAACTGATAGTAGGTGGAAAAGTCAGAATTATGACTAAGAATTTTAAATTAACTTCAAGTATTTATAAACTGAAGGTAACAGAGGTAATATACATAAATATGAAAACACGTAGACAGAAAAGTAAATGTGCAGTCCAAATCCATACAGACCAACCAATACTTCGTTTCCTTTACCAGTTTAATCTGTTCAGCAATTATTTAGAGCAAACCAAATATACAGAACACACACAGCCCAAATAAATAAAAGTTAATAAAAGCACTAAAAGCTCATGCATTTTACATATACAGAAAACGCTCTTGGGGCCCTAAACTCTCTTATAAATCAAACAAAATCCTAATAAGCTCAGGAACCTGATTTCCAGTTCCCTGGGAGTTTGAAAATGGACAACAGATTTTAAAGGGGGGGGGGGGCGGAGAGGGGATGGAGAAAAAACTCTGACTAAAGTATAACAACTTATAAGAGGATAAGACAAAGTATAAAAAGCAGGCATGCACACACAAACTCAAAACAGCAAAGCTGTCTGGGTTCACCTAATATGAGGACCATACTCAAGTCTCTAAATCACTCTTTTAGAGAAATGGATACTCTTAATGACCACCTGAGTCGTGAACAAAAACTTAAATGATATATAATGTTCTCTACTTATGCAAAATATAAAATCCATTTGAACATAATCTTGTTGGTAATTCAAAGTTTAAAGTTTTAAAGCTTAGAGTTCAACTTTGGTTCTTACTGAAATCCAGTGGGAAGGGGGGGGTGTCTACTCTGCACATCGTTTATGATAAAGGCACCTGTTTAAATAAAGCTCAAAGTTTTAAACAGTTTAGCAAGTATGTATGTGAAGTCAAATGTCCTTCACTCAGCCAAATTTAAGCAAATGTGAAATGAGACAAAATACAGTAATCATGTTTAATAGAAATAACCTGTCATTAATTCTTAAGTTACCTATCAGAGCACAGAGACCAAGCAGAAATAGGTCTAAATTTAGACTATTTTGTTGCTGCTCCAAAAAACGCCATCCCCTACTTTACAGTGCCACTATCATGCTTCAGGTACTCAAATGCCTTCATGAAACACTGAAGCCAATTAAATAATGATTAACTTTCCCCAAAATTTAAAGATTATCAGTTTCCAATAAAAAAAATTTAACTATAAAAATGTACCACAGTTGAATTAAAACCTCTTTAAAAGCTTCTAAAAACACTTAATTTAGTTGCTATTATTACCTCACAAATATTTACTCCAAAAAAGCATTTTGTAAGTAGGTTTCCTGGCCATTTCATCACATTAATATTTTTCCCTGGGTAGGTAACAGCTCAGATATGTGCACCGAAAATCTAATTATCTTAGACAAAAATCCTTGCAATTCCATCTTCAAGTAACTCAGGTCCAAGAATTACAGTTCACTATTTTTAAAGCCTTTAAAACATTATGAGGTTAAATTATTCTATACATACATACTCCTTGAAATTATAAATTATTAATCCTATTCCTGAGAACATTTGGCTTTTTTCCCTAATACCTTTGCTTCCTCGTTTCCTAAGGAAATGGAACATCTGAAATAAGTATTCGCATTTCCTACGTCAATAATGATTTATTTCACTTCTGGTTACTTACTTATGTGAGCTTGAATATATTAAAGGTAAAACATGAAAAATATTTTTTTAGAACTATAAAATTTCACAAGGCAGTGTTCTCCCTTCTTCACAAGAACACTGATATCTTCTGAAACACGGTCTGCTTTCTAAGACAACTGAAATTTCCTTCACGGATTCTTCCCTTCCAAGAAAGGCAGGCAGGTATACTATATGACTTAAAATATTTCACATAACAAACACAATACTTTCAGGATATACTTGAAATAAGCTTAACCAACTCTGACTCAAGGCAAAACTAAGGATTTCAGTTCAGTTGTACAGCTAATCTTTGGGGTAATTCATATGTTAAAAGAAAAATTCAAATCTGGGAATACTTGAGTATAATCATAGCAATCACTAATTCTTTAACAGGAAAAATTTTTGAAATAAGTTAAAAACATAAGTAGAATTTGGTATAGGTAAAATTAGCTCATTGTTGTCACGTTTTCAAATCCTTTTTCGCAGGAGTCACAGCTGAAATTTAAATTTTCCTGATATAATTTCCTCTATTTGTTGCTACATCCTCATATCTAATTATGTTTAAAGTTGTTTTTAATAACCTAAAATAATTTGATTGTTTCAAGAGAATTCAGTAAAGACAGTAATCTATAAATCTTTTCATCAGTCAACTGAAGACCTTATATGTACTATTTGGCATAGACTGAAGGACAGCCTAAAAGTTTCAAAAGAAAGATTTAAGCAAGCTTTAAAAAAAAAAAAAAAAACTTCCAAGTTCTAGTTAATACAAATTTATTCAAATAGATGACATTATCAAGGTTTCTTCAATTTCAACACTAGTCTTTCTTAAAGTGAAAGAAACCAGTTAAGTGGGTACTTAGAAGAACTTCATTCTACCCACCTCTTACTCCTACAAGAAAGTGAGACAGGAAAAATTATCTAGCTTCCTCTGGGATTCTCGGGGATTAAGAGATGCTGGCACTTTTCTATGAGACCAACTTCTTTATTCTCCTTACAAGTAATCATGTACTCTTTCATGATGTAGTTTTTAAAGCATCAGAATATGTATTTATTAGTTTAAAAGTTCAAAGGTACTTCCTCAACAGTGGTTAAAATAAAAAACAATGGAAAATTATCTGCCAAATGGAAAAGCACAACTTATGGGGAATAAGTAATAAACAAGAACATTCAATGTTATGCTATTTAAATTTTTACTGACAATGCAGTGCTCCCAGAACACAACAATTAAGCTGGCTCCATTATTGCTTTTTCATGCAAAAGATACAGAAACAAAACACAGAGACATCATGAAGGTCATCATTCTTGTTTTTAATTGGGGAAATAGCATAGAGCAATCTTGCTTAGATTATTACAAAACACAATCCAACACAAGATCAAATGGTCAGGAAAATTTCAAGCATTAAAGAAAAAAAATTTTTTTAAGTGGGACTTTGGCAAGTTTTCAGCTCAGGGCAAATAAAAGTGCAAGTCCATTTTTTTAAAAGTAAGATTTATTATAACTTACAGTTTTCATCAAAACCAACACAATCAGGCTATTAACCTGTACTACGGTATTAAACCATTATACTAAAACCATTAGTAAAAAAATATTACACCCACTGAGATTCCATGAAAATTATCTGTAGAAATATTTGAAGGGGATTTATTAACATTAGGGGGAAATGGTAGGCCAATCATGTGCTGTAACTACTGAAAACATTTTACTGACTACATACACTGACATTTTATTAGCTTTGCCTATGTTATAGAGAATCTTAATGATAAATAAGTTTCCAGAACTGGCTGAAAATACTTACTTAACAGACACCATTAACTACAGATTTTAACAGTTCACTCCTTTGCCAAGGTATACAGATTTAGAGTTTTGGGGATGACTAACAAGCCTTCAGAACTGATGTTGCTACAAGTGTAGAAATTCGGTTACATCAGGCAGCAAAACTGTATGGACTACACTTTACCTTGATAAAGAAATAATAAGGGGTTTACTAAAAACAGTATGCCCTTTGTGACAGGAAGAAAACTTGTATAGAAGATGTTTAAAGGAAAATTCAAGACTACATTAGTCTAGCAAAAAGAGATGTCACGTATGCTACCATTAAACCATTACTTAAGAGAGCAACATGTCCGACATGCCTTAAAATACATACTTGTACTTTTGAAAGAAGTTTGGAGCTTCAAAAAGTTTGGACCACTCTGCCTTACTCAGCAAAATTTCATCTGTGATAGCAAGACCTAAATTAAAAACATATTAAAATGTTTGCATGCTTCAGTCTAAGAATCTATAATTTTAAAGATCTTAAATATACCACATGCATTCACTATATTCCTAAAATCATAATTTTAACATAGCAAGTTTAGTCTATGACTCTAGAGCATACAGATTCTTACATACACTCTTTTCAAAAAACCTGGAGGGTTCCTTTCAGATCCAGTTTTCTGGCAAATTGCCAATACTCTAAAATGCCATGCTCATAGAATGACTCTCTCCTAAAACTGAAGCACTGGAGTTACCCAAGAAAGAAAACTTTCCCATAAGCTTTGCTTCCTGCCTTTCTAAAAAACAAGTTTCCCATAAAAGGATAGCGACATCTTCCCATGAAGAGCCCCTGTAGACTACAGAAAAGAACTTTACACTTCTGAGTTTGACGCTGGCAGTCATACAGCTGATTCTATTTCCTTGACTTGTGTCAAATTAAACAATCCAGTTCTAGCTACTCCCCTTAAAGACCATTTAGCAATAGCTACTCCTTCAAATTAGCAGTACTACTGGGATTCAGAAGTTTAGAGGTTATTCCAAAACAGTAGGCAGTTTGGTCAAAATCCTGCTCAAAGCTCTTTTCAAGTATACTGCCTGCTAAAAGCCTCTCATGTCACCCACTAGAGAGAAACTATGACATCATTTAAAATTTCACATGGCAATAGTATGGAACTAAACCATAAAGGCCCAGCTAAGGATACAATTTTCAATTTTGGTTAATCTTCCAATATATAATCAAATATAAATTGCTTAAAAGAAATTAAACTGAGTTTTCCAAGTTAATTTTCAAATATAATCTGTAATCAATAAATAAACACCAAAATCCACTTCGGTGAATGCTTTCTCCAATTTAATTGAATACCCGACTACGGGGTATACAATGGTATGTAAATCCTTTGTGTATAAAGGAGAGCATAAGGATAAACACTTACCTTGTTTAAACTCCTCAACCATGACCATCCGTGTTGAAACGGACACATTGTACGTGGAGTTCTGTTGTGGGTATGCTGGTGTAATTATAGGCATAAGATGGTACCTATCACTGGGGTTTACCTACATACAACAACAGCCAATCAGTTTCTTCAAGTACATATGCAACAGATACTTGGACTTTTTACCCCTTGTTAAACTGAACCAATGATTAAATTTTATTTCATTTCACAGCTGGAGTTGAGAAAGAAAAACCATGTAAAGAGACACTGTTTTTACAGGAATTCTTTACAGAATCTGTGATTTGGTCTAATGTTTTGTTTCAATCATTTGGGCATGACTGTTTTGGCAATCTTACTAGAAATAGTGTGCCTGTCAAGCAAAAAAAGGTTCTAATTGGGCATCTACTGATGTTTAGTTTTTCTTTTTTCTACAACAGAAATAGGGATGTACACACAATTACACTTTTGAGAAATGTCATAGTATGTTCTGTGTAAAACGAATTTTAAACTTAGTTTTTAATATACCCTTAATTTATCAGGAGTAGAAGCTTATTAACACATGGTAAAACTACTTTATCCATGTTGGTATCATTTTAAGGTATAATGAAATGATTAATAACTATTAATTTTAATCTGTATACTAATGATAAAAGTGGCATATTTCCACAGAGGAAACTGTAAATTCACATCCCTACAAAATTAAATGTCTTGAGGTTCGGAAAACTTAAAAATTCACAGCTTGATGTCATTAACAAAGCTTAAAACTGACAAAATTTTTGATGTTGTAATAAAATAGCAAATTAATGTAGAAAAATAGAATTTTATAAACCTAGAAAGCCTTATTCAAACCTAAATTTATTTTATCAATTAATAAAGTGCATGTAAAACATTTAAACTGAGTAAGCAGTAAAGGTCGTAACTTCCAAAGAAGCAGAATGGAAGCTCCTCTTCAGCCCAACCATGCTTTTGTAATCTGAATTAACCAAACCAATTTTTACAATTACATCACAGTAATTAAAGTGATATTGCTTAGAAGTTATCTGCCACGGTTAAACATTAAGCAACAGTTTTCCTACAATAACCCAATTTTAACAGAATATTTAGATCAAACAAAAAAAAATACAGGGATTTTTAGTATCCTTTTATTTTTTCTTTTAAGCACAAATGCCCACACAACTTTGACTTACAAGGTAGTTCTATATAGAATAAATTAAAATTAGTGATCTTGGTATTATAAACTATGTACAATTAAATGTAGTTTACAGGGTACATAATTATGCTTCTCACATCAGAGGAAAATTATAGTTGAGATTAAAAAGAAAGTGTAATACGAACATGTCCACTCATACGTAACAGGATGGGAAGTCTCCCTGAAGTTTATGCAGATGATTTTTACTTGTTATTGCACAGTGTGAATTTGTAGGGGAAAAAATAATACACTAACCCTTGGGTCCCATACAGGCAAATTAAGATTGCATTCTTCAGGCTGTTTCAATAGGACTGGATTTGGCCATTCCCTGTTTAAAAAGATTGTAGCACTTGATAAGACTATTGGATATTACCATCTACACGTATTTTGTTAAACATACAGCATTTGTGAATGTGATCCTTCTTCATTCATTTTGCACTCTTGGTATATATAATCTTTTATTCCTTTATTCCTTTCTGTCGACGTTAGACTACTTGAATTACATTTCCTCTATGAAAGTAACTTAAACCATTTGGTAGCTTTCTCAGACTGAAGTCAAATATCTTCTCTGCCTCGCAGAGAAGAACTGATAAAGCACTATTCAAATTTAAAAGTACTATTCCGAGACATCTGATGTGTTCACCGCAAACTTGAACAGGATAAAATCTCCCTTGAAAAGACAAAGATCCTGTCTTTAATTCATTATAGGCAAAGGAGCATGAATAATTATAAAAATTGATTAGGAAAATTTTTCTCTATCTCATGACAAAGGTTATTAATGTGAATATGTGTAATGATGTGAACACACTGTTTTCAAGATATGTTTTGTGAGTTAGCTACTTCAGTCCTTTATAGAAGAGATTAAAAACTGGAAAACATTTGCCATCTTTAGTATCAAGGTTAGCTTCTTAAATATATTATTTGCCATGTATGTGTAGCATTAAGAGAAATTCTGACATTTTTCTCATCAAACCTGGTTATATATAATTAAGTGCTATCAAATCCATAATTACAGAATGTGTATTGAAAAGTGTGGCACAGTTCTAAATTATAAATTGTCTCCAATAACTCTAATTTTTATAAAATAACTAAAACTCTTTTTTCAGAGGGAGGAGGTACAGAGGTTGGCACAAATAGGGAAGACAAATCTTTCAGATCAATTTGATTAAAAACCAAGAACTCTAACCTTTTGGGCCAAAGCAACTAATGTGAAATAGCAATCTTTTATATTACTTAAAAGAAATAATGGTTGACAAATGTGACCAGGCTGAAATGAAGGAGAGCATTAAAAAAAAATCTCTCCTGGGTTAATGACTAATCTCAAAGGGATGCTCAATTGCTTTCTAAGCACTTACAGTTATCTTTAAAAGCTTTATATACATTTACATCCTTAACATTCTACCAAAGATAAATGGGCAGCTGAAAGCAAAAAACAACCACAGGAAATTAATGGTCTATAGATCTAGAAGAATTCAAAGAGTAAATTAAAAGAGGTGGTATATATATAAAGCTTTATCCAAAGTAACTGATATCCCAACCTACAAACTCATTGGATTTTAGCAGACATTATAGCTAAAATTCAGTTTATTTAGAGAGTAAGTTTACGCATGGAAGTACAAACAGCACCTGCCTTGCTATCCTGGGAAAGCTAGGGAAAAGGAATGGAAATTAGGTTTGCCATTTTATACACAACATGATCTCCCCAAGGCTACCTATACTGCTACATCATGAACTAAAATTTGAATCTGAGACCAGCTGTAGAAATGTCATAGAAATAAGACTAAACTTCAGTGTCTACAATCAATTTTATTTTAATATAATCTAAACACATACCATTTAGAAAATACCAAGAAAAATTTATGTACAAGAGTTGATGCTATTGCATTTGGATAAAGCTGGCAAGTTCTTGCTACTAGCATAGCCCAGGAAACACCACCGAGGAAACCTAATATATTGGAATAGATGTTGTGGCCTGTTGATAAGGGAAAAGCAAAAAGAAAAGTTAGTGTTGAACAAAAGCTTAAACATTTTTAATAAGCTAGCCAACAAATTCGGAACTCACGTTTGGCCCACAGTTTGATAGCTCTCAGGGTTAACCTGAAGTTGTCAATGTTTGGTACTAGATGTAAAATTTCATCGGTTACCCTGCAACCTGATTAATAGGAGTAAAGAAAAAAAAAACAGAACATTAAATTATCAGAAGTTTAATGATAATATTTCTTTTAAATTTTCTGAGACTAATGTCAAATTAAATAAAAATTTACTTTGTAAAATCAGTAATGTTAATAAAGAGGCAAATAAAAAATATAAAACTTTTACCTTCTATCACAAACACTACTCTAAAACCAAATAATCTGAACTGTAATCTGCTTTATTTCAAAAACTTTCAACCCATAATTAAAATGTGCTCCAGTTCAGAGATGGTGAATAGGGCTTGATCCATTTAAGTTTCCAGGAATTGTTCTTCAAGAGCATATTAACAAAACAATGCTAAAATAAGTGTTCAAATGTAACCCTTTTAAAAGCACAACAGTTGAAAATGTTACAAAGGTTATCAGGATCAAAATTAATAGAGTTACAAGGTGAAACCTGAGCCACTAGCAATAGAGTACAAACGTCAGACAGTATTTAAACATCCCAGGAAGAAAAGAAATAATAATGCAAGATACCAATGATTTAACAAATTACTAAATGCTCCACTGCAGTCTAACTATTAAGCAAAAAGTTCATTTTATTTGACTCACTATGGATAAACAATATGGCCATTAAAAGCTTCATTATGAAGCTTGAGTTAAAAACTATTTCATATTTGACCAAAACTGCTACTATGCAAAAGGAAGTAGGTTTTTACATACCGTTAAGACTTCTTATGCATCTTATATCTAAATTTTTAAGCAGACTGTCATCTCTTAAGTCCAAGTCTTCTGGAATAGTCTGCAGTGCTAATCTTGCAAACAAAATATCAATCTAAAACAAAAACAAAACAAAACATTCCATGTCTGCCTATTTTTAAGGCATTTCTTTAAAAAAGAAAACACTATTAACTCCTTAAGACCAGGATCTTCTCATCAGCTGTTAACATGACAACACCTCCAAAAGTTCAAACAAAATTCTTACCACAGGTATTTTAACCAGATGTTAAAACATGGTAATACTAAATAAACAGAACTTGTATAAATAGCTACTTGTCATTTTAATCATACTAAGTTTGCTAAATGCAGATATACTGGATTATTTAAAACTAACTGTTTAGTTCTCCACCTATATGAACTGTGAATTATATCCTAAAAGGTGCTCAAATATAAGGCCAATATAGTTACATGTAGCCCAAATAT
This sequence comes from Globicephala melas, assembly GCF_963455315.2. Classification (NCBI taxonomy): domain Eukaryota; kingdom Metazoa; phylum Chordata; class Mammalia; order Artiodactyla; family Delphinidae; genus Globicephala; species Globicephala melas. Next base: position 169,298,703 of record NC_083315.2, on the reverse strand, counting down.
ACCTGTCAGTAAAAAGGGAACTTCTTATATTTAAGAACTTATGTATCTATAATATTCCAGTCTGTTTCTCCAACTTAGTTTTGACTAAATAGAAACAAAACAAAAACTGGCTAATTTTAAAGACTTATAGAATGCAACTGACAAAATTGTTTTTTTCCTTTTTTTCAAGGAAAGGCTGGGGGCAAAAGAAATTTGGCACACATTCGGTAATTATTCCTGAGGGTCTGATTTCATGGTTCCAACCTTTGAATGCTGCTAGAGAAACAAGCCTTTTATAAGATCACTTTAGAAATCAGTATTTTATATTTGCAAACGAAGCAACTGACAAAGGATTAATAAAATATAAATAAAATATACAAGCAGCTCATGCAGCTCAATATAAAAAAAACTGTACAGCTACATGTAAAAGAATGAAATTAGAACACTCCCTAACACCATACACAAAAATAAACTCAAAATGGATTAAAGACCTAAATGTAAGGCCAGACACTATCAAACTCTTAGAGGAAAGCATAGGCAGAACACTCTATGACATAAATCACAGCAAGATCCTTTTTGACCCACCTCCTAGAGAAATGGAAACAAAAACAAAAATAAACAAATGGGACCTAATGAGACTTAAAGGCTTTTGCACAGCAAAGGAAACCATAAACAAGATGAAAAGACAACCCTCAGAATGGGAGAAAATATTTGCAAATGAAGCAACTGACAAAGGATTAATCTCCAAAATATACAAGCAGCTCATGCAGCTCAATATCAAAAAAACAAACAACCCAATCCAAAAACGGGCAGAAGACCTAAACAGACATTTCTCCAAAGAAGATATACAGATCACTAATCATTAGAAAAAGGGAAATCAAAACCACAATGAGATATCACCTCACACTGGTCAGAATGGCCATCATCAACAAATCTACAAACAATAAATGCTGGAGAGGGTGTGGAGAAAAGGGAACCCTCCTACACCATTGGTGGGAAGGTAAATCAGTACAGCCACTATGGAGAACAGTATGGAGGTTCCTTAAAAAACTAAAAATAGAACTACCATATGACCCAGCAATCCCACTACTGGGCATACACCCTGAGAAAACCATAATTCAAAAAGAGTCATGTACCAAAATGTTCATTGCAGCTCTATTCACGATAGCCAGGACATGGAAGCAACCTAAGTGTCCATCAACGGATGAATGGATAAAGAAGATGTGGCACATATGTACAATGGAATATTACTCAGCCATAAAAAGAAATGAAATTGAGTTATTTGTAGCGAGGCGGATGGACCTAGAGTCTGTCATACAGAGTGAAGTAAGTCAGAGAGAGAAAAACACTGTATGCTAACACATATATATGGGGAAAAAAAGGTTCTGAAGAACCTAGGGGCAGGATAGGAACAAAGACGCAGACGTAGAGAATGAACTTGAGGATACCTGGAGGGGGAAGGGTAACCTGAGACGAAGTGAGAGAGTGGCATGGACATATATACACTACCAAATGTAAAACAGATATCTAGTGGGAAGGAGCCGCATAGCACAGGGAGATCAACTGGGTGCTTTGTGACCACCTAGAGGGGTGGGATAGGGAGGGTGGGAGGGAGACACAAGAGGGAGGAGATAGGGGGATATATGTATATGTATAGCTGACTCACTTTGTTATACAGCAGAAACTAACACACCATTGTAAAGCAATTATACTCCAATAAAGACGTTAAAAAAAATCTGTATTTTAAGAGCTTGCTGTGAAAAATCATTTAAACGTGCACCTACAAGACAGGAAAAGATTGTACATTTACACAAATAAGTACCTGTGGTATAGCCTAAATTTTCCAATGATACACATTCCAAAATCCAGCATCGCTCCTAATTTAGACAGAAATAAAGACTATATGCTCACAGGAAAAAAAAAAAAAAAAAAAAACCCAGGTAACTCAAAAAGCAACTCAGTAATAACAAGCACATTAAGTATTTCTAGTAACCATTTGACTTTTATCTCCATCCTGAAAAGTTTACACAATTGAGTTGGTTCTCTACCCCAAAAAATCTCCCCTTTGTTGGTTAATGTTCTTTTCGGGAAAAAAAGGCATCACCTACATTATGGTTGTTTTATATTTATTTAAACACTGACAGTAAATCAAAGCTGCCTGAACTTGATAATCCTTTACTAAATTTAACATTTTATGTCTACTTATTAAGATTACTCATATTTCATACAAGATAGAGTTGGGCACCTTATGCAACAATTATAGAAACCACTTTTTTTTGCAGAACAATGAAGTATTATTCTTCCATTTCTGAAATTTTATAACCGTCATTATTACTATGAGTGACTTTCCAGCACCATTATGTATGGCAGAAGTAACATAAATAACTAAAGTTGCTTCAGGGTCAGCTTTGTTACAACTACTTTCATTACACACATTGAAAACATCAAAGAGAACTGCACATCATCTCAAGAACCTGAACTCAGAGCTTCCCTGGTGGTGGCATAGTGGTTAAGAATCAGCCTGCCAAAAAAAAGAATCCGCCTGCCAATGCAGGGGACACGGGTTCAAGCCCCTCGTCCGGGAAGATCCCACATGCCGCAGAGCAACTAAGTCCGTGTGCCACAACTACTGGGCCCGCATGCCCCAACTACTGAGCCTGTATGCCACAACTACTAAAGCCTGCATGTGGAGCCCGTGCTCCACAACAAGAGAAGCCACTGCACCGCAACGAAGAGTAGCCCCTGCTTGCCACAACTAGAGAAAGCCCGCGCGCAGCAACAAAGACCCAAAGCAGCCAAAAATAAAAACAAATAAATAAATAAATAAATTTATAAATAAATTTAAAAAAAAGAATCTGAGCTCATATATCCTTCCCTATCAGAAAATATTTCAGCATACATGACATCAGGTCACAATTTTCTCTCAACTCTTAAATATTTAATTTAAATGAAGCCAAAGTTCCACTTGCAAAAATATAGTTATATTACCTTAAGGAGACTAAAAGCATATAAAATCTGCCTATGGAAAAACTATCAATTAAGCTGTTCTGTAGCAGCCACTTCACAGTCAGTACATTTCTGTCTATATTTTAACTCCTGGTTTCACTAGGCTCTTTTTTAAAAGAGACTACAAAGAATAGGCTGTCACTTCCATTTCAAAAAAAACTTAATTCGTATTAATATCATACCAACTCACCAATTATAAACCTTTGAAATAAATCAAATTTTTAACCTACACCTATCAAAATAACACACAGTAAGAACTGTTTATTTGAACCTTACCTCTATCCCATCAAAACACAGTTTGATAACTGGTACAAATGCCTCTTCAACAGCCTGTGGGAAAATTTAAAAATCAGTGTCTCTGAAAGTATACCTTAGGGCTACACTAGCTTTAGTGCTCTTAAATGAATGCAGTACTGACATAGCTTAAACATAATTTACCACAACACCTGACACAGACTAGGTTCTCAGTAAACAGGTTTAAGACTCGAGAATCCTAAGTCGCACAAGCCTAGGTTCAAATTCTTGATCTCTGCCACTCGGATATGTGACGGTGGCCAAGTTGCTTAATATTTACTTTGTTTGCCTCACTTCCTACTCTGTACATGAGATTACAGATTTATGATTTTAGACTGCTGTAAAGAATAAAATGCAAGCATACACATTAAGCTTAAAAGGGTCTGGCAAATTGCAAGAGTTCAATAAATTAATGGCTATACCATAAAACTCACTCAATTGACTAAACTGATTTTTATAACTCCTCCCCTTCCACTCTGAACATTTACGCACTCTTAAATCTTTTACTTCTTCCTGTAATTTCAACTTATCATAGAACGAGGTGAAAAAGTCACTTCGATCAACATGTCTTGGTGCAACACACAACGCATCAATATCGGCACCTAAAAAAAAAAATTAAGCCCATCAACCACTAGTTACCATTACAAGAAAATTATTTTGCATCTTATCATGGCAGTATTTGATGTTGAAAACCTGTTAATGTTACACTGATGAGCCTCTAAATGCACCCCTCTCCTTAAAAATAAAATTACCTGTCAGTATAAGAAAAACATGACCCTAATCGATGGGATATACTTTTTCCTGCAGCATCTTCTATTTGTAGTGGCCCAGGTGAACTGGGAGTCAAAGGAAGGTGACTCAGATAGGAACTCTTATGGTAAGAGAGGCAATTATGCAAGAATACACCCAACATCTTGGTGTCCTTAGTCACAGCCATGTTCATTAGTGAAACAAAAAAATACAGTTATCATTTATACATTGTGACTGGTGCTTCCAGGCTCCTACCTGCACCTAAATGGGACCTATGCACTTCAAGAAGGACCAATGGCAAGAATCCAAAGAGGCAGACCATGGTAAGAACAGTTGTTATTAATTTAGTGCTTGATAGGAGGCCAGCACTGAGTACATAGGGAGAGCACAAAAAAGATGATTAAAATCAATAACTGGGATCATAAAAAGAAGAGATCAATATGGAATCTGGTCAACATAATCATTTTCCTAAAAGACTCAATACCTGAGGCACTAACTCTGAAGGCTGTTTATCTGGCATATTCATGAAGGGGGAGAAGGGCATACAGTTCACAGGACACATCAAAAGCAAATGTACTACTTCCAGCACAGAGTAGTGGGAGATGGGGAGAAGGAATAATGCCACAACAGAGAGAACCAGAGACTGGCAGATACTTTTAACAGAGGCTAGTGGCTAATGGTTGAAGAGTACAGCCTCAGACTGCCAGAGTTAGAATCCTAGCTCTGCCAGGAGATGGCTGGGAGCAACTGTTCAAGCTGTATTGCCTTTTTAAGTCTCAGACTCCTCTATTTGTTACATAAGAATAAATAAGATTATGAAGACCAAAAGATTACTAACTATGCTCAGTAAAAAAGAAAGAGTTCAATAATATTCTCTGCCATGATAACATTCTTATTGTATATTTATTTACACAGGGGAGAAAAACTACAAATGTAACTAAGAAAGTATTATTAGTGATTGTTACTGTGTTGCAGATACACATTTTTTTGGTTTGTTTTTTCCTTAACTATATTTCACGACTATAATACAGATTTTTTTCAAGCTTTAATTCATTTTTCTTCTGATTTCCAGAAGAAGATATCATTATTTTAATATCATTTTCTTCTGATATTCTTCAGGTAGCGGAAATGATATACAGAGCAGCACTGTCCAAAATGACTCCCCAAGGGGAAAAGTGTACTTCATGCGCACTTTCCAGTACGGTAGCCACTAACCATATGTGATTATTTAACAATGAAAATGTGGCTACTACTACTGAGAAACTGAATTTTTTATTTTACTTAATACTGCACTGGAGGGCACAGGTATGAAAGGTATCATTTTATATCTTTCTTCTTTTACCAAATTTAGGCTCCCTGAAGTCATCTCTTCCATGCAAACCTAAGCTGTATAATACACTGCAAGTAACTGAGATGGATGTGTCATTGTAATTTTTAAAAAATTAAAGAAGTATTCCTTCTCAAGATAATTAAAACAATATAAACAATATTTACCTTTTGTATGTACTCCTAATCTATAAGATCCAAATGTAAATATTTTTCCACCAACATTTTCAATTACAGATTGTGGAAGATTCTGTTGAAGCAAACAAAAAATAGTTATTTTGCCAGTGGAGCACAAAGGTAACTATTTCAAATAACACTACATTTTAAAAAAAAAAAAACCAAGTAAGATTTCTATGCAAATTTATACAGAGGGTAAACAAACTATAAGCTCTACAAAATACCAGGCCTTCATAGATCAACCTAACTTGAAATTTAAGCAATTTTCAACTTTCAATTAGTGTTAGAATTTTGCCACATTTTTGGAAACTGCTACAAAGACTGTGGTAGAGGAAATCATGTGATTCCACAGAAGCAATGTTAGAATCAGAAATTTTATTCATGATAAGGTGCTGCATAAATCATGAATGTTAGAATATAACAAAAACACATTCTGATTGCTTAAAAGACTGTATTCAGTGATTATACCAAATATGTCGCAGTACATTAGACTATAATTTTACTGTATCTAAAGTGACTTTAAGGCCAATAAGGCTACGTTTAATAGTTTAGTAGGCTTTAGTGGGATGATTTTGAGCAGAACTAAACTTATTGATGATTTCTTAGAGTAAAAACACCAGGAATGAGGAGAAAGGAAAGCACTTAGAAATCATCTTTCTGACCCTGGTATGACTATAAAGTACTATGGAGAATACGTTTAACCACCCTTGGTGGTAAGGATAATGTCTGTCCACAAAAAAAAAACCACCAAATCTTAATGTGTGCTAGATCAATGTTTCTCTTTACTTTCTAATTCCTCAGTAAAGTCTTACTCAGTAGCAGAACATAAAAGAGACCACTCTTCCCCACCACCTCCCAAAGTGACATAAATTGTTACTTCATATTCCAACAACCCTAAAAATAAATTGTAAAAGGCTCAGGGGACTCCCTTGTTTTTAAGGGCACACGTAATCATCACTTATAGAAACAGGCAATCTACATGTGTGCCATTACATTTTTAAAAGGAGACGCCACCATCTCTTCCTATGTTTAGATATTTTAGAAACCACCTGTACAGCTGGCTTGGTTATTTAAGTTAAGCCAGCAAGGTGTGTACAGAAATATGCCTACAAAGGAAGACAGGAAAAAACTACCTGAGAACAATGTTCTGTGGACATCTCTAGTAAAATACAAATCTTTCGGATAAGCGCTCTCCAGGAGAACTGTCCAATACAGTAGGCACTAGCTATATTTCACTACCACTTGAAATGTAGCTAGGGTGGCTGAGGAGCTGAATGTTTAATTTTAGTTAATTTAAACTGAAATGGCCGAGTGTGGCTGGTGGCTACTGTATTAGACATTAGTATGTTTATAGCTATTACAGTTGTAATCCAGAAATTAAGATTTATTAATTAACATCACAGAAGAACTTTTCAATTGCAAATCTTTTTTAAGTCTCAGGATATTAGATGGCAAACAAATCAAACAACTTAAATAAAATTCATATTGTATATAAATTTTCCCCAAAATATTATAAATTAATTGTAACTATACATCAAAAACCAGTGGTTCTTAGGACTTTCCTGGTGGTGCAGTGGTTAAGATTCCATGCTTCCACTGTAGGGGGTGCGGGTTCAATCCCTGGTCAGGGAACTAAGATCCCACATGCCACCCCCAGAAAAATCAGTGGTTTGCTACTGATTTAACTGGAGATATTTTTGGTTGTCACAATCTGGGGAGAGCAGACAGGCAGTGCATCTAGTTGGAAGAGTGCTGCTTAACAGCTTCCAGGACAGTCCCTAAAAAAGAAATATGTGAGGAATTCCCTGGTGGTCCAGTGGTTAGGACTCCACACTTTCACTGCAGAGGACGCGGGTTCAATTCCCTGGTCAGGGGAACTTAAGATCCCACAAGCCGCGCGGCGTGGCCAGAAATGAAAAAAATACGTGGTCCCAAAATATCAATAGTGTCAACATCAAGACATCCTGTATCAGGTCTTAAAACCAAGCAGCTGAGGAAGAAATTCTCCCTAGGAAAACAGATATGAAAGATCAAACTTGTAGGGCTTCTCTGGTGGCGCAGTGGTTGAGAGTCCGCCTGCCGATTCAGGGGACACGGGTTCGTGCCCCAGTCCGGGAGGATCCCGCATGCCGCGGAACGGCTGGGCCCGTGAGCCATGGCCGCTGAGCCTGCACGTCTGGAGCCTGTGCTCCGCAACGGGAGAGGCCACAGCAGTGAGAGGCCCGCGTACCGCAAAAAAAAAAAAAAAAAAAGATCAAACTTGTAAAGCCCCTAAAGTCCCACTCTCTAACCAATTTACTACCTCCAGAGTTAGGCTACAGAGAAAAGAACACTGACAAATTTGATTAGGAATGAGCATTAATTTCATTAATCCAAATAATTTTTCTTACCCTCAAGAAAACCAGCAGGAAGAACTGTATCAAGAGTTACCAGATAGGGCTTCCTTGGTGGCGCAGAGGTTACGAATCCGCCTGCCAATGCAGGGGACACGGGTTCGAGCCCTGGTCCAGGAAGATTCCACATGCCGCGGAGCAACTAAGCCCGTGTGCCACAACTACTGAGCCTGCGCTCTGGAGTCCGCGAGCCACAACTGCTGAAGCCCGCACACCTAGAGCCCGTGCTCCGCAACAAGAGAAGCCACCGCAATGAGAAGCCCACGCACCGCAAGGAAGAGTAGCCCCCGCTCGCCGCAACTACAGAAAACCCACACGCAGCAACAAAGACCCAACACAGCCAATTAATTAATTAATTATTAAAAATAGAATTACCGGTTAAAGAAACTAACCAGGCACTCAATTACTGAAACAAAACTATCAATGAGACAGTACTCGTTTCACATTAAATAAATCTAAGTTCTGGCCTTTTAACAGTTTTCAACTTAAATGTCTAAGAAAAAGCCATTAAAAACAAAGCTGTGTTTCCTATGCAAGATTAAAGAATCACTAAGTTCAATAAATGAGTAAAAATACTTAAACCTGGACATCCTTTGCTCAGCTCAAAAAGAAATCCTTTTCAAAATATCATTTTTATCAAAATTCTATCAATGACAAACATGTAGTATACATGGAGTCCCCAGTTTAGAATATTCTGGCTGCTGAAGTTTTAATCAGTTGCTTTGAAATATATATACACTGCTTTAAGAAAACAGTATTATAAATTTGACTAAAGCCAGAAGACTTTAACTTACTTTTCTTCTACCTTGATACCTTCTCTCAGGTTTTCTTCTACCTTTGGTTTTCTCCTACCTTGATACCTTCTCTCAGGTTTTCTTCTACCTCTGGTTCTCTATCAATTTTTCAGCTGTATTATAGACTAAATATGCATTTTGTACTATCCTGGAAAAATGACCACTATTTACAGAGTTTTTAAAAAATGGCTTCTAAACACAACTTTACGAATACATTTCCAGAGAACAAACATATGGACACCAAGGGGAGAAAGTGGCTGGGGTGGGGGTGAATTGGGAGATTGGGATTGACATATATACACTAATAAGTATAAAATACATAACTAATAAGAACCTGCTGTATAAAAAAATAAATAAAATAAAATTCAAAAAAACCACAAAAAACTACATTTCCTTTACCAGAAGCCTATTCATGGATTCAACAGTTGTATGATATTCTTTTAAAAAGTTATTAGAAACTCAAAGAATATTATTATAAAAAACTGAATAGATAATTCAGTTTGAGTCTAACATCTGAAGGCCTAAAAAATGCTCATCGTTGCAGAATTCCTTAAAAGGTAACAAGATTCTCAAATACTTAATAAACATGTTTAATACATTTTTTTTCCTAAGTGAAGCAAACGTTTTATCGAAATCAATTGTCAAATCACAATTTATCCAAATGACAATGCTACATTGTTCTTAAAAGAGTGGGCACAAATATGGCACAGACACAATCCAGCATCTATCAAAATACCATCTGTAAAGAACCTGACTTATTTCGTGCTGTGCGTGAATGTGGTCCAGCATATAAGGTAGACTCAAAACCAGTCAATTTTTTTTCTTGATAACATGAAAAACATTTCACTACTTTGCCTCAAAATTAAGCACACTCATCTGTCTGTAACAACCGTGTTTAATACATTTTTTAAAGCACCTTTTGTGGGAAACATTATTTCTGTAAAGCGTGTAAGTAATTACTGAGCTTTGAAGTCTTACAACCAAAAGTATTTATAAAATCACTGAATTCAGTTCAGTTTTTCCTGCTTTCAAAATAGCTAGGTACCGGGACCTTCCTGGCGGTCCAGTGGTTAAGACTCTGCCCAATGCAGAGGACTCGAGTTTGATCCCTGGCTGGGGGACTAAGATCCCACATGCTGCACGGTATGGCCAAAAATAACCCCCCAAAAAGCTACATACCAAATACAAATTCTGCTGTCAACAGTCTAAAACACCTTCCGCATTCAAGACTCTAAATACTTATATAAGACAATTGCTGCGTTCAGCTGGCAAATTACTTCCTAGACAATTAAGTCACCTTACCTTGATTTCACTGATTTCTCGTATCCACTCTTTTACCAGGTTATTTAATTTTCCCAAAATTAAAATCCTGTTGATAGAGCAAATATCAATCAAGTATCAAGTTGTTTGTTATTCTAGATCACTACTAATTAAAATGAAAAGGCTTTAATAGGTGGCTTCCTAAATTTTAACCAGTCTTTAAGTTATCAGAAAAGAAGTTTATAGTATTAGCTATATGTAAGCACTGTTACACTGGGTGAGGCATTCCTCTAGCTTAGCAAGGCATTCCCCTTTCTCCTGACAATGCTGTAATACTATACTAACCAAAAGTATCACAAATCAAAATTAAGGGAATAGAACTTTATATAGACGAAAAGTTTTTTCTAGTTATCACTCTTGTTTGAAATAGACATATATTGGGGAGAATAATTCTGACTTGTTGAGTTCCTCAAAACTAGTTTATTATGTTAATAAAAAATTGTAACTTAAAAAAAGATATACATATACACTAATATGTATAAAATGAATAACTAATAAGAACCTGCTGTATAAAAAATAAAATAAAATAAAATTCAAAAAAAGAAAGATATATACACACACTGACCTGCGCTGCAGTTCCTCTTCCTCTTCAAAAACGCCAAAAGGCTTCAGAGTCTCAATTAGTTTCTGGGTAAGTAGGCAGTCAGTCTCCTTGGGGGCTGCTAAGCTGATGGGAGAGGTAATGCCATAGTGCTTCTGTGGCGGCTGTGTTTGCTGTGATCCCTGCGTTGTAACTGGACTGCAAACAGAACTGGATAAAATTACTGTCAAAAAATTTCTACAATTTAAAACTAATCAGATGACTAGAATAAAATGCTTTAGTAAAATGCATTTCTAAACATAGTTGGTTCCCTGCCTTACCCCAAAAAACTTTCAATACATTTTGTTCGTTTTAAAACAAAAAGTAACACAAAAATTAAGTGATGAAAACATTAGTTCTCCTCCCACTCCAAGGATTTTAACTTTGTCACTATCTAAATATCTAAATAAACTATAAATAAGAATCCAGATCAGGGAATTCCCTGGTGGCAAAGTGGTTAAGAATCCACCTGCCAACGCAGGGGACACAGGTTGAGTCCTGGTCCGGGAAGATCCCACATGCTGAGAAGCAATTAAGGCCGTGCGCCACAACTACTGAAGCCCACATGCCTAAAGCCTGTGCTCCGCAGCAAGAGAAGCCACTGCAATGAGAAGTCTGCGCACCACAACGAAGAGTAGCCCCCGCTTGCCACAACTAGAGAAAACCCACACGCAGCAACAAAGACCCAATGCAGACCCAAAAAAAAAAAAAAAAAAAAATCCAGATCAAATAAATTGCTAGAGAAAATGCAATCTAGGATATAGTGGACTTCTTAGAAATTTTACTTACTCCTTACTTCTTGAAAAGGAGCCAAAGTCTATTAAATTGTTATTTCTAAAGAGATGAGGATATATATAAAAACACTATTTTACCAATACAACAGACTCCCCAAATGGAATTTCACATCTGACTTGCAATGAATAAAACTCTAGATAATGAGGCAAATAACATAAACATAACTTGGAGGGGAAGAACTATATTCACACTAAGCTTGTTACAGAATTTTTGGTAAGAGATTTACACTTCAACAATGACTAATCAAAAGTTTTTCTGTTTTAAGAGCAATTCCTGATTTTTACAACCAATAGGGTTTTAACTGGTGAAAAGGTATGGCATGCTCTAAAGAAAGGTTTTAGGAAATTAATCTGACTCAATTATTTTTTGGTGAAACCAATTCTTGTTTTCTTTTTCTCCCTTTTTAAATCAATGGACAGGGACTCTAAAGATAAGCAGCACAATTATTAACTAAAAACTACCTGGTCAAATAACATACAGAACCACGTAAGGACTAAGGAAGAAGCTAACATCTGAATCAGTTATTTGCCCCAAATTCTGTTCCTTAAGAAATAATTTATACACACACACACCTACTTTTTTTCAAGTTCTAAATATATATATATATACTTTTAATTAAAGTGCAATAATCTACTAAAGCAATAAGATGCCAGAATCCCATGGCAGGTAAGTCCCATTATGTATTTACTACCTATCCCTGGGTTCTGGTTTATACTATGACTGCAGGACTACGTTTTATATTGTCTTCTGATATCAACAGAAAACCTAAGAATGCCAGGAAGCCCATAGTGTTTGTTACTAATTAGTCACTAGGCTGTATAGCATTTAATCAATGCTTCCTAAACTAGTTATACATTGTCTCAATTTTAATTCAGATTTTATAGTAACATTTGCTGAATAAATATGAGTCGGATTTATTATCTCTTACAGCAATTAACTTACATCTCATCACTTCCTCCTACTACTTTAAATTGCACAGCTATACAAGGCTATGGTGTTAATTCAGAGCTGTGGATCCACATGAGCACCAAGCATCCTCAAAGACTAAATATCTTAATGTTCTATTTTTCAAATTTATGTAGCATCTCCCATGATTAGAATATACAAATTAACATTAAGTGTAAATGCATTCATAATATCTTGGTTAATACATATTTTCGTCAATCAACAAATAGTTATCATCAGGTTCCACCAAGCTGACACCAAAAAGGTGGCCCTCAAAACTGCCTACCATTTCTTCACACCACGCTCTAATAGATTCCAGATAAATTATGTATTAAGTTTAAAAAAATACACTTAACACATATCTTAGTATAATTATATTTTCTTGCATTGTTCATTGCTTCATGTGAGTTTCTCCAAGTAAACTATAGCCCTTCATGACCACCCCAGGATTATGAATACTTTTTATAAATGATTTTAACATAAGTAGAGCCAGATATGAAAACAAGTGTAAAATCCTTTCTAGCTAGACTTGGTTCATGCAAGGAGAGCTTTCAAGTCAAATGTAAATTGAATTCATGTTTTCCTACCTTAAAATAATAAACCTCTATTGGATTGTTTTGTTTTGAGCAAACATCTGCATTCTTTTCCTTTCTGAAGGGGCTAAATTCATTACCAGTTGAGTTTGGATGATCACCAAAATGACTGCCCATTCTCTGTGGGGTTAAGCTTTCTTGCAGATTCCCATTTTTTCTTTCTCAAATATTCAGGTTCTTCATTGTCATACAAAAATCAATGCTTGGCAAGATCCTTGTCTACTTCACCTGTATTACCAGAATATTGGATATAGACTCAGATTTCTTTCTTTTTTTAAAAAATCAATTTATTTATTTATTTTTGGCTGCATTGGGTCTTTGTTGCTGTGTGTGGGCTTTCTCTAGCTGCGGTAAGCAGGGTCTACTCTTCTTTGCGGTGCGCGGGCTTCTCATTGCCGTGGTTTCTCCTGTTGCAGAGCACAGGCTCTAGGCGCACAGGCTTCAGCAGTTGTGGCACAAGGGCTCAGTAGTTGTGGCTCACAGGCTCTAGAGTGCAGGCTCAGTAGTTGTGGCGCACGGGCTTAGTTGCTCCACGGCATGTGGGGTCTTCCCGGACCAGGGCTCGAACCCGTGTCCCCTGCACTGGCCACCAGGGAAGTCCTAGACTCAGATTTCTAAATTCACACCAAGTTTGTCTACTTTAATTTGAAAAAAAAAAATTGATGTCTACATTATTTTCCACATGAACATTTTGATGGGGAAACAAATCATACTCCGGTTGTAAATGTTTATTTATTCAAAATGTAGTCACATCATATAAAACCACATTTACTTGTCCCATCTAATTCAAAACAGAACATTATAGGGGGACGTTCCTGGTGGTCCAGTGGTTGAGAATCCATCTTGCAATGCAGGGGACGCCAGTTCGATCCCTGGTGGGGGAACTAAGATCCCACATGCCTCAGGGCAACTAAGCCTGCACACCGCAACTACTGAGCGCACGTGCCACAACTAATGAGCCCACATGCCACGACTACAGAGAAGCCCATGAGCTGCAAGGAAAGATCCCGCCTGCCGCAACTAAAAAAAAAAAAAAAAAAAAAGAGAGAGAGAAAGAACATATGTATCACATATCTCTGTATGTATACATATCTAATACAAATTACATATAGAACATATACTAATTCAAGAACACATATGAAAAGAAATAAAAGTAAATCACAACCAAAAGAAGGAAAGAAACAAATACATGTTTTGAAAGGTACAAGATACCTGTGTCTCCAATAGAAATGGCTTAATCTTACGCTAAGTGGCTAGACTAGGAATTCTAGGCTGCCAGATGCTCTGAATGTCCAAAATGTAGAAATATTAGCTATGATTGAGCTTTAAATGGAAGAAGTCAAAATTTTCCATTTAATTTTTAATATTAGAAATTAAGTAGAGTGATAAAACAATTTAAGGATCTTTTTGTTGCTGTTCTGTTTCTAACAAAACAAATATACACACTCCAATATCAGGTAATGTGAAGGACTCTGCTTTACAGACTTTCTCCTGGAACTATACACCAGACAGCTAGCTATCAATCCCAAGAATGCAAAGCTCTCCCTCAAATTTTTGAACACGTGAGACACCTGCCCATGTCCATCACTTTCTAGAGACATTTTTACCAGTATTTAGTTTTCTTCAGACATGATTTTAAAAATAACTTCTACAATGATATAAAACAATGAGAAAAAAACTAGATACGGAGCCACAGTATTTGTGATCCACTGAAATTTCTTTCTGGTTTTCAATTTAAATATCAAGAACAGCTGTGCTTTTCCTGAGTAACTGGCTCATTTTCATCTCATGAACATATCTGTACTTACCTTTAGGCTACTGCCTGAATTCTTAGAGCAAAACTGGTGGCCATCCAGCAAGTTCTCTACAAAAATCCAAAAATCACTGTACTTCTGTAAGAACTGTTTTAGTACCCTAATTTCTTGCTGTTTCATATCTCTATCCTGATTCTCCCTTGTCATCCACCTTTAATGCAAACACCGTGCTAGTTTTAAAATGTGACTAAAGCACTCTTAAAAGTCTCAGTCCTTTCTGGGTCAGAGCAAGATATGAACACCTATACATACAGTACATATACGAATCTTGCCCCCCTCCAAAATTACAAAAGACAGCCAAACACTCTTCCCCCCACCCCACTTTTTTGGGAGTAAGGAGGGAGAAACGAAGAGGGCACAATACTAAATATTTTCAGAATGCTTCTCTCTCTTAGAACATAAGGCATTTTCTTTATAATATTTAAAATAATTTTCATCAAGGCAAAGCTTACCCAGGACATATACCCACCTTTCCTTTTTTATTATTATTATTTTTAATTTCAACAACATTCTATATAACAAATCCATTCCAACTACACTTGTTCTGCCTCTTGGCAACTTGGTCCCACTCTTTCTACTCCCCTGCTATGCCAAACTACCATTCATACTGCTACCAAGTGTTACCTTCCTAACACACAGCTTCCTTAAAAACCCACATGACTTCTGGTACTGGCATTCAAAACTGTCCACAAAAACTGCTCTCAACCCAGAAGCAATCTGAAAAGAGACAAAGCAGGCCTGATTTCACTTCTACTAGTTATACCACTCTGGTTTCACTTCTGCCACTAGTTATGTGATTCTTGTTAAGTTGTAACTCTATGGATTTACCTTAGAATTTATTACATCTCTTCTCTACTTTGGATGGCAAACTAGAAATTTAAATACTATAACATGTTTATGACATGAAAGTCCAGTTCCCAAACACAGAAAGTTTTTAAACCAATACTCAAAAGAAAGGTCCATCCTTTCCTCATGCTAGGCTAAGACCTAACTCTAATTAGTATAAATATTTTGGTACTCAGAAATGGCAACATTTTTGTGAAACTGGCATATGACTGTAGGCTGCTTATTTTGGCCAGATACTTGTTTCAAAAGTTTAGGCATCCAATTTAACCAATACATGTGCTCTGAAATATCAAGAACCACTTTGATTACAGTAACTATAAAGCTAACTCAAATAGTGCAAGTTCCTATGATTTGTAAACTATAGTTTAGTAGCCCTACATTCAAATAGTCGAAGTATGATCAATCTTTGGATGTATCATATTGACGACCACTTCAAGTCAGTGAGGAAAGTTAAGGAATACTCAAATGAAAGACCTATATTAGTACCTGTTTTCACTAAGTGAATGAAATCCAAAGAGGACTTTCACTTTTACGAAAAAAAGGCAAAAAGCAAAAGCACTCTTCGTTTGTTTTGCAAGCGGTTTCAGAGGCAGCGTGCGCCCTGAGTAGCAAGAGCGACACTAACAAGCTTCTTCCCCAGGATATACGTATACTCAGCATCAAACTACCATAGCCTGGAACTGTGTCTGTGAGCAGCAATGCTTTATCTCAATTTATTCTATGCATCTGTTAGCAAGATGTGTATAAGGTAGTTGCTTCTTCATTTTATGCCGTTTTGGCTTACAAAAACTTTCACAGGACCTTTCTACTTTTGCATAGGGAGGGAAATCTGTATTCTTAATATGTTCTTAAATCAACTTCTAAAAGTTTCACTGCAAATCAAGGAAGCACATTAAGACGATCACTTTTTCTGTCAGACTGGAGAAAAACAAAGCTGATGTACATCTGGTAAAAAATGAAAGACTTATTATAAACCTCCAAAAATGAGCACTCTTAGCCATCACAAAGGATGTGAACATGGTATATCATTTTAAAAAGCAATCTGGCAATATTCATCAAATTTTTTTTAAAGCTTATGTCTAGCAACTTCATCTCTAGCAATCTCTTACAGAAACACTAGGACACAAGGACTCAAACTGAAGGTCCTGATGTTGGAAGACATAGCCTCTTTAATTTACAACACATTTTTAGTATATTAAATGTGTACATTAAAGCACAAATTTCTACTGCTCCTGGGGTACGAATACAATGGCTTAGAAGACAGGCCAAATACGGGCCCAAAATCCTGTTCAGCAACAATAAGCTTGAAATGAACAATGTCTACCCCAGCATTATACTTTATAGAGGGAGCATGCTTGGTATTTGTAAATAAATACCTCTCTTGACCCTACAGATTCTGGAATTTGACCCTTATTATAGGAATAATACAAAAGATACCCAAGGCTGTTCACTGGAGCACTGTATACAATGCACCAACAAACTGGAAACCACCTAAATATCCATTAATATGATATAGGACTGGCGAATTACAGTACATTCTTACAACTTAATACTATGCTATATAAAAAGAATGAGGTGGTTATCCCATGTAGTAGCATGGAAACATGGCCACAATATGTCAGGTGAAAGAAGTTGTAGAATATAATTATGATAATAGCTAATATTTACTGAAACCTCAACATATTCCAGTTAGTGTGGCAAGCACTACCTCAACCTCAACATATTCCAGTTAGTGTGGCAAGCATTCCAGTTAGTGTGACTATTCCAACGACTCTATTCACTGGGTCAGGATATGATCTCAGGCATCTGACTATAATCATAAGCCTCTATACATCTTTCACAACATACAGTCTTGTACCTTTAAAAGTTATTTGTGTATTATGTCTATACATGCATAGAAACACACGAAGCAAAACTGATTGTTGGAAGAATTCCATCTTCTAGGATTTTGTTTCCATTTGTTAAAGTACTTTTAAAGATAAATATTAACGAAGTCATACAAAAGTTGAAAATCATCTAATTCTACTATTCACCATTAAGCTTGTGATAGTAAAGAGACTAAAACCACCCCCTAAAATCATTTCCCAACAGCAAGGGACAGCAAACAAATGTTCAATTTAAATCAATAATTAGCTTTTTGATTATTAGCTTTGTAGTTTATGCTAATCAAAATGTTATTTTAAAGAACTGAAAAGCCTTAAAATGGATTTTTCAGTGTAACGCTTTGTGATTAGAAAATTAAATACAAAGCAAATCATGATTTACAGCTCTAGAAAACTGGTAAAGCACCAAAGCTATCTATCAAACTTCTTCAATCCAATTTTCCTAAAAGCACCTTTTCCTCATTTAAGTTATTTTTCCCAGAAAGTATTTTATTAGGCTGAAATTTACTGAACTAGGATCCTAAATATGTATGAAAGACAATGATAAAATCAGGAATACAAAAATAGTCTCTAACCTCAGTGACAATCTCAAATTTGGTCTGGGATTCAGATCTTTAAAGAACAGATCAGTGCAAAGTAAAAGCTTAAAATAAACATTACAGAAACAAAGAATCAAGGATATACCAAAGGAAAAGGTTAAGGAGGTATGCACTCTAAATGACTTGCAGAAGGGGAAAGGAGCAGTCTCTGCAGATGACTAACAAACAAAGGAAAGGACAACAAATCACCAATGGTGTTTTCTGAAATAGTTAATATTTAACGACTTTCTTCCCAATTTAAACAAAGCTCATGCTACTGATGAATCTCTGCCTCCTCACATTGGGCATACGGAATTGGTGGCACGTAGTACTAAAAGGGTCAATTGCCTCAAAATATATAGATCCTAGCCAACAGAAAACACTGTCATTTCTTGCTAGTTTTAGTCAGTGAAGTTAAAACTGAAAGCTTAACTTACTTGGTATTCTTCTTTAGAAGTAATCAGATAAATCACAGTAACACTTAATGGGTACATCCCAGGTGGTCCAGTAGTTAAGAATCCATCTTGCAATGCAGGGGATGCCGGTTCAATCCCTGGTCCGGGAACTAAGAACCCACATGCCACAGAGCAGCCAAGCCCACGCTCAGCAACTACTGAGCCCATGCACTGCAACTACTGAGCCCGCACGCCACAACTACAGAGCCCACGCACCACAACTAGAGAGAAGCCTGCGCACCGCAACAAAGAGACGGCGCACAGCAACAAAAGATCCCACATGCCACAACTAAGACCCAACAGAGCCAAAAAATAAATATTTTTTTAAAAACCACAGTATGTAATTTGCTGTTCAAAGGCCTTAACCTTAAACGTAATGTGCCCATTCAAATTAAGCAGGAAAAAAGGACATTGAACAGAATAGGAATATGGGATCTCTCTAAAGTATCTGAATATGCATTAAATATTAATTCTTACCAGAAATAATACAATCTCCTCTTTCACAAGAAGTTTAACACATATTTAAATTTTACCTGTAGCTTAGACAAGACAACGTATTTGCTCACTAAGACATTATTCTAAGGATGGCTAATTCACCTGCCATCCTGTGTAACTGGTACTAAACATAGTTAGAACCTAACTATAGTCTTAAAATATGTATTCCAGGTGGATCATCCAGCCAATATTTAGTCAGCAGCAGAGGCTCAAGTATAGATGAAACAATAGTTTACGCTCAAGGGGAATAAATTATGATGAATCCCAACGCCAAACTTTGGAAATAAAAGGTTGATTATACAGAGAAAGGGTACTTGTTACTGAATTGTAACAATGGCCAGGTTATTTTTCCTTCCTTCCTAAGGGCACTTCCAACTGTCCCTCTGCCCTCTCTCCAAGAGGGGCTAGAAGCAAAAACAAAAAACAGCCAAACCACAGCATTCCTGCATCAGTATTTGTCAAGCACAATTTGAAAATGAAAGAAATGTAACTAGAGAATCTAAAAAGTACAAAAATGTATCAGAAAATAATAGTCAAAAATATATTAAATCATAGTATTATAAACAGGAAATGCAATTTAGATGTTTCTGATAACCAAAATGACAGGAACACTATTCTTAAATAAAAACTTATTTAAAACTATAAAGACTACTGTAAAATGCAAGAAGCTGGTTTCTGAACGAAATATAGAGGGAACAGAAATGTGAGACAATTCTGTGACAGAAGAGGAATAAAAATATCAAATTTAAACTCCTACATTTTTTTCTTCTGCAAATCCTTAAATTTTCAAGTGAGAATGCTATAAAATTCTGCAGACCTGCAATCCAACGACTAAAAAACAACTATCTTCCACACAACTTGATCTTGAAAATTAAGTATACTTAAGACATACAAACAGACTCCCATTGAGCTGATGAAACATAGTTCTCAACAAGATACACAGTAAATGGCACACTACTAGAATGAGAATGAAACATGGAACCCAGAGTTGAATTCGGCTGCAGTCTATAACTTAGCACCCTTAAGACCTTAGAGTGACGACTTTGAGCCTCACTTTACAAGAACTAATATCTCCTGCAATGGTGCTGTTTTATGAATCACAGACTCAGATTGTACACTTATTTAAAAGCTGCTGAATAATCAGAACGATGAACATACCAAATAAAAGACATGCCTCTTCCACCAACCAAAAATGAAAAATAGCTGGGACTCCAACTGGCCTCATTTTGCCAGAGAGTAGCTTTTATAAACCTGCCTAGATGCAACTCAAGGTGAAATTTAATTGTAATGTTAACTTGAAGTAGCTTAGTTACCAAGAAATGGAATATTCTGATGAATCAAAAGTTATATGTTTTCAAGCCAGAAGGCTTTGGGGGGTTGAGGGAGGGGGTGTCAGGGAGTGGGAACTGACTAACAAATTCACTCAAATCCAATTATCTTCCCTCCCAACTTCTCCATCAAAAAGCATGAACCGACAACATGCTTAAAGTAAAATACCACATTTCAAAACCATAACTTTTATTAAGCAGCAAGAAATTCATTACAAAATCTCTACATCTTAAAATCTGAGAATCAAAATCTCTCAGTTAGAAGTTACCTTTCAAAGGTTATCTAATACATTGTTTTTCATTGACAACAAAAAATATCTTTAAATCATGTGTGTGTCCATTCCTCCAGACCATTCAAAAACCACCAGAGATGCTGCACAGACACCACCACTGGAAACAGCGCAGCTTGGGGCAGCTGTCAGTTGTTACTATACATCAGTTTCTCGAATTTTTGGGTCTTAGGACCCTTTCACAACTCTTAAAATTTATTGAGGACTCCAATGACCTTTTGTTTATATGGATTATGTCTGCCATTATTTACTACATTAGAAATTACAACAGGGAAATTTTTGTACAGTAACAAGAAATCTATTACATGTTAACATAAATGACTTTTTTAAAAATAACTGGTTTCCAAAACAAAAAACTTAGTGAGAAGAACAGCACTATTTTACATTTTTGCAGATCTCTTAACTCTGGCTTAATCAAAAATAGCTGGTTCCCGGGCTTCCCTGGTGGCGCAGTGGTTGAGAGTCCGCCTGCCGATGCAGGGGACGCGGGTTCGTGCCCTGGTCCGGGAAGATCCCACATGCCGCGGAGTGGCTGCGCCCGTGAGCCATGGCCGCTGAGCCTGCGCATCCGGAGCCTGTGCTCCGCAACGGGAGAGGCCACAACAGTGAGAAGCCCGTGTACCGCAAAAAAAAAAAAAAAAAAAAAAAGCTGGTTCCCACATCTGCTTCTGCATGCAATCCCTTTTGATAAGTTGTTTTGGTAGATGCACAGGAATAAAACCTGGCATTACACCATTATAACTAGAAAACAGTGTTCTAATAGCCTTTTCAAATAACTTTGGATATTCTTCTTTGATATTACACCAAAATGCCGCAAGTGGTAATTTCTTAGAGACTAGTTACAGTATGAAAGCAGAAACTACAGCAATAAACCCTTTGCACTCTTGCATTAAAATCGACTGGTCCACCTTGCACTTTAAATGTACCTTTACCCATGCATGATTTTATTACATCATGATTGGTGGTTTGGAAAATGTGGGTTCACTTAAGATACGCATATCTTCCAAATGTTGGCACATTATTATACAAAATCAAAAAAAGTTCACTAATATCACCATCGATCAAATCAGAAAGATTTTTAATTACTGGGAGGCTGTCAAGTTCACAATGACAGAAACAAGCATTCTAAAATTCTAATTTTTGCTTGAAAGCTCAAATTTTATCACTGGCCACAAACACTGTCAGTTGTTCTTAAAGAGACAGGCTCCATTTTTCAAGTAAATGCTAAGTAGTCAAGTATGAACATCATAGTTCATCAATTGTTCTTTCAGGTAAAAACAGAGCTCAATGAGAAAAGCACTAGCTTAGCTCACAAATCAATCATACATGTGCTCTTCGCAAAACAACCATCCTACTTTTTAGCATACAGCTTTAAGTGTACTTCCCATTTTATCACAACATACTCAAAAAACTCAAGGGTCAAGACTTAATAAAATTAACATTTTTTACTGCTTCATCAAGGACTTTTTTTTCAAACTGTGTGTGTTTGTGTGCATGTGTGTAGTGAAGTAATACAATGACAACTAGTAGAATACAGTGCCTCTGCCTTGATTCTTCCTAAAGCATCACTACCCACCACTGCTTTTGCACCACTGGTGCAAATGTCAACAGACTAAAAAGACATAACATCTCAATATTATGAAAAGTTTGGATTTTATGTACTCCCTAAAAGGATCTCAAGGACCCCTGACATCCAGGCTTCTACAAATCACACTCTGAGAACCACTGCTACATGATATTACTACCCACCAAAAGGTCTCAGTTCTACCTCTTATCACTACATGAAACTACTCCAATTCCCTCTTTTTTTGTGACAACCCCAAAAATATGGAAGAAAAGCTATTGTCTCCCCCAAGTCTTGCTAAGTATCTCTTCCAATAACATTCTACAAATGTGCCATGAATGCTAAGTCACTGATAATGTTTACTCCCCTTAAAGTCTTTTTTATTACCAGTGTGATAACTAGAACTGAGCTGATGCAAATAATGATCTGACCAGCACAGAGTAAGGCAGAAACTGGAATATAGTTCTCATACAGGTCTTATACACTGTATTAATGCAGTAGTTGTCAACAAGATGTTGGCCCCCAAGGTACATCTGGCAATATCTGGACACACTTTTGATTTTCATTACCAGGACATGGGGGGTGGGACTCCCACAATCTAGTAGGTAGAAGTCAGGCATGCTGTTAAACACCCTGCAATACACAGGACAGAATTATCAGCCTAAAATGTGAATAGTACCACCATGAGAAATCTGGTATTAACAGATCCTAAGACTACCAAAATTTTGGAAGCTTAATCACCATGGCTCTTAAACCATACCAGCTTTTCAAAACTATATATGCAATTACATATGCTTTTGGACAATATATGGAGACCTGCTCACAATGTTTTCTAACGACGTAACTTCAGTAATCTGTTTTGATTTCATCCATTCTGACAATTTACCTATACCTTAACCCCCCCACCCACACACAAAGACTTAACAGCCACACCAAACAGGAAAGTGGAAGTCAAACACAATACAGTCTGGAAATCACAATTCAAAACATCAAAGAAATAAAATTAATGACACCAGAACATGAAAAACAAAGAAAGCAAACTAATGAGAAAAAGGGCCTACTTAACTAGGCAGTCTATGGTCTTTTAGTTTACTTTAAAAGGACTATAGTACACATAGGGTTAACAGTAAGAGAAAAGCTAATGAAAAACTGGCCATATTGTTCACATTTCAAGAAACACACTAGAAAGACAATATCCGTGTGTGAGAATCTGCTGCCTTCACTTTGTCTTCCATTTTAAACATCTGCACTAACTTCCAAAGAATGTGAAGCACTTAGGTCTTTAAAGGAAAGGTATACCTCCCTTCCTCAAAGCATGCTGGGAAAAAGCAGGTATAAAAGAACTTTTAATTTCTAAAAAGACATAAATTATTTCTTCATTAAAGCCCTTTAAGGCATACATTTCCTATTACTGATCAATTTTTAATACTGACATGATTATCAGAAACAGCAATAAAATGTGAGCTAACACGAAGAAGTCACATGGCATTACTGCAAACATTTAGGTTTACTTTAATTGCTGCTGAATTGAAAAATGCCACAAAAATCTTGCTTAGACTCGGTTCTCCTAGTAACCCTTTTCATTGTTCCATAAAAGTATGATTCAATTAACAGGGACCTTGCATCTTATAAGATTTTAGGTCTGCTATATTTAATTAAAATTAACAAATATCCTCATTACAGAAATAATATGTTGATAGGCCTCTTAACAAAATGACTAGAGTGGGTGAGAAGGAAGGAGCATGAAATTCCTTTTTAAAATATCGTGTAAAATGGGACAGATGTCTTTAAAGCCTGTTTCAAACTTAGAGCCTCACCTGTAAACAGAGACATACACACATATACACATACATAAATAAAACAGTAAAACTATAATCAGTGATATTTGCAGAAAAGGTGTTTTTACTTAAAAAAAAAATAAAATAAGCGTAAGGTGACCGTTAGGTGTCTAGAAACCCCAAAATCTTTATTCTGCGTTCAAGTAAAACTTCAAGGGTCAATTACACGCTTCGGGGCTACAAAGAGAACTCGGCCCCCCATCTCTCACCCTTGAATCTTCAAAAATGGAAGAAATGCAGTCTCACGATTTAGGCCTCTACTCTGCTGTATACACGCAGAAAAAAAGGCTGTAATCTTTCGATCAACAATGAGTTCTCAAGTTACATCCCATTCTTTGAGAGAGAAAAGAAAAGGAAAACTTCTTTAAAATACCCAACAAGGGGAAAAAAGTATAAGATACAGGCCTAGTGAGATTAGAAGGCACAGATGGACTACAATAAGAAAAAGTCTACCATCAGAAGAACAGAAAGTATCACTGCACATGGAAAGACGGAAGCAAGATGAAATCCGGCGACCCTATCGAAACAAAACCGGGAGAGCAACACGTAACGCAACGCCTTTCGACGGGGGGCACCCGGGAAAGTGCCCCTCTCCTGGCAGCCGAAAGGCTGGAGGGAACGGAGGCGGGGGGAGGGGATGTTCGAACAGCTGGACTCGACGCTCAAAACTGGGCTTTTAACTCGCGCTCAGGCAGGCTGGGACGCGGAAGTGGGTTAACACTGGCGTACGAAGTGGGCATCTAGGAAACGTGAGGCAGAGCTAGGCCGGGAACAGAAGCAGCGAAACGAGCCCGAGAGGCGCCGGGGGACGAGCCCGAACCCCGTGTGCAGACCCCGCGAGGAGTAGGGCCTTCCTCCCCGGCAGCTGGGCACCGGGTTCCCCCCCCCCTTTCTTTTATCGGACGAGGCGGAGGAGCGGGAGCAGTAAGGTTAGAAGCTCCTCCGGCCCTTCCGGAAGGGGAAGGCCCCCGGCCAGACAGCCGCCGAAGCCAGGAAGGGGTGGGGGGAAGCGGGAACCGAACACAAGGGGAAGTGCGGCGGCGAGTGGGAGAGGAAACAGGAAGAGCCCCAGTCCCGCCCGCCTCCCCTCGGGGCGAGGGCCCGGCTCGCGCGCCCCCCTCCCCCCTCCCCTCCCCCGACGCCCCCAAGGCCCCGCCGGCGTGCGAGAGAAAACAGAATACAAATCACTTACAACGGCATCGTCTCCGGCGCCGGCACCGCCCAGTCACTTCCCCCCCGCAACCGCCGCCGCTGCCGCCCTGGGCATGATCCACTGAGGCGGGAGGGAGGGGGGGGCCTGCCTCAGCCCTGGGTCCAACCCCACTCCCGCACCCGCTCCCGCCGCTTTAAGCGCTTCTCCTCCTTCCCCTTCGTCCTAACATGGCGCCCGAGCGCTACCACAGCAACGTTCTAGAACCGCTGACGCCGCTACACACGCTATGCGTGCGCCTGCGCAGCAGCCGCCCGGCCCGCCGCGAAGCCTCACGGGAAGGGTAGTTCGTGCGCCGGCAGGCGCTCCGGTGGCTTCCGCCGCAGTTGTGTCCGGCTTCAGCGGCACACGTAGCGGTTATGGGAGGTATCCGATTGGGAGGCTCTGGGCTCGGGGGTGTCCCTCCTGCCGGGCCGCTCTTGTCGCCGATGGGGGCGATGCAGCCCGGACGGCGCGAGGAAGGCCCCGGAGAGGCGCCGCTTCCGGTGCATTGTGAGGTCCCGCCGTTCTCTCCGCCCGAGGTCGCGGCGGCTGCGCTTCCCCTCGGACCGCGTCGGTGCAGGCGCTTGGAGGGGACCGAGGCGCCCACGCGTGACCCGGGCGCTGGGCTCAGCACGGGGACACTGGGTTGTAACAGGTTACTCAACCTCTTATTTTTTGCAAAGTGAGAGTAATGCCTGCTTCCTAGGGTAATGGCGCCTATTTAATGTGATAAGGCAATAAGGGTGCTTGGCACTGCGGGGGACAGAGGGCGCAGAGACGTCACTAGGACTCCCGCCTTACCCGCTAGACTCGGTTCCCCCGGTACGGAGCTTTGGAGTTGTTCTGTCCACTGAGGTGTACACAGGCGCTCAGGAAATATCTGTTGAATGAATAAATTTGCTGGATAGGATTGTGATGACAGCAGATTCGAGAACAGGAGCTAAATTTATTTCTAACAGCTGGTGCACTGGAACTCACTGTAAAGCTGTCATTCAGTAGAAACGTAGGTGGCAGTAAGCCTTGGGATATTAGCAAAGGCCGTTTCGCCCATAGTTTCCCTGAGGTGGTGTTTTGCAACCCCTTCTCTCCGTGGAGTGGGACCTGGGAGTTACCTGCACACCTCCAGCAAAAGTTGAATAAAGAATACCTGAGACTGACTTGACTCTGATATTCTTTCCCTCTTCGAATATAGAACGCGTTCCAAAGTGTCACACAGAAGATTAATGGAGGGAAAGGGGGGCATCACATATGGGAAAGTTAAAGTTCTAAATTCTTTAAATATGCACTTGTAACTCCTCAGGAAATTTGACAAAAGATTTCCATTTTTTCACAGAAAGTCTAGTGGGACTAGCGTTCTAGGACTAATGAGGGGCTCAGTGGGAAAAGCACAGGATCCAAACCCGCATTGTCCAATAAGGTAGCCATTTGTCACATGCGGCTTGCCGGCACTTGAAATGAGGCTCGTTCATTTAAGATGTAAGTTCAAATCACGCGCAGATTTCAGAGATCTTACTGTGAACAAAAGAATGAAATACCTCACTGACAATTTTTTTATATTGTGTTTTGGATATAGTGCATTAAAGAAAATATGAAAATTTCAACTGTTTCTTTTTACTTTTTAAAATGTGGCTACTAGAAAAATTTTAATTATGTATGTGCCCATCATTTCTACGGAACAGCAATGATCTGGAGACAGACTTGTATTTGATTCTCAATTCTACTTATTCCCTTACCCTCTTGTGGCTTTAGGTGGGGGCCCAGCAATAGACCTGTCAGTGGAATCAATAAAATATTAAAGCTATGGTCTTAAAAATTGCTCATAAAGATAGGCACTGATGATTGTCAAATACTAACACTGTCCCACTTAGATTCTGTGGGGTGGGAGCAGATAAACACTTGAAGAGGTAAGGGAATTATAGATTGTAATAAGAACCATGAATAAAATAAATCAGATGATAAAATTACGGGGCAGTTCAACTTTAGATAGGGTGGTCAAACTAGGCCTCTCAGAGGAGCTGATCTTTGACCTGAGACCTGAAGCCTTTCTGAGAGATTTGGATTTTATCTTTTTGTGAATGGGGAAGACATTGGAAGTTTTAAAACGGGAAGATTACATTGATATTTGTGGGAAGATAAAAGGGTAGGGAATCAATTTGAACTTCCCAGACAGGAACTTCCCTGGTGGCGCAGTGGTTAAGAATCCGACTGCCAATGCAAGGGACACGGTTTGAGCCCTGATCCAGGAAGATTCCCACATGCCGCGGAGCAACTATACCCTTACGCCACAACTACTGAAGCCGGCGCACTCTAGAGCCCGTGCTCCGCAACAAGAGAAGCCACCGCAACGAAGGGTAGCCCACACACCGCAACGAAGAGTAGCCCCCGCTCTCCACAACTAGAGAAAGCCTGCATGCAACAACGAAGACCCAACGCAGCCAAAAATAAATAAAATAAAAGATAATTTTTTAAAAAATATGCTGTGAACTGCCAGATGTTTTGAAGTTGGAGGAAAGATGAGGTGGCTCTTGCCATATTCAGGTAAGAGATGATGAAGCTTGAAATAAAAAAGAAGGGACCAATTTGAGAGAGATTTAGGCAATGTGGTTAATCCTAGTTTCAAGAGGGGAGGGGAGGAAGAAGACAAAGATGATTACTAAGGTTCTGGCCGGGGTGGGGGGGGGGATTAAATGAAATAGGAAACAAGAGGATAACGGGGCACGGGGATGAGGTTGTGAGAGTGGTTTGATATGGGTTGATTCTGAAGTGCTTATGGGACCTTCCGAAAAGTCTCTGAGGCTATTGAAAACATACTCCAGGAGCTGAGGAGAGAAGTCAGGGCTGGAAACAGAGATTCTAAACTCTGAAAGCAACTTGCTCATATTTCGGAATCCTGTTTCAGTTCTGGAAGGGCCTTACATACACCTGGCCACTACAATCTGACCCAACTCCTGTTTCACAAATGAGTAACGAGCTAGGTGGTCACAAATCCCCAACGTTTAGAACCCAATTAAGGATATAATTTGAGCCAAGGAAAGTGGAGAGTGAAATAAAGCCAGTTACCAGTGTTTTGGTTAAGACAATATCCACGTTGTGGTAGCCTTGCCGCACATGTTCTTAGAGTCCCTGCCCACTCCCTCCAGCTGCTGCTGAGGCTGCTTTATAGCTGCAGACTTTGCCCTGCCCCAGGGCCTGCTTTCCACCAGCAGCTAAGAGAAGGGGCAGATGTTTTCTACTGATATCTGAAGTATTCAGATTGCATTTTCCACACAACAATGTCATAAATAGTGGGAAGATTTCTAGGCTGGTTCTCTTAGGACCACAGCGCATGCAAATCACAAAAATGCACAGAAAATATTTTTGAATCTCTTCACATATTGGGAACTACCTGGATTGTTTCAGTGTCATTTAGGAGGTGATCGTTGGAGATACTGTACGATACGGAGATTTTTATCCGAATAATAAACTATAATGACTCATTTGGCTACTAATGGTGCATACTTTTTAAAAATTTCAATCAGGGACTTCTCTCGTGGTCCAGTGGTTAAGATTCTGTGCGTCCGCTGCAGCGGGGGCGGGTTTGATCCCTGGTGGGGGAACTAAGATCCCGCATGCTGTCTGGTGTGGCCAAAAAAAAAGGAAAAAAAATTCCAATCAAAAAGCAGACTTATGAGTCACTAAAGTCAAAATAATAACATAAGCACTTCCATCTAATAGTTCTGTACTCATGAGCTGTCTTTTTATTAAATTCTCATTCCTCTTTTAGATGTTGATGTTTTGAAGAACGTGTCTTCTATCATTTGCATGAAAGGAAGTGTTACCAAAAGCTTGGCCTCTCTGTATACTGGTGCCAAATCAAATCCTGGAGACAGAGTTTTGGGTGAAGTAGAAAAGAATAGCTTTATTGCTTTGCCAGGCAAAGGGGGACACACCAGGCTTCTGCCTCGAAAAACTATGTGTCCCAACCCCAGAGGGTTTGATAAAGGGTTTATCTGACAAGATTCCAGCGTGAGCAAGGCTTGCACTCCCTTAATCTCGTGTCAGGTGGTCTTCTCTTAATCTTTTGTGGTTTTTTTTTTTTTGACTGCATTGGGTCTTCGTTGCTATGTGTGGACTTTCTCTAGTTGTGGTGTGCAGGCTTCTCGTTGCGGTGGCTTCTCTTGTTGCGGAGGACGGGCTCTAGGCACGCTGGCTTCAGTAGCTGCAGCACACGGGCTCAGCAGTTGTGGCTCGCGGGCTCTAGAGCGCAGGCTCAGCAGTTGTGGCTCACGGGCTCCAGAGCGCAGGCTCAGCAGTTGTGGCTCGCGGGCTCCAGAGCGCAGGCTCAGCAGTTGTGGCTCGCGGGCTCCAGAGCACAGGCTCAGCAGTTGTGGCTCGCGGGCTCTAGAGCGCAGGCTCAGCAGTTGTGGCTCTCGGGCTCTAGAGCGCAGGGTCAGTAGTTGTGGCTCGCGGGCTCTAGAGTGCAGGCTCAGGAGTTGTGGCGCAAGGGCTTAGTTGCTCCGCAGCATGTGGGATCTTCCCGGACCAAGGCTCGAACCCGTGTCCCTTGCCTTGGCAGGCAGATTCTTACCACTGTGCCGCGAGGGAAGTCCTTTGTCTCTTAATCTTGATGAGCTTCTCTGGTCCCTTTAATCTTGCCTCAGGTGGTTTCTCGGCTGCTCCTTCCTTGATTAGCAACTGTTCAAATCTGCCCTTTGGAAGAACTCAGGGAAGGTAACGGAGGCTGGAGTCTTGCCTATAAGAAATGGTGGACAAAAGGAGGCCTCCGTGCCCAGGCCTCGCTCGCTTTCAGTACCCGGGGGCCCTCTCTGCCTGCAGGCAGAGAGCACTGGGGGATGTCTTGCCTGCCATACCAACTAAACTGACTTTGTGCCACTCCCAAATACACTCTAAATAAAGAATTTGAATGGTGTTTTGATTAACTTCCTTTTTTTTTAATATAAAGTACTCCAAACAAATTTTATGGGTATTCAACTGGTATTTTTCTTTCCTGAAGTGGATCTAAGGAACTCTATGAACAAATCCATATTTTGAGGAAGAGTTTCTGGGTTTGTTATTTTTTTAACTTTAAGGAAACATAGTATACTTTAGTATTTTTTAAGGTAGAGTACCAACTCCTTTTTAAAAGATTATTAAAGTACGACTTATACAGTAAAGTTTACAAATACTAAGGCATCTGTGCTTGTTCCCCATCTCTGTAGCACTCCCTACTTAGTGGAATGAAGTTTTATCCATGTACACTCCAATGTAATTATCACTTAAATCAAGATGTAGAAAATGTCCAGTCTCCCAGCAGGCTTCCTCCCAGCGGATAACCCTCTATTGCCACCAACACCACCATTACCTGGTAATCACTCTTCTGACTAGTCCACTATGGACTAGTTATATCTGTTTTTCAACTTCAGATACAGTATTTACCCTTGTATCTAACTTCTTTCACTCAACATTTCATCTGTAAGATTCTTCATGTTGTCAGAGGTAAGAGTCACTCTTTTTCATTTCATTGTGGTACTCTATACTACGATGATATATCTTTCTCCTATTGTAGATACCACAGCATATCTTTCTCCTATTCATGGACATTTTGGTTGTTTCTAGTTTGGGACTTTTGTGAGTAATGTTGCTCTGAACATTTTTGTACGTGTCTTTTTGAAGATATAAGCAGTCTTGGGTATATACCCAGGAATGGAATTGCTGGGTCATGTGTATACCAATATTTGACTTTATTAAGTCCTCCCAAATGGTTTTCAAAGTGAGAGCACCAATCTGTATTCCACTCTATAGGTGGGTTCCAGTTGCTCCACATCCTTATCAACACTTGGTGTTATCAGTTCATTTAATTTTGGCCAAAGAGCAGTATCATAACGGAATCTTATTGTAGTTTTCATTTGTATTTCTCTGATGATTAATGACTTTCAGCCTTTTTCAATAGGCTGATTGATCATTTGGATATTCCCTTTCATGGAGTGGAGACTCAAGTCTTCTGCCTACCTTTAAATTGAGTTTTCAGTCTTATTGACTTGTAGGAGTTTTTAACATATTCTGAGTACAAGACCTCTGTCATTTGTATGTATTGCAAATATCTTCCCCATTCTGAGGCTTGTCTTTTCACTCTTAATGTTGTCTTGAGAAATCTTTGCCCACTCCAGGGTTACGAAGAATTCCTCTTACGTTTTATTCTATTCTAGAAGCTTTATTATTCTGGCTTTCACATTTTGGTCTAAGATCCATCTCAAAGTAATTTTATTATACACTGTGAGGTAGAGGTCAAGGTGTTTTTATTTGGGGGGTGTTGTTTGTTTATTTGTTTTTAATATATAGATCTCCTAATCACCTGCAGAATTTATTGACAAGACCGTACTTTCCCCGTTGAATTGCAATAGGGCCTGTGTTGTAAATCAAGTGATTGTAAATATGTGGATCTGTTTCTGGACTCCTTATTCTGTTCCATTGATCTATGTGTCTGTCTTACTTACTGTAGCTTTATAATAAATCTTAATATTTAGAGTGAAGTCTTCCAGGTTTGCTGTTCCTCAAAACTGTCTAGACTATTCTATATTCTAGGTCCTTTGCATTACCATATATATTTCAGAAACAGATGATCAATTTCTACCAAAGAGAGAGAGAGAGAGGGAGGGAGGGAGGGAGGAAGGAAGGAAGGAAGGAACACACTGGGATTTTGATGGGGACTGCATTGACTCTACAGATCATTTTGGAGAAAAATTGAAGTATTAAAACTATTGAGCTTTCGGGGCTTCCCTGGTGGCGCAGTGGTTGAGAGTCCGCCTGCCGATGCAGGGGACACGGGTTCGTGCCCCGGTCCGGGAGGATCCCACGTGCTGCGGAGCGGCTGGGCCCTTGTGAGCCAGGGCTGCTGAGCCTGCGCGTCCGGAGCCTGTGCTCCGCAACGGGAGAGGCCACAACAGTGAGAGGCCCGCGTACCGCAAAAAAAAAAAAAAAAAAAAAAAAAAAATATATATATATATATATATATATATATATATATATATAGCTTTACAAGCCATTAACAGTATATCTCGGGACTTCCCTGGTGGTCCAGTGGTTAAGAATCCGCCTTCCAATGCAGGGGACGCAGGTTCGATCCCTGGTCGGGGAACTAAGATCCCACATGCTGTGGGGCAAATAAGGCCCAGCACCACAACTACTAAGCCCTTGCATTCTGGAGCCCGTGCACCACAACTAGAGAGAAGCCCACGTACTGCAACAAAAGACCCTGCATGCCACAACGAAGATCCCATGTGCTGCAATTAAGACCTGACGCAGCCACGTAAATAAATAAATATTTTTAAAAAAACAGTGTATCACTCCATTTATTTCACTTTTAATTACTATCAGCAGTGTTTTTAAATTTTCAATGTAGAGGACTTATACATCTTTCTTAGCTTGTCCCTAGCTATGTTATTGTAAATGATACCAGCTCTTTATAAGTAATATAGGAATATGCTTATCTAAAATGTAGGTATATATAATGATGTCTATCAAAATTACAGGTATATAGGACATACTGTACAGCACAGGGAATTATACTCAGTATTCTGTAATAACCTATAGGGAGAAGAATCTGAAAAAAAAATAGATA
Organism: Globicephala melas; assembly: GCF_963455315.2. Taxonomy (NCBI): domain Eukaryota; kingdom Metazoa; phylum Chordata; class Mammalia; order Artiodactyla; family Delphinidae; genus Globicephala; species Globicephala melas. The sequence continues at coordinate 169,265,871 of NC_083315.2, read as the reverse complement.
TATATGTATGTATAACTGAATCACTTTACTGTACACCCGAAACTAACACAACATTGTAAATAAACTATACTTCAATTTAAAAAAATTACAGGTATATACAGAGGAGGCTTAGCAGTGACAAGCTGGCCTACTCAGATTTGGGGGGGGAGGCAGGAATTGACTTCGGAGAGCCTAATTATAAAATGACACAATGGATCAAACCAGAAATACGAAAAGTCACCTTAAAGAAAGTAAATGCCTCCTAACCTACAAAGACCTGGGAGAGTGAATATATTAATATATCTGAAACAAGAACATGTCAAGGGGAGTCACAGGGGTAAACATCATCGCTGCCCATCCAAACGACGTCTGGGAAAGCACATCTTGTCGGCAAGGACTAGAGCAGCTTGGCCGGCACGGCAGGCATGGATCTATCAAGCCAGCCTGCACTCATGCCTTGTCTTGGTTTTGCATTCACCAAGCACTTCTGATCATTTGGCTTCTGCTATAACCTGCTTCCAAGAAGAGAATGTACTGCTGAAGCGGGTGCCAGTCTCAGCTCACTCAACTATGTTTCTCATTGTAAATAAATTGGTACTCTGTCTTCTCTGCTGGTCTCTTAGGAGATTTGTTAAGACATGTCAGCGTCTCAGGGTCCTATCTATCCTTAAACGCTACTGAGATCACTCTTCTAAACTTGCATGGCTGAGGGCCAGACTCCATAGTGAATTCACCAAAATTGATGCCACTTAGTGAAGCATCTTGGTGACCCTCAGAGTTACTTAAGTGTTCTGTCACAGCCATATAGAAATGTAAATAGACTACGGACTTTGTTGAATAACTAGAGATTTGATTTAGTTATAAAAAACATAGCTGTGTAGCAAAATTTCAGCTAAACAGCTTCATGCACTGATATTTATCGTACCTCTACCATGTGCTATGCAATTTTTTAGTCTGTAGAGAGACAGAAAACAAAACAAAATCCCTGCCTCCGTGGAGGCTACATTTTAGTGAGGGATATAGACAATAAGTACATGGGCATATAAAATGATGTCAAGTGTCAGCAGAGAAAAGGAACAGCGTGGGATGTCATTGGGAGGACAATCTGGGGGGCCTCTCTGAGGAGGTGATATTTGAGCTGAGCCGCGGATGAAGTGAGGGTGAGCTATGTGGATATGTGGGAGCCAAGTTTTCCAGGCCGAGGCCCCAACACGGAGTGCACTTGGCAATGAGGATTTTAGTGAGGGGGCAATGAGGTCACAAGGGGTCAGACTGTATCAGGCCTCGAAGGTCCAGGTCAGGACTTTGCCTTCCCATCCGTGTGAGATCGGAAGGCACTGGGGGGCTTTAAGCAGATCTGACTTGTGTTTTAACAAGATTCCCCTGTTGGGATGTTGAAAGAAGTCACAGAAAGGAGCAGGCCAGGACAGTAATGTTGGAGGGGTAAGAAGCAGACAGACTTCGGATATGTTTTGAAAGTTGGGCCAATGTGACACACTGATGCATGGAACATGGGGTAAGAGAATAAGAAAAGAACCAGGGATGCCTCCACAGTTTAGGGCCTGAGCGGCTGGAAGGATGGAGTTGCCAATACCTGAGATTGGAAATTGTGGGAGCAGCAGGTGAGGGGAAGGAAGACAGGGATCTGCAGCTAGACTGGCTATGCTAAAGTTCGAGGGGCTGTTAGACGTTCAGGTGAGGGGAAGAGGGGGTTTCAGGAGGAAATGATCAAATGTGTCAGATGATCGGAGAGGGCAAGGAAGATGAGGACTGAGAACTAACAATTAGGTTTGGAAATGTGGACGTCACTGGTAACCTGGCTATAAGGAGGACAGGAATTTTGGGCCCGTGGTTGGAGGAAGATGTGGAGGTCTAGGAGGGATTTTTCATTTGAATTGGGTTTTTGTCTTGTCTTGTTTTGACGTATGGGAGTTAGTAGGAGAATAAGTTTGAAGCTAAGGGCGATGATCCAGAGGAGAGGGAAAAATCAAGCTGCGAGAGAGAAGGGATGATTACAGGAGAAGAATTGGATTATGTGAGAAGCGGTGGGATTCAGGGCACAGGTTGATCTTAGGTGGGAGCACAGACCGTTCTCTGCAGCAGAAGGGAAGGCAGGGGTAGGTTTGCAGTGGGAGGATGTAGAAGTTCTCTTTCGGTTGCTTGGGTTTTCTCAGTGAACTGAGAAGCAAGGTCACCAGATGTAACCACACTGAAGGCCTGAAAATGTAACTATTATAAAGACCAGTGATTTCAAACTGTCCAAAAGGTATTCTCTTTAGTTACTTAGTGTTTTCGATTAAAATAAGGATCAAAAATAGTGCAGTGAAGTAAAGGAAAAATAGGTAAATTGACTTCATCAAAATTTAAAGTTTTTGTGCATTAAAGGGCATTATCAAGAGAGTGAAAAGACAAGCCACAGAATGGGAGGAAATATTTGCCAATCACATATCTGATAAGGGTCTTCTATCCAGAATATATAAAGAACTCTTACAATTCAGTAACAAAAAGGCAACCCAAATAAAAAGTGAGCAAAGGACTCGAGTATAGATTTCTCCAAAGAAGATACACAACTGGTCAGCCAGCACATGAAAAGATGCTTAGTTACAACGTGGTACTGCTACACACCCACTCGTCTGGTGGTTCCCCATACAGAATTACCGTATGATGATATTTCCACTCCTAGGTTTCTACCGAAAATTGACAACAGGGGTTCAAACAGGAAGCTGTACTCAAATGTTCATAGCCGCTCTAATCACAACAGCCAAAAGGTGGAAACAACTTAACTGTCCATCAACACATGAATGATTAAACAAAATATGGTCTATCTGTACAGTGGAATATTTTTCAGCCATAAAAAGTAATGAAGTATTGATAGATGCTACAACATGAATGAACTTTGAAAACATGCTAAGTGAAAGAAGCCAGGCAAAGAAGGCCACATATTGCATGATTCCATTTATATAAAATATCCAAATTAGACAAATCCATAGAGACAGGAAGCAGATTAGTGTTTGCTAGGAGCTTGAGGGGAGCGGATAATGGGGAGTGACTGATTAATGGGTACAGGGCTTCCAAATGGGGTGATGGAAAATTTCTGGAGCTAGATGGTGGTGATGAGTGGACAGTATCATGAATGTACTTAGTGCCACCGAACTGTACACCTTAACATGGTTGCAATGGTAAATTTATGTTGTGTGTATTTTGCCACACAAAAAAAGAGTGCAGTTATATTCAGATTTCATTATTTAAAGAAATGAAATATATATGCCATTAAGATCAACCTAAACTGATTTCTCATCCAGTGTAATTCTGGGAATTATAGGATTTTTAGAGCTGAAAAGGCCATAGTGGTAAAGTTAGTTGGTTAAAAATATTTAGCAACTTTCTAATTATCACAGATATGAAAAATTATTCATCTTGTTACATGAATCTTTCTACCAAGCAGTTTAGAATTCTCTCTGACTCATAGGTTGGGTGCTGACCTTGAACTCAAAAAGCAACCTTGCAGAAAACAAACATGTCTGACTTACTGTGACTCAAAAAGCATAAACTGTTCTAATTTATTTCCGTTTCTAACACCACTAGTATTGGGGACATAACAAATCACATAAATTCATTAGCTTACATGTTAGAATAATACATAGTCTGATTTTCTTCATGCTATAAGTTAAATTACTATAAACATTAGTGTACAGAATACTCAGACAAAGAATGAAATATTAAATCAATATTTATCCCATGAGCTATGCACAGATACTTTAACAATTTACCTCTCAAAATATGGTTTTAATGAAGTAGTGACTCGTTGCCATAGAGCTTTTTATAATGAATCTACTTAATGAAATATTTGTTTGCAGGGAGAAAAAAAGAATTTCCCCAAAACCAGAAAATCATTTTTTAAAGAAATTTTTCAAATTACAATGTTAAAGTCATCTCCAGCTCTGTAAAAGTATATGACATGAGATCTTTAAAATTTCACTGCATTTCAGGATTGTTCTTGAAAAGATACTCTGCCTGTAATTGAGAAAAAAGAAAAAAAGTCAACAATTTAGAATGTACTATTAATTTAGAATTAATAGTACATTAATTTGTACTATTAATGTTTACAATTTAAAAATGAAAGTGCACAAATTTTTTCTTTGAAATGAGTAACAAAAATCTTATTATAAAATGTGATGAAGGTGTTAGAGGCTATTTCCCAAATAACCAGACACACAATTTCTCTGTCTCAACTGGCTTTTCATTTAGATTTGGGTATATTTTATTTTCAAATTGATATAAAAAAAAACCCTTCAATCTCTTACCAGAAAATCAACAGGATCATCGGGTCTGATCTTACAACACTCATTCAGACCTTGCATAAGCGTTGGCATGACGTGGGTCATTAAATAGTTTCTCAAGGGAATAGACTGGGCCTCCAGTAATTCTTTTTCTTCTCTTTTAACTTCCTCTAGTCGTTTACTCTACAAATAGAACATTTGAGGGTGCAATAAATAGATGGAAAAAGAAGAACGGTTTCATACGACTCACCCCAGAGTGCACTAGAAGTAGATACTGCTATAAATGTTCATCATGTTATGATAAAGATGGTATTTCCAATTGACAGGGAAAATATGTAAGTGGTGTTTTAACAACTGCCTAGTCATATAGAAAATAATAAACTGGACCCCTACTTCACTTCTTTTTTTCTTTTTTCCAGCATGATTTATCTTTATTAATCACCCCTTTTGTTCACTTTCTTTTCTTTTTCAACATCTTTATTGGAGTATGATTGCTTTACAATGGTGTGTTAGTTTCTGCTTTATAACAAAGTGAATCAGTTATACATATACATATGTTCCCATATCTCTTCCCTCTTGCGTCTCCCTCCCTCCCACCCTCCCTATCCCACCCCTCTAGGTGGTCACAAAGCACCAAGCTGATCTCCCTGTGCTATGCAGCTGCTTCCCACTAGCTATCTATTTTACCTTTGGTAGTGTATATATGTCCATGCCACTCTCTCACTTTGTCCCAGCTTACCCTTCCCCCTCCCCATATCCTCAAGTCCATGCTCTAGTATGTTCACTTTCTTAATTACTTAGGCAATCCAAATCCCTCTAGGACAGGCAAAAAGATGATGCTGATGATATGATGATGATGATGGTGATGATGATAATGATGATGATGATCCTACCTCACTTCTTAAACCAAAATAATTTCTAGCTGCCCAGATGAAGCAAAGTGAGAGAAAGAGAGAAAGAGAGAAAGAAAGAAAGAAAGAGAGAAAGAAAGGGAGGAAGGAAGAAAGAAGGAAAGAAAGAGGAAGGAAGGAAGGAAGGAAGGAAGGAAGGATCACAGAATCATAGAAGTGCTAATAGGGACTTCCCTGGTGGCCCAGTGGTTAAGAATCCACCTGCCAATGCAGGGGACATGGGTTCGAGCCCTGGTTGGGGAAGATCCCACATGCCGCAGAGAAACTAAGCCTGCACGCCACAACTACTGAAGCCCGCGCACTCTAGAGCCTGTGCTCTGCAACAAGAGAGGAGCCACAGCAATGAGAAGCCCGCGCACCTCAATGAGGAGTAGCCCCCGCTCGCCGCAACTAGAGAAAGCCTGCGCGCAGCAACGAAGACCCAACGCAGCCAAAAAAAAAAAAAAAAAAAAGTGCTAGTAGAAACTCTCGAAGGTATTGATCTGGTGGACTTGTGTTATGCTCAGCATACAGCCCCCCTCTCTCAGGACTAATAATTCCAGATTTCCTTTGAGAAATCTCCCTTCTCAGCCTAGTGGATTGGGTGGGACTTAAGCCCATCAGTCCGGCCCACTCCTGGCCATGGACATTAGTTAAATGTGCAGCCAAAAGACAAGAAACAAGATAAAGATATAAAATACATTTACTGCCTTAGGTAGAATAAATGCAAAGAGGGAAATCTATTTTTTTTGTTTTTGTGTTTTTTTGGCATGCAGGATCTTAGTTCCCCCACTAGGGAATTGAACCTGTGTCCCCTGCATCGGGAAACGAGGAGCCTTCACCATGGGGCCTCCAGGGAAGTCCCAAGAGGGAAATTTAAAAGTATAGAAAGGGATAGGACGTGTTATGCAGTGGGGCGGGTGCTGAAATTTTAAATATGGTGTCCAGGAAAGGCCTCATTAGAAAGATGACTTTTAGCAAAGACTTGAAGCAAGGGAAGAAGTTAATCACACAGATGGAACTTTATTTAAATGCACGGAGATGTCAGAGGCAGCCAGGTCACAGAGGACCTTGGGGGCCATGGTAAGGAGTTTGGACTTTCATCGAACAGTGATGAACAGCCTGTGAAGCGTTTAAACAGAGAATGGACGTGCTGAATCTGTATTTTTCTTTTTTTTTGGCCCCGCCAAGAGGCATGTGGGATCTCCCCCGATGAGGGATGGAACCTGTGCCCCCTGCATTGGGAGCATGGAGTCTTAACCACTGGACTGCCAGGGAAGTCCAGATCTGTATTTTATTTTTTGTTTTTTTAAAATAAATTTATTTAATTATTTATTTATTTTTGACTGCATTGGGTCTTTCTAGCTGCGGCGAGCGGGGGCTACTCTTTGTGGCAGTGCACCATTTTCTCACTGCAGTGGCTTCTCTCGTTGCGGAGCATGGGCTCTAGGCGTGCAGGCTCAGTAGTTGTGGTGCACGGGCTTAGTTGCTCCGTGGCATGTGGGATCTTCCCGGACCAGGGCTCAAACCCGTGTCCCCTGCGTTGGCAGGCGGATTCTTGACCACTGCACCACCAGGGAAGCCTAGATCTGTATTTTAGAAGGATCACCTGGCAGCAGCAGGGAAACAGACTGGAGATGGAGGGTGGAGCTGGGGAGACCGGCCAGAAGGCATCACATCATTCTGGCACCCTGGTCAGGAGAAGGGAGCCCTGCAGGTGGATGTGAGTGCTGTTTTAGGAGGCAGAATAGATAAGACTCAGTGATTTGGAGAAGAAGGGTAGAATGAGGCTGACCACCCAAGTTGGATGGGTAAATGGAGGAAAACCAGATGAAATCACCAGGTTGACAGGCAGCAAATGGCACACTTACAACGATGTGTATTGTTAATGCTATGTCAATGGCTAGCTGTTATTATCCTTGTTATTTACCCTAAGCAAAAGACCGGGGCATCTTTTAAAAAATGGTACATATGAAAGAAATTTTAAAAAAAGAAAAAAAAATGGTACATGTGACAAAACAAACAAAAACAAAAAAACAACAAAAATTTGTTTGGGGTATTTCCGTGACATTTCTCTATTAGCCGGATGGGAAGCGCGAGAGGCCGGAATGGTCTTGCCAGCCCCCAGCCCCCATCCCCCACCCACTCCCCTGCCCCGACGCGTGTGCACACACTCACCCACTCCTCCCAGCGAGCAATCTTCTCTGCGGTCTCCGCAGCCTCCTTGTGCTGTCGCTCTGCCTCCTCCATGGCCTCCTTGGCCAGCCGTTCCTCAGCAGCCCTCCGCTCCTCTTCTGCCTTTTCTTCATCCGTTAAACCATAATTGCGAGGCTCCCCAATCTCTTTGATGAGCTGTTTGATAGCAAGTCTGTTCTGAGCGTCTTCGAGTTTTCCTACATCTTTAAAAACCAGAAGAGAGGAAGAGAGCAATACAGACATTTATAATCTGGTCCTGGGGCTTCCCTGGGGGCGCAGAGGTTAAGAATCTGCCTACCAGTGCTGGGGACACGGGTTCGAGCCCTGATCCGGGAAGATCCCACATGCCGCGGAGCAACTAAGCCCGTGCGCCACAACTACTGAGCCCGCGTGCTGCAACCACTGAAGCCCACGTGCCTAGAGCCTGTGCTCTGCAACAAGAGAAGCCACCAATGAGAAGCCCGCGCACTGCAACTAGAGAAAGCCCGCGTGCAGCAAGGAAGACCCAATGCAGCCAAAAATAAATTCTAAAAAAATATATAATCTGGTCCTGCCTGCAATCTATTCTGAGTCCATTTTTTGGAAAATTCTATTACTATAATCTTGTGATGGTAGATTGCGTAAATTACCATAAGAGTGTTTCTTTTTTTTAGTTACCAGCACAGTTTAGAATTTCTGGTCTCACTGGCAAATATCAGACTGGTCTCTGGGGGTCACAGGGAGCAAGATTGGGGCTCAGGTCTGAGCTGTGACGGTCGCCGCTGATTTGAGTGGATGGATGGGCGTGTGGACCTCCTCAAAAGGAATGAGTTCTCCACCCCGGGAAGCATTCAAGCAGAGACTGGGGCACTTCATTTGGGGGTTTCCACAGAAGGAAGTCCTGTACTTGGAGGCCGGGCTGGGTGACCTCCAGGTTTCTTTTGTTTTCTGTTTCTGAGAATCAATGATTCTGGGACACTTTTTTTTTTTTTTTAATTTATTTTGGCCACGTTGGGTCTTCATTGCTGCACATGGGCTTTCTCTAGTTGCAGCGAGCTGGGGCTACTCTTCGTTGCGGTGCGCGGGCTTCTCATTGCGTTAGCTTCTCTTGTTGCCGAGCACGGGCTCTAAGTGCGAGGGCTTCAGTAGTTGTGGCTCATGGGCTCTAGAGCACAGGCTCAGTAGTTGTAGCGCACGGGCTTAGCTGCTCCGCGGCATGTGTGATCTTCCCGGACCAGGGATCGAACCCATGTTCCCTGCATTGGCAGACGGATTCTTAAGCACTGCACCACCAGGGAAGTCCTGATTCTGGGATTATTATTTTATTTTATTTTAATTTTTTGGCCGCCCCACCCGGCATGCGGGATCTTAGTTCCCGGACCAGACCAGGGATTGAACCCATGCCCCCTGCAGTGGAAACACGGAGTCTTAACCACTGGATCACCAGGCAAATCCCTAGGATACATTTCCAATTCATAAAAAATTAACTGTTTCAGTTAGCCTACTCGAATAGAAAAAAGTCCAAACTCCAGAATATGTGACTAATGTCAATATTAAGACCAAAAGAAGGAGAAGGAAAAGGAGGGGGGAGGGCAGGGGAGGAGTGGAGGAGCTCTAAGCCTCCCAGGACTCCAGGATCCAGATGCTGTCTCAGCTGGTTCTGGGGGATGAAGAGAGGCCTCGGGAGATCCCAAAGGTCAGCCTGGCTGCTAAGCTTCCACCAGGCTAGCAGTTTCTCACCAAACCCAAAGAAGAGGTGTCAAGACCCAGAAAATCAGAAAGGAAGTTCAGGGGCCCATCAAGCCAAGGGGAGGAGAAACAGCTACAGCAGATTGGATTTGGAGGCAGGGACGATGATGGCGGAGGTGAGGCTGATGAGAGATCATACTCACTGGATGCTTGCTGGGTGCTCAGCCCTGAATTAAGTGTTTACAGGAAACAGGAGGAATGCAATGAAGAGCTATTTGATTTCTGAGTAGCTAAGGGGCCAGCTGGCTGGTCTTAAAGGCCAGGAGCGGCTCTCTGAAGAGCACCAGTGTCCTGCAATGCTAGGGGGACAGGACGCTGCCCCCAAGGACACTGGGGAAATGGCCCAAAGCAGCTGGCAGCAAACCACATATCTTTGAAGTGCCCTTTAAAAAATGCCAATTTGGGGGCTTCCCTGGTGGCGCAGTGGTTGAGAGTCCGCCTGCTGATGCAGGGGACACGGGTTCGTGCCCCAGTCCGGGAAGATCCCACATGCCGCAGAGCGGCTGGGCCCGTGAGCCATGGCCGCTGGGCCTGCGCGTCCGGAGACTGTGCTCCGCAACGGGAGAGGCCACAGCAGTGAGAGGCCCACGTACCGCAAAAAAAAAAAAAAAGCCAATTTGGTAAAAAATTAAAAATAAATAAAAAATGCCAATTTGGTATTCAACTTCATAATATATCCGCATGTTTTCATATGACAATAACACCCGCCACACCACCAAATCCTCAAGTAGACAACTCCTCTGTCTTATCCTGTGACTTCCCAGGCCCCGGGCACACGGTTACACTGACCCGCCCTCCCCCAGCCCTATGAAAGCGTGCACGCTGTTGGCCGGGGGTCCTGACACCGGGCAGCCCTGCTCCACTTGCAGGTTATCTTTGAGTTTATTTCGTACCAATATGTATCGGATAGATTTCAAGTTCGTCAAAGTAGTTGAGGACAGTCTCATCTTCAGTGTTCCTGTCCCGGTAGCTGCTCAGAGCCCGGAGGAACTGGCCCTGGCTGTAGTGGGTCCCCGCCACGATGCTCTCGGGGAGATTCATCACTCGTTCCTTGAGGAACTCATCTGAGGCATCCAGCGAACAAACGAATTCTGGAGAGAAGGAGAAGCTCGTGAGTTAACACCGTGACTGCGGAGCTTGCAAGCATGTGCTGGTGGACGGGCCACTGCTCGACCGAATGTCTGGTTACCAGGTGGGATCTCCTGTCACGGCAAAGGGCCTGACAAGTTGGCCGCCTTGCTGCCTCTCATGGAGGACAGATGCATGCCAATCACCCATGCTTCCAGAGACCACACTGTGAAGCCCAATCAGTGGGCATTTTGTGAGATCTATGATTTTTCTTTCCCTTCCTTCCTCCCTTCCCTTCTGCTTTCCTTCCTTCCTTCTTCTTTTTATTTTAAATAAAAACAGCAGAAATTGTAAATGCAAATCTCTAATAACCCTATGATACCTGTCATCATCTTGTCACTTTTCCAGTACAATATCACAGGCTCCCAAAGAGACTCAAGGCTATAAGGGAAATACCTTCATGGCTGATTCGCCAACTTAATAAAAATAGAGACTCCCCTGGGATTTTAATTTTCCATGAGTTGAGCTCTTCCCTCACTTCATGCCATGGGCTATGAAACATCTATGGTCAGTAAAACATGGCCAACGCTTATCGAATATTTGATACACGGATCATATTAATGACAGTGATCATTTCACCCACCTGCAATTTTCTTTTAAACTGTAAGAGCAGCTGTTTCTCCAGTGCCTAGCACAAATTCAGTGGATATTTGTGGAGTGAATGAATGAATGAGTGAATAATTAAAGTGTAGATCTGTGTAACAAGCTTTCTAGGTGAGTTACTGTTCTCAGCTGTTCTCAACAGGACCAGAGTACCCTGGCGCCCAGATCAGTAACCAGGTGTATCGAAAATAACTTGCTGCCTATAAGAGCCTGGCAAAGCTTGGGACTGATTTAATTTTTATTCTAAAATTGGATTGGTTTGCCACATAAAAATGCCATTCTCACTTAACTGCATTCTAATAAGCTTTCTTGAGTGGGTGAGAAAAATAAGTGTATCGGGTAGAGTCCATAGTGTGGTGCTGACCAGGGGGCGTGGAACATGTGTGAACTTCATCTGCTTCGTGTGAAAGCAAATAGTGAAAACAAAGGCTGAGGACAGAGCTTACAGAATAAGATCCTGTAAACTCATAATCATTGTCTGATATGACCACTCTTCTGACCTATTTTACTTTAATTTCAATGCTCATCCTTCACCATTTGATTTGCACGAGTAGCTATATTTTTCAAAAGAAAGGAGACATCTGGAGCCCCACATGCTGGTACAGTACTTAAATTGAAATTATGTCAATAAATTCACCAGAAATTGAATCTATTTAAGCTCTATGATCTAAGACATGTAGATCAAAACTTAATAATTCTGTTCATAATCTAAGAATTTCATGAGGTAGTACTGTATCTTTTTTTCCAGTGATTGGGGGGGATGGAAGATTCTAGTTAATAAAATATTGCAAATAATAAGTGATATACTTGGCTTCTAATTTTCAGAGTTTTAATATGATGAAATATATTTCCCACTAGATGATATATTTTTTAAAGTCCTTTCTCTTTTGTGATTCAGAAAGAACTTCAAGATTTTGCAGTGTCTCAAGATAATTATTCAGGACATCTACTGTCCTTGAACTGGCTGACTGTAGATAACAAGGAATAGATTTCTGCTTGGTGAGATTGTATACGACAAAGAGGTCTATCTGGAGCCATGTGAAAAATCTATGTCTTAACACATTTTTCCATATTCATCACATAGGTATAGCTTTAAACTTGTCTCCTTCAACTAACAGATCTGAAAAGAATCAAAATGGATATACGCTAACAGTGATAAAATGCAATGATTTATCAATGAGAGATAATACCACCTAGGACTGAATTACTGTACAATCAAATGTTTCATCATTCAAATCAAGCACTGATGCTGATATTAAGCATGCTTTTTATTTTCTGTATCTTATGATGTTTTTGCTTACAGACCTAGGGAGAGAATGCCCCTCCCAGGGCTACCTCTGAAGATAGTAAACAATTCATTTGAAATGAGAGCACGCCTCACATATGCGAGCCAACCACGCCCTTTATATAACTCAGATAACAAACCAATATTTCTCCTGCCTTAACTCATCCCAGGGCCAGGACCAGGCAACTAGAGACCAAAGCCCACTGCAACTACTCACACTAGTCAATCCTCTAAAAAAGCTGTTTACTCTGCCCTGCTTTGCCTTTCCCATGGAAACCCCAAGAAAGGCTGTGTCCTCGACTTTCCCCTCCTCCTGACCAAGCCTGGTGCTTCCCCACGTGGCCCTGCATGGTTGCCACACTTCCTTCTCTGGGGAAATGTGAGTAATAACTTCTTCTTTCAATGGCATTAGCCTCACGTGTCTCAGTCACTGCCACAAACTAAAATCCCGCAGCACAAATGAGACAATGATCTGATTTCTTTCAGGAAGATAGAAAATAATGACAATTTCTAGAAAGAGGCTAATTGAAAAGAACAGACTAAACATTCCAAAGAGATTACATCTTAGACATGTTTGGACCGCATCCGACAGAGAGGGCAGCCCAGGGGATCAGGACTAAGAATAATGCACCATTTTACCTCCTGTGTTTCCATTTTCTTATCTTAGGGAGGGGTTTCATTCATTCTGGTTTTTGGAGGCAGTGGCATGAGAAGACCTGAGTTTGAATCCAAGCCCTGCCGTTTACCAGCGAAGCGGACTTGCATTAGTCTCTGGGCTTCAGGCTCTGGATCAAGTAAACATGGGAGTAATTCCTACCTCACAGGCTCGTGGAAAGGCTCAATAAGCTCCCATCTTGTGTGGTGCCTGGTGCATGACAGATGTTGGGTTGGGGTGAATTTTATCCAGCTGCCTCAGGGGGAACGGGAGGATTTACCACGGGGTTTGCAATGAATGACTGTCGCCCAGAAGTGATCAGCTCTCATAAACTGGACAGACCTGGTTATTTAGACTAATCAACTTTACTTTTTAACTTTTTCTGAGGCAAACACATAAATTAATAGGAAATCTAAGACAGCCCATTCCTCCGGCATTTCATGTTCCTGCCTCAGGCAAATGGTAAATATCCATCCCTGAGGATGACTGCTCTCTGATGGTCTCTGCTTCCAGAAGCTTCATCACAAGCTGTGCCTGGACCAGGGGCAGGAGAGGATTACAGCTGTGAACCGACTCTCCTGGGGACTTTGACACGGTGAGCAAGCAGGCCCTTCCGAGTCACAGCCTTGGGCTAAGTTCCTGAAAATAGCTGTTCTTGTATTCACCATATGACCAAAACTTGATTAAACCTCATGCAAACTGATAAAAAAAGAAAAAAACCTTTAAAGTTCATGGCAAAGTCACAAGAAATGCCTGCTCAGCAAATCCTTTTTTGTGGAATAAGTTGTTTATATTTCTCTTTCAAGGGTATGTTGTGAAAGCTCTGTGTAAATATGTAATAGGATAAACTTGCTGTGGAGTTAGGGAACCAAGCAGCTTTTTCCTGCCCAGCCTCAATTCTGGATTCTTTTTTTTTTTTTTTTTTTTGCTGTACGCGGGCCTCTCACTGCTGTGGCCTCTCCCGTTGCGGAGCACAGGCTCCGGACGCGCAGGCTCAGCGGCCATGGCTCACGGGCCCAGCCGCTCCGCGGCATGTGGGAATCTTCCCGGACTGGGGCACGAACCCGTGTCCCCTGCATCGGCAGGCGGACTCTCAACCACTGCGCCACCAGGGAAGCCCCAGTTCTGGATTCTGAATGTCCTCCAGAAAAGATTATGGCATGAATAGCACCTGAAGCAGAACAGAAAGGAGGGGCAGTGATCTAGTCCCTGGGGGTCTTGCCAACTGACTCAGAAGCCAAGACACTGTACAGTACAGGGAATAGAGCCAATATTTTATAATAAGTACAAATGGAGTATAATCTTTAAAAATTGTGAATGACTATGTTGTACACCTGAAACTTATATAATATTGTAAATTAACTATACCTCAATTTTTTTTAAATACAGCAAGAAAAAAGTCAGGGCACCAACAGATTGGCTAATCTTTTGCTCTCTTACAGGAAGGAACAGCAGAAATGAATGCTCTCAAAGGGACTTCTGTCCATTTCAGAATTTTAATATCCCTGATATTTACCCCCAGTGAATTCTTTAGTTTGGAAGTTTGATTTTAAGTGTATCGTTTTACTTTGTTCCTAAAACAAACAAACAAAGCTATTTTATTCACATCAAAAGGATTGTTTTGGTACAAAAGAGATATCAAATGGCATTCCTTTAAATATGACCTTGGAGAAGTCTTTTAAACTTACCAGGTATGATTAATTTATCAAAGGGAAACCTTTTGCCTCTGGCTTCTTCCTCTTCCTCTTCCTCTTCTTCTGGTAAAACAAAATATACATCGTCAAGTTTATTACATATTATTACTAAGGATTGTGCAAAAAAATTTAAATACTTTGGGACTTCCCTGGTGGTCCAGTGGTTAAGACTCCACACTCCCAATGCAGGGGGCCTGGGTCGATCTCTGGTTGGAGAACGAGATCTTGCATGCATGCCGCAACTAAGAAGTCCGCATGCTGCAACTAAGAACGGGCCCAGCAAATAAATAAATAAATAAAATTATTTTTAAAATAATTAAATATTTTAACTAGTAGTCACTAATGAAAACTAGCCATAACTAGGAAAGCCTGCATTTTAGGTATAGTCGCTCCGATTTTTTTGTTTATTTTAATTGTGACTACTGTTACTCTGAACAATAAAGCTGTGACTTATTTGAATGTAAACATTCAAAATAAAGGTAACACCCACACTTACGGTTGAACAGGTCTTTGGCTTGATCATAGGTCTTTGGGAATCCATCCAAAATGTAACCTTGATTTTTGCAAGGCATGGATTTTAGCTTTTCTCTTATAAATCTAATTATATATTCATCTTCTAGTCGACCTAATAAAAAGAAAAAAAATATTACTGTGCAGTCACATTCTACATAACTAAATTGAGTTATTTGTAGTGAGGTGGATGGGCCTAGAGTCTGTCATACGGAGTGAAGTAAGTCAGAAGGAGAAAAACAAATACCATATGCTAACACATATATACGGAATCTAAAAAAAAAAAAATGTTCATGAAGAACCTAGGGGCAAGACGGGAAAAAAGATGCAGACCTACTTGAGAATGGACTTGAGGATATGGGGAGGGGGAAGGGTAAGCAGGGACAAAGTGAGAGAGTGGCATGGACATATATACACTACCAAACGTGAAATAGATAGCTAGTGGGAAGCAGCCACATAGCACAGGGAGATCAGCTCGGTGCTTTGTGACCACCTAGAGGGGTGGGATAGGGAGGGTGGGAGGGAGGGAGATGCAAGAGGGAAGAGATATGGGAACATATGTATATATATAACTGATTCACTTTGTTATAAAGCAGAAACTAACACACCATTGTAAAGCAATTATACTCCAATAAAGATGTTAAAAAAAATTTAAAAAGTAAAGTGATCTCAAAACTTCTTGTGTAGTCAAAATTACTATTGAAAATCTCTTATTTTTGCATTGAAGTGAAAAATATGTGGTTTTGTATTTTGAGCACAACACATGAACTCTCATGCCCAATAAAGTAGGAGAACCCAGTGAGCCTGTCTGCAGGAAAGAACAGAATCGGATGCTTATGTCTGCGCTTCCAGAATGTTCTTCCGTGGTCACAACTTCTGGTTGAAGTTGAATGAGGAGTAATTGAAGGGATCCAGGGTGTTCTCACTTGCCAGCAGGATTTACTCAATTCTGTTTTGATATATGCTTCTATAACCTTAATACGTGATAATAAATGCTTCTGTTGTGAGAATTCGGTGGGATAGTATTCATGCGTGCTGATGCCACATGATTTATTTTTATTTTTTATTTTGGCTGCACTGCACGGCTTGTGGGATCTTAGTTCCCCGACCAGGGATCAAACCATGGCCCTCGGGCAGTGAAACCCCAGAGTCCTAATCACTGGACCGTCAGGGAATTCCCTACACACAATTTATTAATAGTAAGTGCCCAATAAATATTTGCTACATTTGAATAAGAATCAACCTTGATCTTGACCCTTAAAGGCACTGTTCTCTTTAAGGCTGCAGAAAGGAGCGTGGCCCCCTCTTCCCTGCCTTTTCCAGTGGGCATTGCAGACCTTCACCCCACTGGACAGTTCCCTCTCCAGCCATGGGCGCAGGGTTCCTGCAGTTGCTCGGGCGGGGGCTGAGGATGGAGGAGCTTGTTCTAAAGCTATCACAGTGTTTCCAAGACAATATGATGTAACTCCTCCAAAATATTCATCTATCACGTAATTGTTGAACAGCTATCATTCCCAAGACACAGCCCTGCCCTTACATGGCTTAGTGTATACATTACAGCAATACAAGCTTGACGAGTTTGAGAAATTGACCTCCAAAGCTCTTTCTAGGGTAGCACTATACTCTCAGTTTATTGATGGGTCTACAATAGAAAATAATTTGGGGTCTCTTTTTATTACTCTGTTAATGACAGTAAAATGATCTCATTAAAACACCTCTCCTTTCTTCTACCTTTCATTGCCACACGAATCATTAGGCAGTAACTGATTCAGAAAATAACTGTGTCTTTCAGAAATTTAAATATTATGGCAGAGACAAAAAAAATAATCAAAGGTGTTATTTAACATAATGAAATTCCTCGAAATGATTTGATGTTACTTCTCAGTAAGGTTCAAAATGCCGTAAAGAAATAAAGTCACATTCTTTTCTTGTTTTTTTTTTTTCCGCCGCGCAGTGCATGCGAGATCTTAGTTCCCCAACCAGGAATCAAACCCATGCCCCTTGCAGTGGAAGGGCAGAGTCCTAACCACTGGACCTCCAGGGAAGTCCCTAAACCCACATTTTAAAAATGTCAAGGGGGGACTTCCCTGGTGGTCCAGTGGTTAAGAATCCGGCTTCCAATGCAAGGGATTCAGGTTCAATCCCTGGTCTGGGAACTAAGCTTCCACATGCCATGGGGCAACTGAGCCCGCACCCCACAACTAGAGAGCCTGTGTGCCGCAACTACTGAGCCCTACTGAGGGATACACTAATATCAAAAGACGATTTTTATTTAAACATTCTATCTTCAATTTTCAAAAGCTTCGTTGGTAAGGAAAGGCACATACTCGGAAATCTAGCTTCGGTCCCCTCCAAGGCATCCTTTGGTTTATATCAGGGAGTGAGCTTTGCCATTCATTTGTTTGTTTTAGAAATAAGTGTTCATTACGTCAGAAGGGAGCTTGAGCGGCAGTTTATGATAACTATGGAATGTGAGTACGCAAAGGGCCAAGCCCAAGCGCCTTTTTCTAGAGAACTGTGACCTCCTGGAGATACACTCGTGATCTTGGCCGGTGGCGTTGAGCATCTCGGAAGGGGATGGTCACTTCTGTTTTAAAGCGAAAGAGCACAGCCCTGCTGGATGGCCTTTAAAACACCACACTGCTTCTTCTTCTTTTTTTTAAATGTTAAGTCTGCCTTTCAAATAACAGTAATGTTTAAAATGCTAATATTAATGCATATTCATAATTACTAAAACTTAGTTTAAAAACAGATAGCTGCAACCAAGGTTTTTAAAATAATCCACACACAGTAGAGACACGATGCTATCGACATAAAAGTTGATACATTCACATACATCCCCCTCCCCAACTTTTCATTTTCAAACTCACAGAAAAGTTGAAAGACTGGTTCAATGATCACCTGGAATCCCACCAACCAGTGGGATTCCGTGCATTCTAGTGCATTCACCGAGTCCTTAGTTTAGCTGAACGGTCAGGGGCCGACGGGAGTGGAATCATGAATAGAAGAGGATACGGAGGTGTCTCACTGTGGGATTGTGAGATCTGTCCTGCTGGACTCCTTAGAATCACATGATGACACATTGGTTCACGTGAGGGAGAAGTGTGCTAACCTCTGCGTCCTCGTTCTGTGAAATTTCTACATAGGTTAATGCCATGGGTTCACAGGTGTTATTTTGTTTAAACATGACCTGGGTCCGTGTTTCTAGTTTCAGGTAAATATGAATAGGAAGGAGTTTGGGACAAACTTGAAGAAAAAAAGTACTTTCCTAAGGTTAAAGGGGACTGACTGCACCATCGCCATCTTGTAGGAAGTGGGTGGGAGGGCATACTGACAGTAGGCAGGTTTGTCTCCTTCCCCGTTCCCCTCTGAAGAGAGAGGCTGCTGACCCAGTTTGGCCTCTCTTGCATCTGCGGGAAGAACAGACTCTGCTGCCAAGGACAGGCCCTTCTTGAACTTGGGTGACGCAGTGACTGCTCTCAGCCATAATTCTTGTTCTGTGTGGTCACCTCCCTGGACGTGAAAAGAGCCCAGTCAGTACTTCACGTCATCCTGTTACACGAAGTCCTTGGACAAGACTTTTGGGTCCTTGCAGAGACCAGTTATATGTTCCTGTCAGTAAATGCTGTCCCGTGTTTGTTTCTGGCCCTACGCCCCAGGCTTACAGCGTATGTACACGTGGCCATGTTCACCTGTGGATTCCTAAAACTCCCAGTCCCCTGCCCTTTCATGTGGCCTTGCCAGACTTCCTTCCACAGGTGTCCTCACAATGGAGTGTCTTATTTTGTTTTTTTCTCCTCTCCCAAAAGGTAGGAGCCAGGATGCTATTAAACTCTAAAACCAAGATAGTGATTCCCCAGTGTCACAGGCGAGGCAGGGGCAGTGTCATATCTCAAAGTGTTGATCTGCGTTTTCTGCGTACCTTTTCCTCTGGGCCATTGATCTGGGATTCCAAATTCCATATCCTCCTGGCCCAGCCCACACAAAAGCAGAAACCCAGACTCAGATGATGAGCTGGTTTAAGTGAATGCTCAGTGTATGCAGACAAAAACATTTTCTCCACTCCATAAACTAGATTGGAGTGGCCTGGGGGAAGGAGAGGAAAAGGGGTAAACAGGACTTCAGAGGAGGGTGTGAAGGGATTACTCCTGACGAAGAGCAGCTGGGTCTAAGACTACGCCTGGAGGGGCAAAGGGTGGGGTGCCAGAAGACCCGAGAGGGGAGGGCGGTCCAGAGCGGGGGGCCCCAGGGGAATGCAGTGGGCGGTCCTCAGGGGGAGGGCCAGTTTGTACCTCTGTCCTTCTTCCCTGACCCCGACTGGCCCCAGCTCAACCCTGGAGGATCAGAGACAGCCACCAGCAAGATGGGAAAAGTAAGAGGCAGGAAACCAGATGTGCTTGATAGGATGGGAGGGGGGGAAATTCTCCACTGAGTCAGAGTCCCAACTTGCTTACACGTTGGACTGGTTTATAGCCAATGCCAGTATTACCAGTTTGATGGAGGTTCTCAACTATCTAGCTGTAAAAATGAAATGGTTTTATTTTTCTCATAACTGCTGCTGACTGCTTTCCTGATGGGTGGCAAGCTCCCTTAAAGACATCTCAGTTCAAAACTTAGTTTGTGATTGGAATGGACTTCTGAAAGCATGAATAAACAGAGAGCCCACTTACTTATTATCTAAGAGCTGCAGTGGGACCAGCCTGAAATTCCATCCAAGGGTGGGGAAAGAATGAGTCCGGAGCTTGAGTTTAAAGGGACACCTCACTGGGATGCAGTGTTCAACAACCTGGTTCAAATTACCCCGTGGGCAAGAATATTTTTCTATTTATTTGTATTTCTTCCTGAATGAATTAATTATTGGTCCAAGTTATTCATCCATTTTTTTCTCTTCGGGGTTTCATGATTTTCTAATTAGTTTGCCGGAGCGTTTTATGCATGAAGGCTATTAACTCTTTGTCATATTGGTGGCAAATACTTTTTCCTGATTTGCCCTTTGCCTTTTAATTAATGTTTTTTGATGCTTTATAAATATTTATGACTACACATTTGATTGTTTTAAAACTTAGGTAATTCTTTCCCATCGTATAACCAATAGTCAACAAAATGTTAATGGGGGGGTTCCCTGGTGGCGCAGTGGTTGAGAGTCCGCCTGCCGATGCAGGGGACGCGGGTTCGTGCCCCGGTCCGGGAAGATCCCACATGCCGCAGAGCGGCTGGGCCCGTGAGTCATGGCCGCTGAGCCTCCGCGTCCGGAGCCTGTGCTCCGCAACGGGAGAGGCCACAGCAGTGAGAGGCCCGCGTACCGCAAAAAAATATATATATTAATGGGGATTTTTTCCCCCAGGGTTGAGATAGTGAATGATTTTGTGTGTGTGTGTGTGTGTGTGTGTGTGGTTGTTATAATTTCTGTACTTTACTTTTAATAGCAAACAAGTAGTTTTTTATAACAAGGAAATCAATCCCACCGTTACAAAAGCAGTGCAGCCGTGTGCTGTGCGGTTACCTGCGTTGTGCTCCAGGCTTTCCTTGATGCCATCCAAGAACTCCTGAGCATCCTCCACGGTCTCCGCTTCCTCCTCCTCTTCACCTTCTTCTTCTCCTCCTTCCCCTACATGCTTAGGTGTAATGATCGCCTCCTACATACCACAGGGATATTCAAATCAGATGATGCCCTGCGTTGATTGGCTGCTATAAATCATCTGGCGAGTGATCCTGGAAAAGGCTGGTACCCAAACAGGGGAGGTGCTCAAGGACAGCTGTGCAAAAGTGGTCAGGATGCGTCTATCTATCTACGAAGACAGATAAGAGCCTGGGGGGGTTTCTTACTCTATTTTAGGAGAATAATCTATTTCTGTGCTAACGCCAGAACTACTTAAGAATCAACACTTTTCTAGGAATTCCCTGGCGGTCCAGTGGTTAGGACTCCGAGCTTCCACTGCAGGGGGCCCAGGTTGGATCCCTGGTTGGGGAACTAATCCTAATCCTGCAAGCTGCATGATGTAGCCCAAAAACAAACAAACAAAAAAGAATCAACACTTTTCCAAGTATCAGGTTAGATCTTACTTGGGGGACACACATTTTGTAGAAATCAAGACTTTGAATAATCATCTTTGGAAATGTACCTCAGTACCTACCTTTCCCAATAAAATGATAAAAAGCAGCTATTTAGGGAGAAGGAGGGACAGCAGAGCACAGAGACTTTTCAGGGCAGGGAAAACTACTCTGTATGATACTATAATGGTGGACACATTTCATTATACATTTGTCCAAACCCATAGAATGTACAACAGCAAGAGTGAACCCCAATGTCAGCTACGGACTTTAGATGATATGGTACGTGAATATAAGTTCATTGATGTAATAAATGTGCCACTCTGGTGGGGTTTAATGATAATGGGGGAGGCTGCCTGTGCAAGGGGTAAGGGATGTAGGGGAAATCTCTGTACCTTCCTCTCAACTTTGCTGTGAACCTAAAACTGCACTAAGAAAATAGTCTTTTTTTTTTTAAGCTGTTGATAAATGGTCTGATAATACCCTGAGAAACATACATCAAGAATAAAAAAAACCTGGGTATATATCCGAAAAAAACAAAAACTCTAATTCAAAAAGATATGTGCACCCCAAAGTTCATAGCAGCATTATTTACAGTAGCCAAAATATGGAAGCAGACTAACTGTCCATCAACAGATAAATGGATAAACAAGATATGGTGTGTATATGTATATATACATATACACACAAGCATACACATACATACAATGGAATACTACTTAGCCATAAAAATGAATGAAATGTTGCCATTTGCAGCAACATGGATGGACTTGGAGGGCATTATGCTAAGTGAAATAAGTCAGACAGAGAAAGACAAATACTGTATGATATCACTTATATGTGGCATCTAAAAAATACAACTAGTGGGGCTTCCCTGGTGGCGCAGTGGTTGAGAGTCCGCCTGCCGATGCAGGGGACGTGGGTTCGTGCCCCGGTCTGGGAAGATCCCACATGCCGCAGAGCGGCTGGGCACATGAGCCATGGCCGCTGAGCCTGTGCGTCCGGAGCCTGTGCTCCGCAGCGGGAGGGGCCACAAAAGTGAGAGGCCCGTGTACCGGGAAAAAAAAAACAAAAACTAGTGCATATAACAAAAAGGAAGCAGACTCACAGATGTAGAGAACAAACTAGTGGTTACTGGTGAGGAGACGGAAGGGGAAATGGGCTAGGTAGGGGGCAGGGCATTAAGAGGTACAAACTATTAGGTATAAAATAAACTACAATAAGGATATATTGTACAACATGGGGAATGTAGACAATGCATTTTAATAACTATAAATGGAGTATAAGCTTTAAAAATTGTGAATCACTACACTGTACAACTGTAAGTTATATAATATTGTACATCAACTATACTTCAATTAAAAAAAAAAGAATAAAGAAACAAATGAAAATGTTCCAGTCAATAGAGAGAATGCAAGATATATTTTGAGCAATAGCTGGAGAAAGACTAAATTTTAAGGGCGACCCATGAAAGACGCTTCCAGAGGAAAAGCCATGTGGGTTTCTGTGTTTTCATAATGGAGCCAACAACAAAATCCAATTAAAATAACAAATCTCTTTGTAGGATATGCCATGGAAAATTAGTGATTTCTTAATTATGAGTAAGACAAAGCATTTTTAAAATATAAAAATTCACAGTAAAGTAGTTAAAAGTGTTACCAGTTTTGCTATGGCTTCGGAAATGACATCCTTCAGTTTAATGTGATGCAGTTTGTAGTATTTGGACAACACTTCAGCGATGCTGGATTTTCCCACAGCAGGAGGACCAAGAATGCAAATCTTGATGGGCTAAAAGAGGAGAATAAGCGTCATACAGGGAGCTCTGAACCATCTGTAGCTAGACAGTGTTCTTTATTTCAAGGGTCGCGGCCCTTTTAAGTCTCGGGATCCTGCAAGCTGACTCTCACTCCTCCATCAAGACCCCAGAGTCACTTCCTCCTGGTGTTCAATGAGCATCCACTACGTGCCCTGAGCTGGGCACGGGGCACACGACACTCAGCAGGATGTGAACCAAGTACTCAAGCATCACATGCTACCAGTTTCATCTTTGTGGTGCTACTCCTGTAAAGACAGCAGAGAAATAGAATTTCTGGTCCACTATACAGGGTGCTTAATTTACTGCCTGATGAACATTGTTTCTGGACTAAACTTGGTCTTTAATTAAACTTTTCTTTTTAAAAACAGTTAATTAAAAAAAAAAATAGGGCTTCCCTGGTGGCACAGTGGTTGAGAGTCCGCCTGCCAATGCAGGGGACACGGGTTCGTGCCCCGGTCCGGGAAAATCCCACATGCCGCGGAGCGGCTGGGCCCGTGAGCCATGGCCGCTGAGCCTGCGCGTCCGGAGCCTGTGCTCCGCAACAGGAGAGGCCACAACAGTGAGGGGCCCGCGTAACGCAAAAAAATAAATAAATAAAAATTAAAAAAATAATAAAAAATAAATGAAAACAGTTAATTTATCCTAGTTTTTAAAAATACACTCATTTTTTTTACTTTTATTTTTTATTAATCTATCTTATACATATTAGTGTATATATGTCAATCCCAATCTCCCAGTTCATCCCACCACCACCACCCCACCCCTGAACCCCCCGCTTTCCTGCCCTTGGTGTCCATACGTTTGTTCTCTACATCTGAAAAATACACTCATTTTTAAAAAAAGTTTCTAGAAGCTCATCACATTCATAACTGGTGAGCAAATGTTTATTTCTAATAGAAATAAAAACATCAGTGACAAATAGTCATTTCTTTCAAAATGGTCCAAACAGTTGTGAAACTAAAGCCTGGTATTTTGCAAGGCAATTTTTTTAAATTTTAAATTAAAAAAAATTTTTATTTAAATCATGCCATTGAAAAGCATTTCCATGGGCAGAGTGTCCATGTGCTTAAAGACTACATAATTTCATGCACAGAGTTGGTTATTGTTATTATTACTACTATCATTATTATTAATACTACTACTATTGTTATTATTACTATTTGTCAGATGAGGCAGCCAAGGCTGTGAAGGGAGTGAGCAGGGCTACTGCAGTGGTACTGGGTAAGGCGTGGTGGACGTGAATGACCCTGTCTGCTTAGGGACAGGCTCTCTCAGGGTGATGGCAATGACCAAGATGGCGGGCAGTGGAGGGTGGCAGTGGTCAGGAGAGCATCTCTGGAGCTGAGTCTTGATGGACAGGGCTGGGCTCCGAGGTAGGCATGGTGCAGTCACCAAGGCCTGTTGTCCGGCTGTCAACTGGGCAGGTTCATGCCTTGTTTCATCCACACACCGAGGGCGGATCTGTCTCCTGGGGTAAGCTCACCTCATCCGGGTACAAAACCAGAATGGTAGTTTATTCAGTTATAATGAGAAGTAGGGTTGCCACTGAACTCAGAACACTCCAAGTGCACGTGTCTGGCACATTTACCCCTCAAGGCAGACACGTTTAGAAAGTAGCTTGATGAGCTTTGATCAGACCAAGGAGAGTTGGATGGATAGACTGTTGAATGGTATTAGGTCAAGGTGATTGGATGCACCTGTCTCTGCACAGGGATGACTTTGCCTTGCTAAAGGAACTGGAGTTGTGGAGGCCCTTGGCTTGAGGCTCCATCTTGCTGGATGTCGCTGGTGTGGCACTGTCTACATTGTCCTTGGTCGTGTTTCCTGTTCTATGCTGCCAAGCTGACCAATGCCGCCAGGGATGGATAGACTCAGTTTAATTTTTAGATATGCTTACTCCTTCTATCATGTCCTGTCCAGTTTTGCTAATCAGGAACCGTATGGTCTCTTTAAGGTGTCTCGTCCCATCTCTACTCTGACTGGGTGTTGTTTTACGTTGACCCACAAACGACAACACTAATCTAACCTCTCAGGTTGCTCTGTGCCTCGGGACAGCCTCCAAGTAGAGCCGTCGTGGGTGTCTCAGATGCTGAAAAGGATCATTGTTTCTTTTTTTTTTAATTTTTAAAAAAACTTTTTGGCCATGCCCCACAGCATGTGGGATCTTAGTTCTCCAGCCAGGCATCAAACCCGCGCCCCCTACAGTGGAAGCGCTGGAAGCGCAGAGTCTTAACCACTGAACCACCAGGGAAGTCTCCGATCATTTTTTTTTTGTAAAGTGGTACACCTTTTTTTTTAATTACTTACTTAAAATTTTTTTTTAATTTTTTCTTTCTAGGTTTTAAAGTGGCACATCTTTTACTGCTTCTCAACAAGACATGCTTTGCAGGAGAATATTGTTCTTAGGATACAATGGCAACTCTACTTGCTTTTACGCAGTATTTCCATGCACGATGGCAATTCAACTATGACGGCACCTGTCACTCATAGACTATAGCTTTCGAAATGGCTTCTCCTGTCACATTTACTCTCATCTTTGGAATGCCTCCCTGGGATAAATCCAAAGATGTGGGCAAGGGATGCATTTACCTGATTTCAGAGACGGGTGTGTGGAGGCTCCCATAGTAAGGCCATTCTAGCTAAGTTGGCATCTTAGCTAATTTGAATCCCTGACTAGCTGTGAGACCTTGAAGAAATTGCTCCATCTTCTAAGCCTTGGCTTCCTCGTCTATATATGTAGATAAGAATATCTATGAAAAGTTGTGGTGATTAAAATGACTGGCAAATCCCGTGGCCAACAAGAAAAGGTCAAAGTAATCATCAGACGTCCCCACCTCCTACCTACCCTTTTCCAGATGTATACCCGGGGTGAAAAAGGCAGGCCAGTAAGGTACCAGACATCTTCCCTTATAGGGACAACTCTGTGACAGTCAGTCTGGGGCTTCCTATCATGTTCAATTCGTGTTAAGCATAACAATCATCTCTGTCAACTTAAAAATTTTTAATATTCAGTTGGCAAGTATCAATAGAATATAGAGGTAGATTTTTTTGGCCTGGGCAATAGGTCAAATTTGAAAAAGAACTTGAGGGAATTCCCTGGCAGTCCAGTGGTTAGGACTCCATGCTTTCACTGCAGGGGGCACGGGTTTGATCCCTGGTTGGGGAATTAGGATCCCGCAAGCTGCGTGGTGTGGCCAAAAAAAAAAAAAAGATTGAAAAAGAACTTGAATTTAGAAATTCAGACATTTGAAAAAGTACTTTCATTGGTGTAATTACACCAAAAGTTTCGTTTACTTTGCTTAAATCAGAAGCTTACACAGGAAGTGGTTATAGTTACCAATAATCTTCTGCTTTGCTTGTACTCTTTGAGGATACTGTTGATATTTTCCACAAATCCTGCTTGGGCGAACCATCGAATGTTAAAATTTTCCTTCACAATGAGTGTTTCCATTCTCAAATTGACGAGTAAGTGGTCAATATCCTCTTGCTAAGAGATAAAGGAACATTAGAGATTTGTCCTTTTTTTTTTTTTCCACTTGAGAGTTATAACAGACCCAAATCACTGAAGTTACTGAAGAAAAAAATATGAACACATTCACTAAAGATGGCCGTCAACTAAGGCAGCTCTAAGTTTTGACAGACCACCTGCTGTGAGACTCTGTGACCCTAAACTTCCCTCACATCTGCTCTCTTGTGACGGGCAGCATCCTGGCTGGTACAGTGACACAAGCAACTCAAAGAGTAGGGAGATACTAGAAGCCCAAGTGGAAGGTTTCCTTCTTCCTTTTTTTTTTTTTTTTAACAAATTTGAATACTACCTATTTTTTGAGTAGTGAAATCACACGGTTCAAAATCCAAAAGAACAAAAAGTATAGGGGAAACTTATACACACGACCATATATACAATAGATAACCAACAAGGACCTAGTGTACAGCACAGGGAACTCTACTCAGTATTCTGTAATAACCTACAAGGGAAAAGAATCTGGAAAATATATATATATATGTATAACTGAATCACTTTGCTGTACACCTGAAACTAACAGAACATGGGAAATCAACTATACTTCAATGAAAAAGAAAAGTAGAGGGGAAAGCACTCCCTGTGGTCCCCATCACCACCCATCCAGTTCTGCTCCTCAGAGGCAACCAACGATATCAGTTCTTTCAGAAACGTGTTCCAATGCACCGTTTTGTTGCAATTTATTCCTAAAAATATTATATTCCAAAACAAGCTGGAAGAATGCACTGTATGACTAAAACTGTACTTTCGGCGCTGCTGTGATGGAATCAGAAATTCAGCCTCCTGTTTGAAGTTTTGAAAGAGGCCGAAGAGAGCAACACCCAGTGTTTGTCTAGCATTTTACACATCAGACAGCTTTCAAATACATTTTCTGACCACAACCTCTGAGGGTTTTCAAAAAAAGAAAAAACAGAAACCAACAGGCTCACAGAGGTGAAGAGGAAGTTGCGATAGCTAAGATGGCCAGCTGTGCAGGAGGAGGTGAAATGAACTTTGAAGCCAGGTCTTCTGACTCCAAATCCCTCAAGAACCAACACCTTTAGGACAAGAGTAGAAAAAAAGAATCTCTTATATACTAACTGTTAAGTCCTTTGTTAGGAAAGCATTTTCTTTGGGTACTTTCTGGATTTTCCCAGGGCCAGTACTTTTACTGATGCACTGTTAGAGAAACATAGAATTATTATTTGGTTGACCTGTAAGATTTCAATATAAAATTTCTCAAATGAATATAAACATAACTGAATACAAAAAAAAAAAAAATTGCAAAGCAACGGGGGAGAACACTGAGGGTATTCACTGGTGTATTTTTTCCACACGTGGTTAAAGAGCACAGAGATGAATAAGGCCCGATCTCTGCCCTCAGGCAGCCCCCAGCCTGAAAAGGGAGAGACAGATGCTTGTGTGTATTGTCTGATCTAGGCGTCTGGAAAAGAGGGGCTTGCCCATGGGGGAGGTGGGATGGAGCCAGGAGGGTGCAGAGGAAGATGTCTGAGCTGAATCTTAAGAATTAGTGGGGGTGGCCAGGGAAAGGGTGAGAGAAGGCTGCACTGGCTGGGCCAGCTGGGCCATAAGGTGACAGGTGGCTTTAACCAGAGCAGCCCAGATAGGAAAGGGGGCCCTCAGAAACCCAGATCTCCTGGAAGCCGCCAGTAGGTTTGGTGAACTTGACCACATGAGTACTTTGGGGAACAATTCACAGATAGATTTTAGTATCGCGGTGTGTGATTTGTGTGTGTGTGAGTCCTACAGTGGACTTTTTTTGCTCCCCTCTGTGCGTATACTGGAGATAAAAAGATTGTGGTTGTAATTTCCCAATACATATACTGCAGATACAAATAGCAAGCTTGGGTTTAAGGATATTGTATTTTAGGAGTCCCCGGTCTTGTTAGCACTCCTGATTCCATAATTATAATACTTTGGCGGGGCGGGGGGTGGGTAAAATGATTTAAGAGATGCCATCCAGTCTGGCTGGGATGACATGGCTATACCTTGACAAAGTCTTCCAGAGTATGAACTGACTCGTCCACAGCCACCAGGTAATGGAACTTTGGCACGTGGTCTATGACGTTCTGTATCACTCTGCAGACCACCAGGGAACATCGCCCCCAGAGGGAATAAACAAAGGAGATGTAGTAAATAGAATTCCATGGATGCCACCCTCATGGACCAGATGCCAGGTTTGCTGATTTAGCAATTATCTTATTTTCCAACAAGGTCAGGGCTGGGATGATGGTCCCTACTCTACAGTGAAGGAAGCTAGTGAAGAGTTAAGTGACATTTCTTGGGCTGAAGGGCCAATGGGAAGGTAGAAGGGCCGGGATTGGAAGCCAGGTCCACCTGGCTCCAGATTCGCCCCAGGTACAAGAGTAGCTGAGTCCCGACAGGACTTGCGTTGATGAAGCCCGCTTACCCAGTGGCTCATTAAAGTCCCCAAACAATGCTTTGGGGAAGGTGTTTCACAAAGTAAAACACAGATTCACAGAAGCTGTGGCTCCTTAAGTCACATAGCACGGAGTGGCTTAGATTTCCTGCCCTGGATTAATTATGAATGATGGCCAACGTGTCTGAGGGCTTAACTCCGTCAGGCCTGTGCTCTGGGCTTTCCAGGTGTTACCCCATGGAATTCTCAGAACAACCCTCTCAGGTAAGGCTATTATCATCCGCATCTCACAAATGAGAAAATCAGACCCAAAGGGGTTAAGCAACTTTCCCAAATTCACACAGCTAGCGAGGGGCAGAACAGGGATTTGAATACAGATGAAAAAATTTCTAGAGAAACAATAGTGAATGGAAGACTGTCACAAGACTGTAGTTTCTACCTCCATCTCAGCTTCCTTTTCAGTCAAACGATAATAAAACAAACGCACCTGTCTAAATATCCATTTCGGGCTTCCCTGGTGGCGCAGTTGTTGAGAGTCCGCCTGCCGATGCAGGGGACACGGGTTCGTGCCCCGGTCCGGGAAGATCCCACATGCCGCAGAGCGACTGGGCCCGGGAGCCATAGCCGCTGAGCCTGCGCATCCGGAGCCTGTGCTCCGCAACGGGAGAAGCCACAACAGTGGGAAGCCCGCATACCGCAAAAAAAAAAAAAAAAAAAAAAATCCATTTCATATTTGTTTTATATTAATTTCACAGAACATTTCCTCTTGTAGCTTCTTTCTTTGTTAAATAGTTGACAGTCTTCAAGAAACTTGTTGGAAAAAAATGCTACCGCAAGGGCCCCCAAGTCCTTGTGTAATGGGAATAATTTAATTAATTTAATAATGTAAGATTCTTTCACAACTTTAAAACCTGATAATGTAATCATGTAAAATCTCTGCAGGAAAAAAGAGTCCGTGTCAGCCCTGCCGTGTCCAGTGTCAATGTTGGCTGGAGCAGATCTAGGTTTTTTTGTTTTTTTTTTTTTTGCGGTACGCGGGCCTCTCACTGCTGTGGCCTCTCCCGTTGCGGAGCACAGGCTCCGAATACGCAGGCCCAGCAGCCACGGCTCACGGGCCCAGCCGCTCCGCGGCATGTGGGATCTTCCCGGACCAGGGCACGAACCCGCGTCCCCTGCATCGGCAGGCAGACTCGCAACAACTGCGCCACCAGGGAAGCCCAGATCCAGGTTTTATGTAGAGTCTGAAGCTCAGACAACTTAGGGAATCCCTCTCTGAGAACAATAATAAAAATGAAGTTTAGGATCGTGGAAGGGACCCATGCAGGGGAGGGTCTTGAAGTTTAAGCTTCATTGTTTCCCAGAAAATCTGTAAATCTGCTTGGGATTGAGACTAATTTAATAGTGGCTGGTGGATGAGAGAAAGAGGGGGGGATCTAGAAACCAGAAAGAATCTCAGAGAGGTGCTGCTCCCTCCTGTGGGGTGAGCTGAGGGGTTGACAGAATAAAGCCCCTGGAACTCGAAAGGTACAAGCGATGAACTGCAAATAAAGTGAACCCTATCTTTGAGTTAGTGTTTAAGTCAGTGTCTGCAAAGAAGGAGAAGGGGACCTGGGGATACTCTGTGAGTCTGAAAAACACGTGTTAGCATCACTTAACAATTGCCAAAAAAAAAAAAGAAAAAAAGCTTCTGGTTTATAGTTCACAAATTTCTAGAATTTAAGTTGGTGGGCTGGACATATCAATCTCATCTGGGACAAAGGACCAGGTCCCCAGAACGCATATAAAGAGTTCTTTTCCCAAACTGGAAGACATGCTATTCTGCTGGTAAGGTTTCTAAAAGGTGAACTTGAACTTGCTATCAGAAGTGTGGCGCTTTTAGGTGATGGACACAATTTCATCAGATGCAAAGTGGAGATGATAAAAGTACCTTCTGCTTAGGGTCGTTGTGAAGAAGAAATACAATAATACACGTGGGGGTCTTAGCACTCGGTGAGAAACAAACACGGTAGTCAGCTAATTCTCGGGAAGTCATATATCTGGTAGAATACTTACCCTGCTAGATCAAGAACATGAATTGCTGGAATTACATTTGTTCCATCTCCAAAAACTGGTAATGCAGGGACCTCACCCGACCAAGCTAGCTAAAAGAAAGAAAAGCAAAAGCATGTTTTCCCCAGTTATGTGCGCCTGACTATTACAGCTCCCAGACAGAGCCATAGTCAGAGGCATCCAAAAAGATCTGTCTATCTGATGAAATAATAGCCTCCAGAGGTTTTGTAAATCAGTTCTGACGAGATTTAGTTGCTGATCAAATCCTATTAAGAGAAATAAAGTGCAACCTCAGGGCTGAAATACTTTTCAAGAAATCATAATGTCATCAGCTGTCTTTAGTGGTCATCTGTAGAGAAAGAAAATTCTTTAGTATGCACGGTGTCTTTAATTCTCATGAAAGTGAGAATTAAAATTTAAAATTACCCCCACTGGCTGGGGGTAATGATCGTCAGTTTGTAGATGAAATGCTTAGTGCATAAAGTATCCTCCAGGACATTACACTTCCGATGAGTCCCTTTGACTGGATTTGAACCCTGATCTTCAGAGTCCAAATCTTTGTCTTTTCCCTTCATTAAATATTTCAGTAAATAAATAGATAGTCTGGGTACTGTTTAACTGTCATGCACTAGATGATTTTATATTGCTTTTCAAGAGTGAAAGAGGTAGGAGTGGGGGCCACAGCAGACCACTGGATCTTGTAAGATATTTTGGACTTGGGGAAACCTTTGAAGGGTTTTAAGCAGGGAAGTGACATCACTGGATTTGCTTTGGTTGCCTTGTGAAGGGATGATGAGAAGTAAGAGTTTAAATGAAGAGACGGAGGTCATGACAGGTGAGGACAAGAGAGGGTTTTTCCTAGCCTTTGGGTGGGGAGTTGGAGGCGCTGGGCTGGAGAGAAGGGAGATATTGGGGAGGTCATCTCTAGAGGACTTGGGGATCTTGTGATGGATGAGATAGAGGAAGGAGTTGGGTTCTGATTGGTGCAGCTGGGTAGAAGGTGGTCCAATTTCCTGAGGTGGGGCCCTGGAGGAGCTGCGGGTATGGGGGTGATTGTCGATGTAGTTTGGATTTGTGAAACATCCAAGTTGAGGTGATGGATCTGCAGAGTGAGAACTAAGGAGAGGGAGTCCCGCTGGAGACTGATGTTTGAGAGTCATTGGCACCAGTCATGGGATTGAACAGCCCAACCCAGGGAAAGAGCGTAGATGGAGAAGACAAGAGGGCCCCGGGCAGAGGCCTGGAAGGCCAGCATCCGGTGGTCAGTTAGGTAAAAGGTAGCTGAGCACGGGCAAAGAGAAAAAGCTTTCTTTAGCTCATCCTCTTCAGCTGTCATATCTCTTGTATTAAAAAACCAACCAGCCAACACTTTCCTGAAACTTCTTTTGCTAGCTCCTGCCTTCTTTTTCTGCCCCATTTTACAGTAAAATCTCTCAGAATGCTCCTCTGTTCTCACCATCTCCACTTCCTCTCTTCGTGCTCCCTCCTTGAACCTACACATATCAGGCTTTTGTTCTACCCGATTCCAAAAATATCCAGGTCAATCCTCCAGTCTCATCTTACTTGATTATCTGCCGTGTGTGATATGGTTGGTCATTATTTCGTTTTAGAAACACTTTTTTCATGTGTCTTTTTCCACACTCCCCTCTTGGTTCACTGGGAACTCCTCCTCAGCTGCCTTTCCCGACTCCCTCCCATATCCTTGTAAATCTCCAAATATAGGAGTGTCCCAGGACTCAGTCCTCAGACCTCTTCTCTTCTCCATACTCATTCTCTAGGTGATGTCATCCAGTCTTGTGGTTTTAAATTCCACCCATATGCTGGTGGCTTCCAAGGTTATAACTCTAGTCCTGACTACCTCCATAATCTCCAAACACACCTCCCACCTTCCAGTGCAACGTCCAACTCCCTCCCTGCTGAGTATCGATACTTGGATGTCAGCCATCTCAAACTCAACGTGTCTAAGCTGAGCTCCTGAACTTCCCACTGATTGCATGCTTCACCCTAATCTGTCCCTTCCCAGTTTTCCCCATCTCAGTAAACGGCAACTTCCTACTTCTGGTTACTTGCACCAAAATCCTTAAAGTCATTTTTACTTTCTTTCTGTCACCCTTACATCCAAGCTTGGAGCCAATCCCATTGGCCTCAT
Organism: Globicephala melas; assembly: GCF_963455315.2. NCBI lineage: Eukaryota > Metazoa > Chordata > Mammalia > Artiodactyla > Delphinidae > Globicephala > Globicephala melas. Next base: position 169,232,955 of record NC_083315.2, on the reverse strand, counting down.
CTTCAAAACATCCCAAATCCCAACATCTTCAGTGTCTCCACCATTTCCACCTAGGTCTTAGGTACGACCCTGCTCTTGGCCCCCTACAGTACATTCTCAACTCAGCAGAAGAACAGCGTTACCCTTGAAAACTTAAGACAGATTAGGCCACTTCTATGCTCAAAATAGTCTGTTCCCCAACCCACTCAGAATAAAAGCCCAAACCCTCACAATGGGCTACAAAGCTGGGATCCATCTGACTCCTCCATCACCTCTTTGACTCCATCACCCCCCATCCTCCAGCACTTTCAGCCACATTGGTCTTCTTGCTGCTCCTTAACCCAGCCAGCACGTTTCTGCCTTGGTTCTTTGTTTTTGGTACGCCGGCCTCTCACTGTTGTGGCCTCTCCCGTTGCGGAGCACAGGCTCCGGACGCGCAGGCTCAGCGGCCATGGCTCACGGGCCCAGCCGCTCCGCGGCATGTGGGATCTTCCCGGACCGGGGCACGAACCCGTGTCCCCTTCATCGGCAGGCGGACTCTCAACCACTGCACCACCAGGGAAGCCCCTGCCTTGGTTCTTTGCACTTGCAGTGCCCAGTGCCTCTCCCCAGGAAGCCACTTAGCTGGCTCCCCATTGCCTTTCACTGTCTGCTCAAATGTCACATCATTAGAAAGGCCTTCCTCACGTGAAAAGATGCTCAACTAATTACTAGAGAAATGCAAATCAAAACTACAATGAGGTACCACCTCACACTGGTCAGAATGGCCATCATTAAAAAGTCTACATATAACAAATGCTGGAAAGCGTGTGGAGAAAAGGGAGCCCTCCTGCACTGCCGGCGGGAATGTAAATGGGTGCAGCCACTATGGAGAACAGTATGGAGGTTCCTCAAAAAACTAAAAATAGAGTTGCCATATGATCCAGCAATCCAGGGCGTATATCCAGACAAAACTATTACTCAAAAAGATATATGCACCCCTATGTTTATAGCAGCACTATTCACAATAGCCACGACGTGGAAACAACCTCAATGCCCATCGATAGATGAATGAATAAAGATGTGCAACATATATACCATGGAATACTACTCAGGCATAAAAAAGAATGAAATAATGCCATCTGCAGCAACATGGATGGACCTAGAGATGATCATACTAAGCAAAGTAAGTCGGAAAGAGAAAGACAAATACCATATGATATCACTTATGTGTGGAATCTAAAACATGACACAAATGAATTTATCTACGAAACAGAAACAGACTCACAGACATAGAGAACAGATTTGTGGTTGCCGAGGGAGAGGAGGCATGTGGGAGGGATGGAGTGGGAGTCTGGGATTAGCAGATGCAAACTATTATATGCAGAATGGATAAACAACAAGGTCCCACCGTATAGCACAGGAAACTAGATTCAATATCTGGTGATTAACCATAATGGAAAAGAATATGAAAAAGATTATCTATATATATACATATATATCTGAATCACTGTACTGTACAGCAGAAATTGACACAACATTGTAAATCAACTATACTACAGTAAAATAAATATCAAAATAAAATAAAGTAAAAAAAGAAAGGCCTTCCTCAACCATCATATAAAGACATGTTAACCCCCCAACCCTAGCCCCACGTGCTCGATCTACCTTTCTCTGCTTCATTGTTTTCCAGTTTATTTTTCAACACCTCAAATACTCTGTTTACTGGTTGATTTGTTCATTAGCTATCGCTCTTCTTCTCCACCCACTAGAATGTAAGCTCCACAAGGGCAGGGACTTTATCATGTTGTGTTCCCAGTATCTACAGTGGTTCCTGGTACATGGTAGGCACTGGATCAACATTTGCCTCATGAATGAAAGGAGATCCATTTTTTTCTTTATTATTCTGAGAGTGGGAAATATAAGAAAAAGAGGTAGTTATGTTGGACATCCATATTTTCCTTAACTTTCTGCTATTAAATGGGCCTAGCCAGTACATAACCTTCGAATTGTGTAACCTTAGTGTAAAACACTTAAAAAAAAAAAAGTTATAGTCATGGAAAAGTCATACCTTAAAAAAAGCATGTAAGATGCCTCCTTCCATTCCATACTGAAGTCCGGCAGCAACGACGTAAGTGGCAAATTTTCTGACCTATTGGATAAAATACAAGAAAAAAGCTAAATATATTATTATGAACCACGTTGAATCAGATTATTTTTAATGATTATTTTAAATGAGCACTTCAGTAAGTCTCATCACCTCTTTCAAGCTCCTAATGTACTGTTTAGGACAAAAAGAGTATCTCTTAAAAGGCAGGGAACTCAACCCCACTGACCACTATTAAAATTTAATTGGGACTCAATTAAATGAAAGCCAGAGTTTATTATTGTGAAGACTTACCACCTTTAAGTGCTATGCCGGGCACCTAAAGGCAAAGGAAGATGTAAAAATCTGTCCATCCATGATGGTCTTTAATTACCGAGTGGGGGAGGGGGCATACATAGAACCAAGGAATTTCGTGATGGGCCTTAATATGAGGATATTAATAGACATGGAGTTCCCTTCATCCAGGAGGAGTAATTTAGGGGCTGGGAGAATTTGCCTCAATACTCAACTATTTTTTACTGTCATCAAGGTACTAGCAGCTACGCTGTGTAGAAACAGGCTTTTTGGCATGTTGAAAAGCTTAAGGCAGAGGTAATGCTTAGGGATACCTGGGCACTGATTCTCTTCCTCTGATGCTCTCCACTCTCATAATCCAATAACCACGTGGCTTTGATGATGTTTAATTTAACAATCCAGAGAGACTCGTGCAATGGTTGGTGCAGTTTTTTCTGTATTGCTAATGTGAGGTCCAAGTATAAAAGGTGCAATGACCCACAGAGATCTGTTTAGGTTCCGCGAAACACTGGACTCATGAGCCGTCCCACTTGAGATTTTTAATCTTTGGTTAATTACATTGGGGATTTAATCTAACTCGAGACAGTATGATTTGTGAGCATATGTGTGCTCTGACTGGCCTCTTCTTGCTAATTCTTCATCCAATTAGAACGCTGTAGTTGGTGTCAGAAGTAGAATTATCAATACAGACACCCTCCATCACCACTGTGATTCGATTTGGGAAGGTTGGATGTTGGTAAGTTGAAGAGATAATCATGTACTGAGGATGGAACCCAAGTAGAGACCAGAAAGTCCCCCCCCCACACACCCTCATCCCTGATATGAGAGAACTGGGGTCTCTGAGTGAGCTTTTTGAGGAGGAACCATATCATCATAATTGATCTACATTCCTGTACATCTGGACGAGTGGATAAGAGAGGCAAGGACAAGGTGACCCCGTCCCCTGGTTTTTCCTACCTGTCCTAGGGAAAGTGATAAGTGAAAATGCCCCAAAGGATTTAAAAAGCCTATGAACTTGCCTCAAAAACTAAACTGGTCCACCTTCTTGTGTTTATAATATAGCATGTGAATATAAATGTGATTACTGCAAATGTGGTGACAGTTGATGAACACTGGACAACCAGCCCCAGGAGGGCAGAGACCACATCTGTTTTGTTCATGGCTGTGAGGCCGACTCTTAGCCACAGTGCCTGTTACATAGCAAGATCTTAACGGATATGAGTTAAATGATTCCTTCCAAGGTTCTACCTATTTGATGAAAAACACTAGGTTACAGAAGGGTTATTAAGATGACCAAGTTGGCCAGATCAACCTTATCTTATTAATTGTTCAGAAAAGAGTGATTAGGAAAGCTTGGGATTAAAAAAAATTTTTTTTGAAATTAAATTTTGATCATATAATTTAGAGCATGGGACATACTTAACGTTTTTATGATAAAATAAAGATATTAAGATGACACTATTTCTCTATTTAATTAAATTTATTTATTTATTTTGGCTGTGCCACACAGCTTGTGGGATCTTAGTTCCCAGACCAGGGATCAAACCCGTGGCCCCTGCAATGGAAGTGCAGAGTCCTAACCACTGGACTACCAGGGAATTCCTTATTTCTCCATTTTAGGCTATCATTCACATCTATTATTTTTGCATGTGTGATCATGCCTTCTCAATCAGTGAATTTGAAATAAATGATGAAGAAATCATGAATTTTCTATTTGGGGCAATGTTCAAAGTTTAATAAAATAATATAGCTGTAGGATTTGGAGTTGGAAGAAATTTAATTTTCTAGTCTAACCCCTTTATTTTACTTATTTAACTCCAAAAGTTGAATGACTTGGCTAAGGTCATAAATTAATGGGTAGAAAAGGGACTAGAATGCCTAATCCCATGTCTTTTCCTTCAAATATTTTATACTCACAGTGTTTGTATTGCCAAGTAAAAAAAAATTTTTTTTAATAAAATAAAAACATTTACTAGTAGGACAGAATTTAAGGACCAAGTTCCTACTGTAATATCCTCTGAAACCACTAGGTGTCACCTTAGAACTATCATTACATATCACTATCGTAGGTCTTCCGATAATGGGAAAAAATGCAGTGGATGGAACCTTTAGAGGTTTAGGGGTTCTGTATAAATTCTACCTAACTTAAATGAGGATGATGATGATAGCACTTAATTCACAGAATTGTGAGGATTACATATGAGATATAGGAGGGTTACATGAGGTACTGTAAGTAATACATCTGGCGCAGTGCCTGGTACCTGGTAAGCAAGCCCTCAATAATTTTTAGTTGTTACTACTTATTCATCACCAGGGCATTCCTGTCATCTATTTTGATTAAAGAGAAATAAAACAATTTTATAATATATGGATTTCAAAATGATAACTTTTGCTGCAACAGAAGGCTAATAAGCTATTCTTTTTGTTTACGTGAACTTCCCAGCTAGAGGCATGTCAGTAATCAGTGACACGGATGTGTCAGGATCAACTCTACTGAATGACGGAGTTTTGGAGTCAGGAGAAAATAAGAACAAAACCCACAGGCTTTGGTATCTGATGGATCCAGGTTTGAATCCCAGCTCTGCTCTTTCCCACAGTGTCTGCATCTGTGAAATGGGAATAATTATGTATGTACACGAGACAGTTGCTGCAAGGAGTAGATCAGACGAGGCTAAGAAGCGCTCAGCACGGTGCTCAGCAAATGCTAGCTATGCGACCTTGAGCGAATTACTTAACCTCTGGAAGTTTCTGTCTCCTTGTTTGTAAGATGAAGTTTATTTTTATTTATTTATTTTGGCGGCTCGGCTTGTGGGATTTTAGTTCCCTGACCAGGGATTGAACCCGGGCCCTCAGCAGTGAAAGCGCTGAGTCCTAATCACTGGACCAGCAGGGAATTCCCTGTAAAATGAGGTTTATATGCACTTTTCAGAGCTGCTGTAAGAAACTAATGAGATAGAGTCTGGAAGAAGGGAAAATGTGGTTCCCTCTTCCCCATTCCCACTCTCAGCTTTTTGACTCTTCTGGACCAAGGGACTCTTTGGACCAACAGACCCCTTAGGAGGTGAGGGCTTGAGCTCTGCTGGGGACTCCATACAAGCCTTCCATCTTAGGGGGCTGGAAAAGAACATGGGGCAGGACCTGGGACAGTGCCTCTTGGGGGAGCCTGAAGCTCGGAGCTCTGTGGGTATAAGGACGCGGGCACTAAATACAGAGGTGGGGAGCGAGCTGACATGATACACATAGAGTATGTGGAACAGTCCTGACCATGTGCATTGTAAGCTGCTTCCAAAAGAGCTTTTCTTACCCTAAAGGTTCTACTACTCGAGATTTACCTTTTTCCCTAACTTGAGAACCAGTTTTTCAGCATTTATGTGGTCCAGAAAATTAGGATGGTGTTTTCTTCTTCGATAATCCTCTTCAGTAAATGGAATCTCGGAATCACCCTATGAGAGAGAAAAGACCAGACGCCACGTGTTAGAGCTACGGAAACTGCTAAGCCCAAAGATGCCAGGGAGACTATGTTCCTTTAAGCTCAAATAAAGCATTCTAAAAACTACTGCTTATTTTTATAGTGATTTAATTTTGTTGAAAATGCTTTAGCTAGCCAGATTCTATCATTTAAACTTAATTTAAACAAAATAAAATATTTAAATGTCTTCTTTTATTTTGTAGAGACAGTGACATGTTGTCACTGTGATTCCATAAAGGCATTAAAAAACCCATTTCTTGATAGCTCTTGCGATGTGTGTAGTTTCTTTTTTTTTAATGTGTCTTAAAAAATGTTTTTAGTTCTTTTATTTATTTATTTATTTTTAATTAAGTAATTAATTTATTTTTGGCTGTGTTTGGTCTTCCTTGCTGCACGCGGGCTTTCTCTAGTTGCGGAGAGAGGGGGCCACTCTTCGCTGTGGTGCGCGGGCTTCTCATTGCGGTGGCTTCTCTTGTTGCAGAGCATGGGCTCTAGGTGCTCGGGCTTCAGTAGTTGTGGCGCACAGGCTTAGCTGCTCCGCGGCATGTGGGATCTTCCAGAACCAGGGTTCGATCCCGTGTCCCCTGCATTGGCAGGTGGATTCTTAACCACTGTGCCACCAGGGAAGCCCTCATTTTTTAAATCTAAATTATATGTGTTTTTTCTCTCTTCCACATTGCCTCTGTCCCTAAAATTCATCCCACATTAATGAGAACATACCATGTGCAAGTTTCTGTCTCAGGCTTTAAAAACTGTCTTCATCGGATAAGATATCAGTTTGTGGGTTTCCTGGTGGCGCAGTGGTTAAGAATCCGCCTGCCAATGCAGGGGACACGGGTTCGCGCCCCAGTCCGGGAAGATCCCACATGCCGTGGAGCGGCTGGGCCCATGAGCCATGGCCGCTGAGCCTGCGCGTCCGGAGCCTGTGCTCTGCAAGGAGAGAGGCCACAGCAGTGAGAGGCCCGCATACTTCAAAAAAAAAAAAAAAAAAAAAAGATAACAGTTTGCCCTAAGAATCAGGAAAGAAAAAGAAAAATATATCCGTGTACTGAGCTGTTCATCACTCAGTCTCTCCACAACTCACCCTGCTGTACATTCCTCCCATGGAAGGACAATTAAGTAAAAACTTCCTGGAGAATCAAAGGGAGAAACTGAGATCCATGATACAGAGTGATTTCCCCCAAATCCATCCAGATTTAGAGGTCCTATTTGGAGTAGGATTTCTAAAATATACAGTCCAGTCAGGAGCCTTTCAATCACATCACATTGGTATAAGTTAAATAACCAGCCCAAAGCATCTGGGTCCAGGGCTTACACGAAATTAATCAGAGAGGCAGAAGAAACACAAGGATGAGGACCCTGAGGTAGAACAATCATTGCAGATTTGAGAAATGGGAAGAAGGGCTGAAATGACTGGAGCCAAGCTGGGGATTGGTAGAGGAGGGGGTAGGTAATGCCAGGGGACTTCCCTGGTGGTGCAGTGCTTAAGACTCCACGCTCCCAATGCAGGGGGCCTGGGTTCGATCCCTGGTCAGGGAAGAAGATCCCTCATGCCACAACTAAAGATCCCACGTGCCGCAACTAAGACCCAGCACAGCCAAATAAATAAATAAATATTTAAAATACAAACCTTTAAAAAAAAAAAGGGTAGGCAATGCCAGGTTGCCAGGGTTTGTGGACCATGTAAAGGAGTTCAGATTCATTCTAGGAGCATAGAAGGGTCTTAAGCATTTTAAGCAGGACTATAACACAATGTGAATTGTATTTTATTTTACTTATTTATTTGGCTGCGTTGGGTCTTTCTCTAGTTGTGGTGAGCGGGGGCTACTCTTCGCTGCGGTGCATGGGCTTCTTACTGTGGTGGCTTCTCCCGTTGTGGAGCACGGGCTCCAGGCACGCGGGTTTCAGCAGTTGCGGTGCATGGGCTCAGTAGTTGCAGCACGCGGGCTCTAGGGAGTGCGGGCTTCAGTAGTTGTGGTGCACAGGCCTAGTCGCTCCGTGGCATGTGGGATCTGCCCGGACCAGGGAAAGAACCCGTGTCCCCTGATTTAGCAGGCAGACTCTTAACCACTGCGCCACCAGGGAAATCCCTGAATTATATTTTAACAAGATCACTTAAGCTGTTTGTTGGAGATTGGACTGGAAGGAGGCAATGGATCATTTGAATTAATTAGGATTTTTTCCCCTGGAGCTGGGGATAGAGACTTCCTTCCCTGGGTCTCGTGGGCAGCGTGGACACCTGAACAAATCAGGACTCTGATGGGAAGACAGGAGGATGGCTGTTTGACTGGAAAACAGCAGCATCTACCCCAATCTAGTATTCACTTTTCTCTTTCGAGTTGCATTACGAAGTCATGACTCTTCACAAGCTCAGCTGACTTCAGTGAACCATGAAGTATCAGTCAGGGTCCTAGCATGAAAGAAATGGCACACTCAACGTGGGTAATTTGAGGAGGGTTTAATAATAGGACTATTTACAAAGATGTGGGCAGGTATAGGGAAATCACATACCCTGGAGTCAGTAACAGGGTGCTCTGGACCGCTCGAAGGTCCCAGAGTACAGAGGGCGCAAGCGATAATTAGGACCTGGGGGTGAGCAGCGTGGAGAGGGCTGCCTGGCAGGAGCAGTGACTTTGGTTGAAGGGCTCAGCCGGCCAGTAGCAACTGGGCAGAAAGGAGTTGGAGGGGTAATACCGTGACCTCACTCTTTTCATTTTCCCCATCCTTCACTGGCGCTTCCCACTGGCCAAACCCAATGGGAAGCAGAGGGCAAGGTTGCTTGCCGATCTAGACGCGAGGTCAGGGCTGGGGGATCACCCCTGCCTCTAGAAGTGGGTACGTGATCCCAGGTCTGGCCAATCAGAGCTCTACATTTCCCTGGCCACAGTGAATGGTTTAGGGTTTGGCCTGTGACCCAAGACCTGGAAAAACAGCATATTCCAGTGCTGGGTTGGGACATGTTCAAAATGGAAAAGACACTCGAAGTTCTAGGAATGTAAGCCTGGGAGCTCCTGGGGGCCAGAAGGAGGGGACAGCTTACCTGAGAATGAAGCCTACTCAGAGAGGAAAAGAAGCAGGTGAATAGAGAAAAAGAGTAGGTGATTTCTGAGAACACTCTTTAAGCCTCTAGATCCAGCTGTGCCTGAAGTCCATTATTGGACTTACCAGTTATATGAGTCAATTAATCCCCATTTCGCTTAAGTCAGTACAAGTTAGTTTATAACTGAAGGAGTGATGACGATCAATCAGGTCAGCAAAATGATCGTCCAGTCAAATGGCCAATGACTGTTTTGTAGCAGACACTTACTAGACTCTTTGAGGGATAGAACTCAACAGGAATAAAATGACTGGCCTGCTCCTTGAGATGATAGCAACCAAATGGAGTAGTAGGTGGGAGAGCTTTATAGGAAAAGGTCAGGAAACCTCTGGTCCCTGCCCTCAAAGACCTCCCAGTCCACTGAGGGAGAGATAATTAAACAAACAAACGGCCTTTGATGCAGTAAGTATGATAAATCCCTAAATATTTCCTTACTATAAATAATGTATTCCATTGAGTCTAACACGTGCATTTTTTTTTTTTCACATTTTAACATCTCTGAAATTAGAATGTGTCTTATCATCCATGGTTTATCACAATGTAGAGGAGCATCCGATGCTTCAGTCAAGAAGCAACGGTGCTGTCCTCGCTGGAGCCTGGGTCACCTTCAGGTCACCTTGAGCACATACTGTCATCCTTAAACTGAGTTAGGTACTATGCATTTTGGTCTAATTGCCTTTCGCAGATGTCTTTAAAAAGATTAGAGTGTGACTCAGCACTGAGATGAAAAGGTAGTTCATAGGCACAGAGGCACTGGGGCAGAGAAGCAAATGGAAATCTGGTCTCAGGGGAGAAAATAAGCAATACTAGAAGAATGACTCTGAATCCATATTTTTTGCAAAATGATAACCATGAGCTTTATAGGAAACTACCTAGAGATAAATGACATGACTCAGGTTTTATACTAAGTTATTGTGTGAAAACAGACAGAATGCAGGTGTGATTCAGAGAAACTGGACTCTGAGTTTGAAGAAGTTTGGGGAATACTATAACCACCGTATTTTGCTTATATTTTTCCTTTTAATGTATGCACAGGAATGTATATGACAAAGATATAGGTCTAAATAAGTCTAAAAGAGAGGGCTTTCAATACATTTAAAATAAAAAGTGATAAGCATTGTTATACTTGACTAGGCGGCATTTTCTTCTTTTTTCTAAGGGTCATGTAAAACAATGTGGCCCCTTAGAATGGAGTGTTCTTTGAGCCTGTGAACTCTGCAGAGTGTTTATTATGGGGTAGGGTTCAGGAGTGTAAGAATACACCATCCACTGTAGAAAGTTCTCGCGTGCAGATTACAAGGAATCGGGGGTGAAATGTTGCATAATGGAAAAGCCGGCACACTACTTACTGGGTCCAGGGGTTTGGACCGCGCCCAGGTCATCACCGTGGACACTAAAATAAACACCTTCCGCTTTTCGAAATGGCTGATTTCTTCATTCAGGGCTGTAGGGCCAAAAAGCCAAGCAGTTACTTGGATCCATTTAGAACGTGTTTTAAAATCATGTGTACTTTTAATTACCAGCGGGACTAGAAGTGACTCCTCTTTCAAGGAGTGGCTTTACCCCAGGGGGGCATCCCCTCTGATGCTGCCCCCTCCCCATCTTTGTCCCTGGCTGCCCTCCTCCAGCTACCCGACCTCTTCTGAGCCCAGCTCAAATCTTCAGCCCCTTCCTATTTCCTGGCCTGCAGCGGTGTGCTTTCACTTTTGGGGAGGGCTCGTGATAATAGCTGACACGGATGGGAACAGTTCATGGGCTTTATCGAATTCTCACCGTCAGGGGATAGATACTCTCATCTCTGTTTCTACCTTCTAAGGGAGCTGAGGCACAGTTTGCCCAGGATCACGGAGTGAGGTGGTGGTACAGAGTCCGATCCAGGAAGCCTGGTTGCCCGGCCTATGCACCCCCTCCAGCTGCATGGAGAATGGAGTGGGAGGCCCCAAATCAGAAAGCAAGGCCCTCTGTTTCTTTTTTAACCATTTAAAAAAATTAAAGTATAGCTAATTTACAATGTTGTGTTAGCTTCAGGTGTACAGAAAAGTGATTCAGTTATATCTATCTATATCTATATCTAATATATTCTTTTTCAGATTCTTTTCCATTATAGGTTATTACAAGACCTTGAATATAGTTCCCGGTGCCATACAGTAAATCCTTGCTCTTTATCTAGTTTGTATATAGTAGTGTGTATATGCTAATCCCAAACTCCTAATTTATCTCCTTACCTTCCCCCCTCTGGTAACCATAAGTTTGTTCTCTATGTCTGTGAGCCTATTTCCAGTTTGTAAATAAGTTCACTTACATGATTTTTTTCCATTTCACGTATAAGTGATATCATGTGATATTTGTCTTTCTCTGTCTGACTTACTTCACTTAGTATGATCATCTCTAGGTCCATCCATGTTGCTGCAAATGGCACGATTTCATTCTTTTTTATGGGCAAGGCCCTCTCACGATTTCACATAAAGCAGTGCTATTTAGCCTAAGCGCTTGCAGAAGGAAGTAATTCCCTCCCCCTCCACTCCCCCTGGCTGGGGGAGAGCAGCTTATGCGTTGGGGGCTGTGGGCTGTGTGTGGAGGGAGGGCTTTGCTAACACTCCGATGCTTGATTAGGAACCATCTGCAGAGATGGGAATTTAGAATAGTGGTGGCCTGGACCTGGGAGTGTTTGGTTTCCAAAGGGTTTGTCATTCCCCAGGAGGGCTCCCCACACATTTAAGCACTGAATCTCCTTGAATACTTTCTGGCATGTGATTCCACTAAAATATTTTTCATAATGTATAACTTTCCAGGAAAAAACAAAAACTAAAATGAGATATACTTAAATTGTCAGAGGATCTAAGCGACACTGTAGTCATAGTAAATTTTAGTCTCATGAGCTGATTTCTCGAAATCAATCTCGAAACAAAAAGGAAAACAATAAAATACTGATATCCTGAATCTAATAAACTCATGGAATCCAACGGTAAGGTGAGAGAGTATTATTGAATTAAGTCTAGGAACACTATGTCCACAGACCTACTAGAGAGTGGACTTGAGGACACGGGGAGGGGGAAGGGTAAGCTGGGACAAAGTGAGAGAGTGGCATGGACATATATACACTACCAGACGTGAAATAGATAGCTAGTGGGAAGCAGCCACATAGCACAGGGAGATCAGCTCGGGGCTTTGTGACCACCTAGAGGGGTGGGATAGGGAGGGAGACTCAAGAGGGAAGAGATATGGGGATATGTGTATATGTACAGCTGGTTCACTTTGTTATAAAGCAGAAACTAACACACCATTGGAAAGCAATTATACTCCAGTAAAGATTTAAAAAAAAAAAAAAGAACACTATGCCCACATATTAATCCCAATGAAATGTTAACTTTAGTTTCTATTTTTATTCTATTAACAAAAACCGCCTCTTCAATTTAATTTTGTTCTTTTCCCTTCCTGCTCTGCTGTGCCTCAGATTGGCCTATTTTGTGAACGCTTGGCACACTCAGAGGTCTTCTAACTGGGTTATCCTTTTTTAATGGGTCTAAAATGATCTGCTTGTTCATTTGTGAACGAGCAGCACATTTATCCATATATACAAATGTTTTCTTGCATTTCTTACACTTCATTTCTTTCTCCACTTTTGCCTTCCTTTGATAGTATCTGTGAAAGGCAAGGTAGAGGAATTCTTTTATATTAAAATATTTGAAAATAGTTCCATAAAACATCATTAAGAAGTAATACATATCCACTGTAAAAACAAAAAACTCCCCAAATCTCAGAAAGTACATGAGGTAAAGTGAGACAGTTCCCTCTACTATTCTCTCTATAGCCCCACCCACCCCATGTCCTCCCCACTCACCCAGTCCCCCATGACTGACCAAGGGCTATACTTTCTTACAGACACAAACACTTTGTATCCCAAAAAAGAGGTAACATATTTAAAAGTTTTTCACCAAATAGAGAATAAAATTGTCCTAATTATTTAAAGCTCTTTATTAGAATGAAGAAGGAAGCAATACAGAACATACTCTACATGTTAAAGCTCATGAAAGGAAATGCAGTGTCAAAGTTTGAGAACTACTATCTTCCCTTGATGATTAGTGGGAGACATCCTATTAGGTGCTGAAGCTCATCTGTCATAGCAGGAGCTCAGTGGTTAATGTCTAAAATTCATAATCGGAGGACATCAGTGCAGGCATTTTTGTGTATTAAAAGGAACAAGTGGGTTAAATGAGGTTCCTTTTTTGTTTGTTTGTTTTTGCGGTACGCGGGCCTCTCACCGCTGCGGCCTCTCCCACTGCAGAGCACAGGCTCCGGATGCACAGGCCCAGCAGACATGGTCCACGGGCCCAGCCGCTCCGCGGCATGTGGGATCCTCCCGGACCGGGACACAGATCCCCAATCACTGCACCACCAGGGAAGCCCGAGGTTCCTTTTGAACAGTAGAGATGGGATGGAAAAGAAATGCAGGGAATTGTTGCTTTTTATTCTAAATCCTACTGTGCTTTTTAACTTTCAAAACATGTCCAGGTTTTATTTCAGAAAAAAAATTAAAATGTAAAGAAAATTGTGAGTATACATGATATAGAAAAAAATCAATTTCCAAAGACTGGCACAAAATAAGAACTCAGTAAACATTAGGTCTGATTATTATTTTAGGTGGTGAAATTATCTTAGAAAGTGCAATTACACATCATCTGTAAATATTTGCAAAGGGATAAACATGTGGACAGTAGGCGTTTAAAAAGCTCTGTTTCAAAAGATGACACATTGTTCATGTTATTGATTTGTCTCTTACTGAATGAAACTTAGGCCCACAGGGATAAATGAGAAATCAAACATTCTGAGCTCCTGAGGACTCCAGCACATCCACAGAGAGTACTTTTTCATCATGATTTCTCTGAATATGGTACAGACATGACTGAGGCTTCATTCCATTTCTCTGAACATGAGCCAAAATATAGCTTTGCTATTGGTCTTATTCAGGGGTTGGCAATGTACCGCCTGTTTTTGTAAATAAAGTTTTATTGGAACCCGGCCCATTCATTTACATATTGTCTATAGTTGCATTCTTGCTACAACAGCAGAGGAGTTGGCTTGAAAAGCTAAACATATTTACTATCTGGCCTTTAACAGAAAAAGTTTGCTGACGCCTGAACTCATCTGCCAAAAACCAACATACTGAAGTGTAAAAAATACTGCAAAGTAAGGTGCCTGTGTCTTTTTGGCTGTCCTCCTAGCCTAGAATGGCAATTCAGGTAAGCTGATTTGCTCTCTCCTTTGATCCGGACTTAATAAGGGGATGAATCACAAAGCACCAAATTGCTAAACTTCATCTTGTCCCTTAGAGTTCATTACCTTTTTCAATGCATTTAAAATATGAACGTGTTCTCTGCGACCCCTTCCTGACCCTTGCTATTGGGGAACGCTTGTTGAACTGAATCAAATCCTCACAGTTAGAAATAATTCCTTTTCTCCTGGGGTTTCCCGGGTGGTGCAGTGGTTAAGAATCCACCTGCCAATGCAGGGGACACAGGTTCAAGCCCTGGTCTGGGAAGATCCCACATGCTGCAGAGCGACTAAGCCCCTGCGCCACAACTACTGAACCTGCACTCTAGAGCCCGCAAGCCACAACTACTGAGGCTGCACACCACAACTACTGAAGCCCGCGTGCCTAGAGCCCGTGCTCTGCAACAAGAGAAGCCACTGCGATGAGAAGCCCGCGCACCGCAACGAAGAGCAGCCCCCGCTTGCTGCAACTAGAGAAAAGCCACCGTGCAGCAACAAAGACCCAACACAGCCAAAAATAAAAAAATTTTAAAACTAAATAATTCCTCTCCTCCTAAAGTCACATCCATCTTGTGATAGCTTTTGTGTCAACATGTCATTCTCTGCCCTGCATGAAAGTTTCTCCCGAGTCCCTTAGCTCTCTTGTGGGCCTACAAGAGCCTTGAGGGTATCTTTTTTTTTAAATTTGTCTTTGTATCTTCCCAATACGTTCAACCCCACCTCCTTAAGCCATGCCTGTGGAATGAATAAAGGTTGAATTTTGAAAGTTAATGTTTCTTTTAATGATCAAAAATATTCTATTCTTTGGACACATAAATCAATGGAACAGAATAGACAGCCCAGAAATAAACCCATGCACTTATGGTCAGTTCATCTATGACAAAGGAGGCAAGAAAAGACAGCCTCTTCAATAAATGGTGTTGGGAAAACTGGACAGCTACATGTAAAAGAATGAAATTAGAACATTCTCTGACATCATATACAAAAATAAACTCAAAATGGATTAAAGACCTAAATGTAAGACCAGAAACCATAAAACTCCTAGAGGAAAACATAGGCGGAACACTCTTTGACATAAATTGTAGCAGTAGTTTTTTGGATCTCTCTCCTGAAGCAAAGGAAATAAAAGCAAAAATAAACAAATGGGACCTAATTAAATTTAAAAGCTCTTGCACAACAAAGGAAAACACTGACAAAATGAAAAGACAACCTACTGAATGGGAGAAAATATTTGCAAATGATATAAATGATAAGGGGTTAATAGCCAACATATATAAACAGCTCATACAACCCAACATCAAAAAAACAAACGACCCAGATTAAAAAATGGGCAGAAGAACTAAGTAGACATCTTTCCAAAGAAGACATACAGATGGCCAACAGGCACATGAAAAGATGCTCAACATGGCTAATCATCAGGGAGAGGCAAATCAAAACCACAGAGGTACCACCTCACAACTGTCAGAATGGCCATCATCAAAAAGACAACAAATAACAAGTGTTGGCGAAGATGTGGAGAAAAGGGAACCCTTCATGCACTGTTGGTGGGAATGTACATTGGTGCAGCCATTGTGGAAAACAGTATGGCGGTTTCTCAAAAAACCAAAAACAGAACTACCATATGACTCAGCAACTCCACTCTTGGGTCTATATCTAAAAAAATGAAAACACTAATTCCAAAAGATACATGTACCCCAATGTTCCTAGCAGCATTATTTATAATTGGCAAGATATGGAAGCAGCCTAAGGTCCATCAACAGATGAACGGATACAGAAAAATTGGTGAATATATATACAATGGAATACTACTCAGCTATAAAAAAGAATGAAATTTTGCCATTTGCAACAACATGGATGGACATATTATGCCAAGTAAAATAAGTCAGACAGAGAAGGATAAATACTGTATGATATTACTAAAAAATACAACGAACTAGTGACTATAACAAAAAAGAAGCAGACTCACAGATATAGAGAACGAGCTAGTGGTTACCAGTGGGGAGAGGAAGGGGGAAGGGCTTTATGCGGTAGAGGATTAAGAGGTACAAACTATTAGGTATAAAATAAGCTACAAGGATATGATGTACAACACAGGGAACAGGCAGTATTTTATAACAACTATAAACGGAGTATAACCTTTAAACATTTTGAATCACTGTACTGTACACCTATAACTTATAATATCGTACATTAACTATATTTCAATTTAAAAAATTCTATTCTTCGGAAGCTCCTGTTGCTAAATTAATTAAACAAGGAAGCCATTAGATTGAGGTGGTCCTAATAGCTTAGCAGCATTAATAAGCAAACCCAAACCTAAGAACAGCTAATCACAAACAGTCCTAACCACTGGACCGCCAGGGAATTCCCAATATGAATTGAGTTTTGTTCATATAAACTCTTCTTTTTCTTATATATAATAAGAAACACTGTCAAATGCAGTAAACATCAACTTTATTTTTATGTATTTATTTATTTTGGCCACCCTGCACATTATGTGGGATGTGGGATCTTATTTCCCCAACCAGGGATGGAACCCATGCCCCCTGCACTGGAAGCACAAAGTCCTAACCACTGGACCACCAGGGAAGTCCCTCACATAAACTCTTACATATTTTCATATGCCTCCCTTTATGTTTTAATGCTATCCACAGGCGTATCCACTAGTCTGATTTCACTTCCTGTTTTAGGTGAATTTCAGATCAGTTCTTCCACGGTCCTAATTTGCCTAGTGTTCCTGAGATGACTCTTAGGTAAAGTAAAAAAGTCCCGTCCCTGGAGATCAAGGGTGCATCTCACTGACCAGAGACTGCCCAGATGGCTTCCTCCACTTGCTGGGGGTTCTCAGTGATGTTATAAATGATAACATCACACTCCAGCAGGTGCATGAGAAGGTCTTCTCGAGAGAGAGCCTGAAAAAGAAAGTTGACAGTCATTTGTTGCAAGAAGCGCACAAAGTAACCTTAATATTTAGATGGGAGTGACAATTTCCAAATGAGACATGTTGCCTGGAGAGTCCCACAGGAAACATTCGCAGAAGGATTTTTTTATTTAAAATGAAATTTTGGCTCTCTTCTGTGTGTAGTTTTCAAGTAACAAAGTTTATGTAAAGAGCCTGGAACAGACGAATAAGAAAATTGCATAATGATCTTAGGTACTATTTCTGCATGCTGTTTAAACCCCGATTCAGGAAGAAAGAATTAGAACACGCTGGAAGAAAATGTGTGAGGCATTTAAAACAAACTCAAGCTCTATGCAAGATTCTTTGAGCAACTATAGATCATGAATCACTCAGAAATGCTGATAAGTGATTAATATGGATTATTTCAGAACCCTCAAAATGGAATTAATCTGGTCTCATTCGAGATGTAAGGTACCTTATTACAGTTGACAGCAGGGAGTATTTTAAAAAAAACAGAAACTTTTAATGGTTAAAAATACCAAGTTCTTATATGGGATGAAAGTAACTTTGGTGATCACTGTGTCCAAAGGAAAACACGCACACTTGGTAAATCATGATTGGAATGATTGAGGATGAAACAGGCACGTTTTCAAGAGAATGGTCATCCTGACCAGATATTGAGTGACCATGATTGTGCATTCATTTGTTCCCCCAGTAAATATTTGTGGGCCCTCATTTTCACCCCAAGGGGAAAGGCAAAATAAATAATGTATGATTGTTGATATTACAGATTAGCGCGCGCGCGTGCACGTGCGCATGTGTGTGTGTGTGTTGTTGGCAAAATTTTAACAAATAACTAGGGTCTAATGTGGACGAGGGCGCAACTAAGCACATATGAAGCCTTTGTACAAATTAGGAAAAGGAAACCTGCTCTTGGTGGAAAAATTATAAGGCACCCAGTCTGGGACACACTGTAGGCAGCAGAACACATCACTTTTCAGCTCCTACCCATGCCCGTAGCTGGGCAACCTTGTGCAGTGTGCAACCTGTACAGCCCTACGTGGCAGCCCCCAATGTAGAAAGGGCTATCATAGAAGTACATTTGAGGTTTGATGGACTAGGTGAAGTATGGGACTATGGCTCATAGGAGTTGACATTTGAGCTGGGCTGAAAGGGTGAATACAAGCTCACTCAGCAGAGCTTGGGAAGTTCACGGACTAGCAGGCCATTTGCTGAGCCAGGCAAAAGCACCTTTGACAGCCTGGACCAGCCTAATGTTTTTCCATCCTCCATTCTCTCTCACCTTTCATGCCACTCTTGCTTCTTCCCCTTGGCTGCCCAGAACCCAAGCTCTAGCTATACCGATGCTTTCTATTCCAAAGCACACCATACACTTTGCCAGGTGCCCCCTTGTGTGTCATTTCCTTGTCCTTTTATCTGCTTGGAAAGCTCTATTCAGCCCTGGAGGTTCAGCCTCAGTCCCAGCATCACCAGTAGACCCCAAGCTCCCAAAGGAGGGCCAGCTGTGCAGAATCTCCCGATCAGAGGAGGTTAGGGGGTCTTGCTCTGTGTGGCAGGGAGGCGTCTGAAGCTCCGTTTTCCTGGCGCTATAGATAAGACTGAGAATTCATACTGCCCTGTTCAGAGTGCTCTGCACGCGGCTGTGCGCACACCTCTGTCATCACGTCACTGTCCTGCTCTGGAGCCACTAGTTGACATTGCAGAGTTCCTGCTAGGCTGCGAGCTCCGTGTTTTTCTGTGGGTCTTCAAAGTGCTCAATACTCATTCACTGAATCAAATTCAGGTATAAAGAGTGATCAGTGATGGAGATCTGAAGCAACGCAGATAGCCAGGAGAATGGAAAGTAGGCATTCTTTCGAGAGCGATTAAAGACACGAGCTGAGGCCTCCCTTCCTTCAGCTGCCGCTAAGGTGCTCCGTCCTTCCAAGGAAGCTAAGGCCGCGTTGGGGCGAGGCCCTCACTTCATCTGTCCGGCAGCCCCCGCCTAGCACTGGCCCCGCACCATGGCCTCCGTCTCGGAGCTCCCCTGCATCTACTCGGCCCTCATCCCACATGACGATGAGGTGATGGTCACAGAGGACAAGATCTATGCTCTCATTAAAGCAGCCGGTGTCAATGTTGAACCTTTCTGGCCAGGATTGTTTGCAAAGGCTTTGGCCAAGGTCAGCACACAGGGAGCCTCATCGGCAGTGCAGGGGCTGGTGGAGCTGCCCCAGCAGGAGGTCCTGCGTCCTCCACCGCTGCTGCCCCCGCTGAGGAGAAGAAAGTAGACGTAAAGAAAGAAGAATCTGAAGAGTCTGACGATGACAGGGGCTTTGGTCTTTTTGACGACACCTCTTTAGTGACATGTTCAATAAGAAGCTGAGCTCTTTAATTTGAGGTCAGCAAGGAGGCCCTCTGTGCTCTGGAAAAATCTGGCAGGAAAGGACTTCAGACAGACATTTGCAGGAGAAATGTTTATGAACCCAATATCGTGTGTCTTCTCGTACCTAGAAAAGCACCAAAGTCATGACTGGAGAGATCTGCTCCTTGTGACCAGAACTGACCTTTTGCTGAGACGTGTACTTGCTTGCACATGGCCCCTTCACCCAAACTATACGCGTACTGACTCCCCACACCCCAACCTCTTTGGAGCAGTTCCTCAGAGCTCTCTGAGAGGCTGTCCCCCAGGCTATAGCCCTCAGTCAACCCCAAATAAAACTGAACGCACAGCACTCGCAGTGTGTGTGTGTGTGTGTGTGTATGTGTGCGTGTGCGTGTGCGTGTGTTTTCCAGTCTATACTGGGAAGCCAAGAGCCCACAGCAATGCCAGGCTCGCAGCTGTGATGGGGGCAAGTGCGTGATGAATGGTGTAAAGGACACTCTGGCTTGTCTACAATCATCCATCTCCTTTTCTTCTTTCCCAACAGAACCCCAATTTTGTGCAGATACGCCCCTTCTCAGCCTGTGGGAAATTAACTCCACCTTCTAGTTTAAGGGATGGGCCTTACTGATCTCAGGGTAAGTGATTGGTTCAGGAATCAGCAAGTGACTCAACTCAAGACACTGAGATTCAAGGAGATACCTGTGGGGTGCTGCTGGAATGTTCATCCTCCTTTTTCTGAGAACTTCTGGAAGTTCTCTTCATCAGAGTGTTGCTGCGTTTGTGTGGAATGTTGCCGCCTTGCTGCCAACCTGAGGATGAAGTCCCTCTCAGAGGAAGACAGAGCCCAGAAAAGGGCTGGAAAAGGAGCTGCAGCCCCTGGGTCATGCCAGGCCTGAAGCAGGTGCTTCCTTGAGACCACCAGCCACATAAGTTGATGAATTCCTTATTGGTTACTGATTTGCATTGCCTTTTTTTTTTCCTATTACTTGCAGCCCCAAACAGCCTAAACTGATAATAGACAGCAAGGCCCTTAATACAAATTAAGGCAGAGTAGTGTTTTTTTTGTTTTGTTTTTTGTTTTTGTTTTTTGTGGTACACGAGCCTCTCACTGTTGTGGCCTCTCACCGGACGCGCAGGCTCAGCGGCCATGGCTCACGGGCCCAGCCGCTCCACGGCATGTGGGATCTTCCTGGACCGGGGCGCGAACTCGTGTCCCCTGCATCGGCAGGCAGACTTTCAACCACTGCGCCACCAGGGAAGCCCCAGGGCAGAGTAGTTTTGTAGAGGAGTGTGAGAGACTTCATCCTGGGTAAATTGATTTAGAAGTGCTGCAGGACATCTGGGGGAGTGGACTAGGAAGCAATTGGATGTGCAGGTTGGTTAACAGGGCTGGAGAAGGATTTGAAAGGCGTTGGCTTGTACAGGGGAGCTGGAGCTATAGGACTGAATAAGATTTAGAAAGGATGCCTATTAGGAGAAGGGAGGGAGCTCTGAGAAAAACTGCATTTAAAGGGAAGGAGTGGATGCGTAAGGGCAGTCTGCCGGCTGCTGCTGCTGGGAAGCAGGGAAGAGAGGCCCTTGGTAATGAGGGGCTGGCTGGTGACAATGGCCAGGGCATCTCCTGTGAAGGGGTGGGGGCTGGAGAGTGCAGGAGTGAGGCCTGCAAAGGTGGCTGAGCCCTCTCTCAAGTTCAGTGGTGGCAGGGGCCATGGGCAGAGAAAGAGGCAGGGAGGCCAAAGTAAGAGTGTGTGTGTGTGTGTGTGTGTGTGTGTGTTTCCAGCGAGAAAGATGTGAGCATACGTAGAGGTGGAAAGAAAGAAGCCAGCGGCGAGTGAAGATCCAGAAGAGGGTAAAAGGGGGTAAGTGGTGAAGAAAGTTCCCAAAGACGGTAGGAGGGGACTCATTCATTCATTGACAAATACTTATTGAGGGCCAGTGCTGTCCGTCACCATGCAAGGATACACATGAGAATAAATGGGGTGCTGTCTCTACTCTCAAGGAACAGATACTAATAGTGTGACCCACAATAGACAGATAATAACAATGGAGTGAGAAAAGTGTAAGAATCTAGGCAGGTAGAGAGCTCAGAATCTAAACTGGGAGTGGGGAATCATGGAGGGCTTCCTGGAGGAGAAGACAACCCGAATTAAATCGTGAAGGATGAATAGGGCTGGTTGGAGGAGGGAAGAGGGAAGGCTATTCCAGGGTACAGCATGTGCAAAGCTGTCTCCTAGGATCTAGAGGGCTGCAGGCAGGGTGATGGGAGGAATTAGGCTGGGAGGGTCACCCTTCTTGCAGGTATTTAAGTCCTTGGATGAGGACTGTGTAGAATTTGTCATGTGAAGGCAGCAGTATTTCTCAGTAAGACAGCAATATAATGGTGTTATCCTTGAGTGGCTTATTACCCGAGGAGATGTCTCTTTCACAGATTGCGCCGGCCATGGCCCAGAGCCATGTTGGGGTGGTGCAGGGCAGAATACATTCTAAATACAGGGCAGAGAACTTTATGAGTCTGAAAGTCCAAATGAGATCCATACTTTCTAAGAATATCTCATTTAAGTTCTCTGCTGCAGGCAAGACTTGAAAGTGGAGAGACAAGTGTTGTTAATTTCCATCGCAGGAGGAAGACCTGCCCTCACCTCTCTCCTCAACTTCCCCACCTTCTCACATTGGCAGGAGAGAGGAGACAAGGAGCAAACACAGTGGCAGGGCATCGGAGCAGGGGGTGGCCCTCCCCTTCGCCCCCTCTCAGCAGTCCCTCTGGACTTACATAGTAGGTCTCCATGGCAAAGTTGGGGCAGGGGGTTTTGAGCGTGGAAAGCGTGCCCACTATCTGGAACGTGCCTTCCTTCAGGTTGGCTGAGGAGGCTTCTGGCACGGCTGATTTATCTTCATCGTGCTTTTCCTCCTCTTCGGTAATTTCTTCAAGTGAAGCCCCGACCACAGAGGTAGAGAGAAACTGCAAGCAAACAGGAATTTCCTGAATACTAAGAACAACGGAGAGTAAGGCCAGTCAATGAATGACGATTCTAAAACCGGACCTTTACTGAAGGCTTGCTAGCGGTGCCACTCATGCTTTGTACACCGGTATCTCATTGAAATTGGTTTAATTCCCGCAACGACACAGTGAAGTGTCTATTCACGATTATGACTCCCCATTTCATAGGCGAGGAACTCAGGCTCGGAGAGCTTAAAAGCTCCTTAAGGGTATTATCCTTCCCTAGCATCAGGCAGAGCTGGGCTAAATTCACGATGGTCGTTTTGTCTAACAGATAGGTAGAAATGTAATGCGATCAGCTTAGGTAACTTAAATTTGCTAGTACCACATTAACAAAAGGAGAAAGAAACAGGTGAAGTTAACTTAGGTAAAGTTTAAATTTTTAAAAATTTAGGTAACATTTTATTTAACTCAATATATCCAAAACATTATCAGTTTAACATGTCATCAATATAAACATTATTGAGATATTATATATTGTTTTCTTTTCCCATAGTAAGTGTTTGAAATTTGATGTGCATTTTACACTTACAGTGCATCTCCATTTGGACTAGACACTTTTAAACGTTCCATAACCACATGGGACCAGTGGCTATGAATAATGAAATAGAATGAGGTTGGCAAAGTTTCTTTTTTTGGTTTTACAAAAGCTGTCTTTGTGAGTTGTTTATGCAATGTTCATGGGTTTCATATATAAAGAGAAATAATTTTAATTTATATATTAGACATATGATTTATAGTTTAAACATGTGTAAATAATCATGACGATATCACCCCTTGGGAGTAAAAACACAACAGAATGCCCCACCCCCTTTATTTTGATAAAAAAACAGTCCAAGTTAATAGACAAGGTGTCAGGTTCAATCTCTTATTGGAATCTATTTTTCCCAAGTATGCCATATATATTTTCATTTACCTCTCAAACACACATATTCAATTTATTATCCCGTTTCACAGATGAGGAGATTGAGGCCCAGCAATAAGTAATTTGCCCAAGATCGCACAGGCAGGAAGGGGTGAAGTTGGACCTTCTGATAATGACACCCCGGCTGTACAGGTGCCCCGCCCTGACACACTACCCAGAGACCGGGGGAGAAGGGGCTGTGGTGGCATTGCTCAGCTAGGCCTGAGGACAAGAGACATGGTTTCCACGTTTTTTTAGATGCTTTATATTTCTACTCCCATATTGCTTGGTGCAGACAATAGCAATTACTTGGAATTTGAGAAAGTCAAGTCCTGGTTTGTTAAGGAATAACCGGAAATTCTGTTATTGATAAGCTTTGGAAAAAATCTCTCCCAACAAAAAGTTTTATTGTAAAAATATTATGTCGTAAAAAATAATCAGAGATCAAAAGGGGATAAAGTAAAAAGTTAAATTCTCTTCCCTCCCTCCCTCCTAATTTCAATCATGTCACGTCCCTTTTTAAGTACTCCAATGGCTATCAATGGATTTAGAACATAAACCAAATTCCTGACCAAAGCCCCACAAGATCTGGGCCTTTGGGCTTGACTCTGCTTTGCTAATTTACACAATAAATATCGATGAACTGCTGACCACGTGTGAGGCACTGTTTAGTTGCTGAGCTGGGCCACATTTTGACTTTCACAGCCCCTTTCTGCCAAAAGTATATTAAAAATGATATTTTATGACTGTATATCTATAATGACACACTATCTTTGACTGTAAAATTTAATTTGCTTCCTTCCTATTTTAAGAGAAATTATAACATTTGTGCGGGCCCCAAAGCCACATGGGTCCTGGGCATGGTGCCTGCTGTCCCCTGGAGCCCCTGGTTCACTGCAGCCTCACCACTCTGTCCTCTGCAACCTTTGCCTTTGCCGTGCCCTCTGGGAACTATTTCCTCGGGCTGGACCCTCATCTTGTGTGTGTCAGATTAAATGTCACCTTTCAAGAGAGCGCTTTCATGCAACTCTATTGAAAGCAGCTGCGCTCTTCCCCAGTCCACCTCTTCTATTCTCTTTCCTTCAGAGTACTTATCACCTATTGAAATATCTTGTTTATTCTAGTAATTATTTATTGTCTGTCTCCTTCCAGAGGGGCAGGGTCTTCAAGGGTCAAAACCTTTTTTGGTCTTATTTACTGTGCCAGCCTTTTAGTAGGAGTTCATGAACGAGTGACTCCCATCCTCCAGAGGTGATAACGGTTAAGTGTCTTGTGTATCCTTTGAGACGTTTTTCTGTATTTAGGTTGTCTATCTATCTATCTATCTATCTATCTATCTATCTATCTTCTCTATAGTTGTATCTATCTTTTTGAAAGACACAAGTAAGTTCATACTACCCCTGTCTTTTTAATGCTTTGCTATTGCATTTAGTTTTGGACTTCTTTTTCCGTCAGTTGCCTGATACAGACGAGTTGGCGGGAATGGAAAGAGAACCCGGTTAGGAGGTCGGAGACCTGGCCCTATGTCCAGGTCCTGCCCCCAACTCGCTAAGTGATCTTGGGCAAGCCCCTTTCTGCCTCGAAGCCTCAGTTTCCTCTTACTAACAGGGGAGGAACCCCGGCTGGAACGGAGATCTCCAAACACCTGGGCTTCCAGGTGGGGCGCTTGTCTAGCCTGGGTGCAGACTGGGGAGCAGGGGGCATTGGCCGTGCCCAGGACGAGGGAGGGTCCCTTAGGGGAGGCCCTGATAGGGTCCGGTGGTGCAGGCCCTCGCTGGGTTCCGGGGCTGGGGCGGGGGACTGGGAGTTGGGGGCTTGGGTTCTCCTGTCATCCACCGCCGCTCACCTTCCCGATGTTTCTGCTGCTGTATGAGTCCAGCAGGTTTATAAACACCCTCTGGATCCGTTTAACTTTCTCCGTCCGGACAGCAACTTCCTCTTCTTCAGCCATGGTGGGAGCCTCGCTGGTTGCTAAGGAGAAAGCGTCCCTTTGGTTGCCAAGGAGATGGAGCCGCGGCCCTAGGACCGCGGGGCCAGGCTGCCCTCCGGGGTTGGGGCTAGGGCGCGGGGCGGGGCGTTCCCGGGGCGGGGGGCGGGGCCTCCGGTTTCCGAGGCCAGGAGGGCTCTCCCTGCCCAGGGCGCCAGGCAGGCCTGCGTCGCCGCCCGAGCCCCACTCTCCCCTGCTTCACGCCGGGGGCCCTCGGGCAGGGCGCATCCTCCGTCCCTTTCCTCTCGTTCATTCGGTAACTCCGGAAACACGTCCCAGTGTCCACCTGACACGGAGCACTAAAAATACTGATGAATCTGAGGAAAAGGTAAAACCGCAAGCCTAGGCTTCCCCTGAAATGTCGGAGTGAATTAACGTGCCCCTCTGGGGCGGTCTGACCAGGCGGGCGTGACATAATCCTCTACTGTAAAGAAGGGCTGTTGCCATGGAGTTTCGGGGTCATGGTGTGGTCCCCACTGTGCTGCCAGTCGCTGCTTGGTCCACTGGGCTCAACTGGTTTAGCAGTTCCAGGGCTGGGGTGGGAGTGACTAGCAGCCATTTGTGCTGGGGATTCACCCCCATTCACAAAGGGATAGAATTCAGACTTTGCCCTTTCCAAATCAGGTTAGACACGCAGTTGCCCAGATAAACCGACAAATTAAAAGATGCCGTTCGAATTGTCTTATCACAGAACCACAAAGGTCACGGTGGACTAGATATATATATATCCTGTTATCTTAGAATAGTAAATATTTTTGTGCTTTAAACATTAACTTGTTGAATGTACATATTTAACACATGGATTGACTGTGTACCTTTTTTTTTTTTTTTTAAATACTGATTGCCTCAGAAATTGGAGATGGCCAGGGAGCTCCAGACAGCCTGGAGGTTCTGGGCACTCAGACATTTGGGAGACTAGGCTTTGACTTCCAGCTCTGCAGCCATTTGTGGGAGACTGGGGCCAACCTTTTAAC
The DNA here is from genome assembly GCF_963455315.2 of Globicephala melas. NCBI lineage: Eukaryota > Metazoa > Chordata > Mammalia > Artiodactyla > Delphinidae > Globicephala > Globicephala melas. The sequence continues at coordinate 169,206,608 of NC_083315.2, read as the reverse complement.
TTTACCCAAGCTGTTAAATTGGCTGTAAAACAGGGGTGAAACCACCAACCTAACAGGGCGGTCAGGATCAAACAAGATATACGAAAGCACCTTCTGAAGTGGTCTCCATAAGTGAAATTGCTTTTTTTCTGCAACGCTGAAGCACGCTTCTACCAATGGGAGTTTTTCATTCCTTTTTTCGTCCCCACCCCGACTCCCTTTCCTTTTATACATATGTCTCATTAAAACTTGTTTTGATAAAATAACACTTTGAAATTTTGCAGATTTAATTTGGGAACAGCTTGCTCACAGCAACATTCTTTTTTTTAGTATCAACAAGAAAGTGCTGTCAATTTAAATGTAAAAATACTCATGTAAGACCAGTACAAAACTTGATGGAGTAAGTACTCTTCAGCATTCTTTCAAAAGGTCTATTATATCAAATATTCTAGAGTTCACTAGTTGCCTCATTTCCAGATTTTCAGTTTGACCCTACTGACACGCAGTTAAGCAGGTAAGTACTTTTATTCAACCGGTCATGCTACTTTAAGTCATTTTTGTTTCATTCTTGTTTACATTACTGATAACATGTAAATGAGCTAGTTACAAGGGGATGGCTTGCAGAGAATTTTGTATCATATTGGTGTGTTAGGAAAGGAGATTCTATTGATCAATTCTATTATGCCTACTAAGGGATCTTTCTTCTGTTATTCCTTTCCTCTTTAAAATTTTTTTTAATATTTTAGTTTTCATTGAAGTATAGTTGATTTACAATGCTGTGTTAGTTTCAGGTGTACAGCAGAGTGATTCAGTTACATATATAGGTTATTATGAGATATTGAGTATAGTTCCCTGTTCCTCTTTCAAAATCAGCTTTCATGTAACCACAAAGTTCAGGGGATGCTTTTATTGACACATATGGGGATGGTTGGCAGAGTCAGAAGACTTGGGTTCTGACCGTACCCTCCTGCTCACAGGTGGGCTGCTGAGCAAGTGCCGCAACCTGTCCAAGTCCCAGCTGGACAAGTCACACACAAAATGAAGGGGTAAAGGGCAGAGTTCTTAAGTCAATCTGGCACATATCAGAATGTTTTCCTACCCTGTTCCCCCTTAACAATCAAACCACACATTTCGTGTTTTTGAACACTGGCGAGAGAATAGTGCAGTGTTGTGATGGGGGAAGGGAATGAATGCTCAGTACCCCAGTAGCTGCTGATTAGCTGTGTGGGATGTGTAATGATTGATTCTGGACCTGGAGGAAAGGTGGGGAGCGTGTCATTGTGGGAAATGAGGTGTGCATTCTCTTCATAGTCATACTGCCGCTTCAAGGATCCTGGGAGCAGGCACAGCTCAGCACAGATTGGTGCTTTTGCTACAAAGGGATGTTCTTCAGCTGGTTTGAACACCGTTATCTATTGCATTTCCCTTCTCTAATTAGTATATAAAAGCTAATGTAGAAAATATGAAAAAGAAAATTACTTATCTTACCACCTAGTGATAGCTACTATATTATTTCATTTTTCCTTCTGTTACATATAAGGTTATTTTTCAAGATGTAGTTTTAAATCCCTTTTTTCCTGTAGTATAATTTTCTCCAATTTTAATGGCTGCATAGTTTTCCATCAGGAGGATCTGGCATAACTTAACCACTTTTTAGAGCCTTTTCAATGTTTCATTAGCGAAAATGACATCCTTGTTGTATATCTTCTGCTGAATCATGTCACTATGCTAGATTTCTAGGCTATTACCAGCACAGAAGTTATAAGCTTTGTAAAGGCTTTATTACCACTATTTTCCAGAAAGGTTTCACCAATATATCTTCCAATAGAGTGTAACTATGCCTCTCACTAAATCTTTATTGATATCATTATATTTAAATAAGAGAAACTATTAAATTATTAGGTAAAATGGCTTAACATAGCTAAGCCTATTTTCCTTTCTTGAATTACTGGTCTGGTCGAACATCCTTCAAGTGATTACTGGACATTTGTATATTTTTCTGAGTTGATCATATTATTTGCCCCTTATTCTCATTTTTTTCTTACTGACTTATAAGAGCTACTTATTTGGAGGTTCTTTCTTTTTCTTTTGGAAGTGAAATCAAGGGTTAATTTATCTGGTTAAATTCTTTTACAAATCTAGGTAAAATGAAGGTTTTAATGTCTAGTGGAGGTTTTGATATGTGTAGTTCTATTAATGTCTTCTCTCTCTGTTGCTCTTTCATAGTAATAAAAAGAGCAAATCACTTCACACCGAAATGGAACAATACAGAATTCAAAAATGGAAACGGAATCTCTCGGAATCAAACGTTTATCACAAAATGAACGCTTTCAATTTTTAAACATACAATCACTTTTCTTCATACTTAACTCAAAATTAGTAAACAGAATTTTATTCAGACTTTACAAATATCCTTTACATTCAGCCTGAGATTAAGCATGAGAAAGTTCAACCTGAAGTTAGACTTCGTTACCCAAACACTTCAGCATCTGAAAATAAAGCTGAGGATGAATGTTCATTTATCAAACATAATTTAAGCATTCCAATAAACTCTGACATGAAGAGTGACCCAAACCAAACTTTAACTTGCTCTGGTCTACATGATCTTCAGAGCCTAGAAGTACCTATTATTTAATAATGATTTTAAAAAGTCTTCAAATGACAAATTATGAAGGTGTGTCCAGATGTGGAATTTTAGTTCAACATTTCTATAGTTGCTGCTTTAGACTAGTATTAAAAAAACAACTCCCCAATCCTTATTATTCAACATGTACTTGAAAACATGTAGCAGCATGGTATAGTTTATTTTTATAAATATTAGTACCTGTAATAAAATATAAAATACAGAGTCTCCGTTTTTCAAATATTAAGTCTCTGAATGCTTCATTCATCCTTTGGTTTCAAACCCATACGATGCACTCATATGACATTGCAGATTTAGCATTCAGACAGAACACTGTACATCTGTTGGGGAAGGAGGGGTGCTGTGGGAATACCAAAGCGCTACATCATAGAAAGGAAACGCTGAAGCAAAAATACTTTCTGAATATATACTGTACATTATGTAAACAAACATTCATAATAAGAATCAACACAGGCCAAAATATTGTTTTCTAGGAAATCAGAGTCTTTTTTCTTTTAAATCACACACACTGAAGATGCTTTTTGTTAGGAAAAGAATGGAGCCTGTTCCTATATTTGCTTATGTGCTTAAATATCTTGGAAACAAGTAATTGTTGCATTCATTTGCTAACGGTTTGTCCTCTTACTTGGCTGGCTGTTGCAAACAGGAATACAGTACTATTTCAGTACCTGTTCTTCACGTAATGCTAGCTACATAATATAGAATTAATTCATCTTTATCAGTCCATATTAATAATATAAATAGATTACATGAAGCAGTGAATTTCAAAATTTGTGCAGGAGAAACTAGTTGATAATTTGTTTCCAATAAGGCTAGTAGCAAAATAATTACTACAAAGTCAGTCCAAGCTAGTAGCAAACCCCTGATTTAGCAAGCTGAATCAAAGTTTGAAGTTAGTTTATTTCCTATATTACTGTGCAAATCTAGAATTTCCTATGTAAGAGAGAGTGCTGGCAGCATCAAAGTCCTGCAATAAGAGAATGAAATACTGATTAGGTTTTCAGAATGCCAGAGATACTATATGAAGAAATCTGAATGTCTTAATGATGGTGTCACAGCAATGGCCTCAGGATTTCCTTAATGAATCACAAACTAAGAAAGACAATTCATTAGTCAATAAAGTTCTCAATCAAAAGCCTAAATGTGAAGCAAAAAATCATAAAGACACAAAATCAAAGATGCATTTTCTACTATGACCACCTGGAAGAATTTCAAGCTTTAGGTCAACATTGTGTACCAGCAGCAGCCTCTCTAACAGGAAAAAACTTAGTCATGACTGTCCATCCCTTTTCAAAGCTTCCAGTCTTTGAAGGAGTGCATTTCCAAATGCTTCCCGGTAGGCAGGGCTAAGTGTATCCAACAAGGAGTAGACTGTTTCATGGTAGGGAGTCTGTAAATGATCGTCCACCTGGTCAAAAGCATAACCTACCACCTACAAGAGAAATGCAGTAGTGAATAAATAATCAGATTTCATCTTGGTACAGAAAGCAAAAAAAACCCCAACTTTTTACATGGGTCATTCTCTGACATTATGTGTTTCTCCATCAATAGTTAGAATACACATATTTTTAATACAACCTGTAATATTTAAGCAATTCGTAACATACAGGAACACCACCAGCAAAATGCTCTCGTTATAATTTTTTTCTCAAAATTTAAAAGGTCTGTTTTACCTACTTTTGATCCTAAAGGAATGTAAAATACAGAAAGAATTTAAAAAGCTATACAAAAATAGTATTTCATTTTCATGGTCTAAAACATACTTCTATTTATTTTGGGTTTTTTTTGGCTGCACCACCGGCATGTGGGATCTTAGTTCCCTGACCAGGGAACGAACCCGTGCGCCCTGCATTGGAAGCACGGAGTCTTAACCGCTGGACCGCCAGGGAAGTCCCCATGCTTCTATTTAATTCCACATACATTGAGGGTCTTTTTATAAAGGTACTATAATAAATAATTATACTTATTATTACTACAGTGTTATTAGTCCATATTGTTATAATTTATGTGATTTGGACTTTGTATAAAGAATTCTAAAATTTATTTGAAGTTTTAATTCTTCCTTATAATTAGTTATCTGAAATGCCACTTTCATTACTAATACATTACTTATCTGCTCAACTCTGTGAGATAAAAGGGAATGTTATTCTGTGTGCTTCTCTGTGTGTTTTTTCCCCTTAAACACAGCTAAAGCTTTTTTTCTTCAACAGGATTATAAGACCTATATCATGGTTCACCAGCACAGTGTAGGGCAAAATCAACTTAGGTTTTGCTGACTTCATGAAAGCTTGTGAACTCCCCATATGAACCCCACATTTTATGACATCTATTCAAGCCATAGGAGAGGCAAGTTTCTGCTAGAAACAGAAGCAGAGTTGTTATTGCACCACTTCGGGACCATGCTCTGTCCCAGCACTTTCTACAACATATTACAATTTTGTTTGCCCCTCTCTTATCCCCACTAGACTGTGGTCTACCTGGGGACAGGGATCATGTCTTATTCGCATGGTTTGATTTCTAATTCCTGACACAGGATAGTTACTCAGTAAATGTTAACTGAATCAGACTGAAAAAATAAATATTTGAGTACTTACATGTCAGGTTTTATAACTGATCCAGATCTTTCTGCAAACTTTATTCACATAACCATCCCCCAAATCCTTTTCAGTTTTTTTTTTTTTAATCTCCAACTTACAGATAAAGAAGTAGGGACTCAGGTTGACTGACTCACCCAAGGTCACTCAAATTCACATGTAAGACTTCTGACTCTCATTAGAACGTTTCCTACCTCACCAGAATTAAACAGCGTCAGACAGAATTAATTTACCTGGGGTCATTTATCTCTACTTTCGATTTGCCTATTTCTATTTAACATCCACTTCTAAAGATTGCAAGTTTTTGGTACAAATTTAGGAAGGGGAGCACAAAGATTAGTTAATTCCGGGACTACTCCCAAAGCCAAGCCTCATCTGTTGGGGAACTAAGGGTAGTGACGATGCTGGCCTTGCAATCTGCTTCAATGTAAGTGATCCTCTATCAAGGGATACACAGAACACACGATCACATACATCTTAGGTAAAATGAACCTAGTGAAATAAAGAGATGTTCATGTGCTTGTTACCACATGACACTTTTACTTGCTTAAACCCCGTGCTCTACTTCATGATACTGCGTATCTTTGGGAGAACTATCTATAGAAACAGAAAAGTCAGAGATTTTTGACCAAGACAGAAGGTTATTTATTTATTTTGGCTGTGCCGCACGGCCTGCGGGATCTTAATTCCCTGACCAGGCGTTGAACCTGGGCCCTTGGCAGTGAAAGTAAGGAGTTCTAACCACTGGACCTCCAGGGAATTCCCTCAAGTATGTTGTTTCAATAGAAGAGACATTTATAAGAGGTGGGAAAATATTCAACACAGTGGCTGCAAAACTCATCCAATGCAGAGAATGCATTATTCTGGTAAACATATTTAGCTAGAGATAAGAAATAAGTTAATCTGGGGGGTGATGGTTACAACAAAATAACTCTGCAAATCAAATCTGTTTCTTCTTTTTCAAAAAATCCAATTTTCCCATGTTGGCTGAAAGACTTTAGTATTAATAAAAATTCCTAGGGAAAAAAGCTTTCCTTAAAAAAACTTAGAAGCTAATGAGTGTCAAGTTCTCATCTAACACTCTTTCCCACTCCCTGACTCCCTGCCCTTTTTGATTAAGTGGTAAAGATGTAATTTTTTTTTTTTTTTCCTAAAGAGAAAATGACTTACCCTGAGCCCGGCTTCAGTGAGCTCCAGGCAGTATCTATTCCTTTCTCTTGTTTCCACATTGATATAGGCCACATCGTCTGCACAGCGCAGGGTTTTTGAGACAAACATGGTGTTAACAGCAAAGAGAACATCATTTACAACTGCTTCAGCTTCCAGTCTCATGTCTTTCATATCTGTTCCTTCAAAGCCATTAAGCTCTGCATCTTCTTCAAATCCTGACACACTGCTCAGCTCCATGGGATTACAGTCTGTTTCCATTCTGCAAAAATCTGGATATAAAACTGGCTTATAGAAAGACACTCCACATACTAATGTTTGATTAAAAGCAGTTATGCCTTACAACTGCTACTTATTGGAAAACATTAATGAGTTAACAACTTTTAGGGAAAATATTGCCTAAAACCATTTTCAGTAGTTTTTCACAGCAAAATTACAGATACCTATAGATTAAAAAACCCCCCAAAAACAAAAAACTCTTGTTCTCCACTTCTCCTCAAAAGGTTAATCCCCATATTGGTACGAATTCAGAATATCAGTTTTTAGCTATTTCAAACAATGCCAATGTAAAACTCCTAGTACCTACTTCTTTTTAAATGTATTATTATTTTTCTAGGATAGATATTTAGAACTGGAATTGCTGAGTCAAAGTATATACTCATTTTAACTTTTAATAGATACTGCTGAGTCACCCTTCAAAAAAGGCTGTACTGACTGATACTCCACCAACAGAATATGAAGGACTGTGCTCTTTTTCACCACACCCTTTCCAACCCTTTTTAACATTTGCCAACTTGAGAGGCAAAGAATGATGTCTCATTGTTTGAATATGTATATCCTTGATTAAACAACCTTTGGGTATTTATAGGATATTTTTAGTTCTAAGATCATACAGCTATTAAAAAAAACAAATAAAAATGAACTAAGTAGTCTGAAATCAAAGTTTAAGTCTTTACCTACTAAGGTACACCCTCAATAGTTCCTTTTATGACTTCTCAATTTGGGGTTTTGCCTAAGAAGCAATCTTCCCCATTCCACGATTACATTTTAAAATGCTCTAAATTATCTTTTGAATTCTCATTCTCTATATTTAACTCTTTGATCCGTCTGGAATTTATTCTGTGTAGCTTTATTTTCCAAGTGGATAGCCTATTGTCCCAACACCACTTACTGAATAACTCTTTTTACTATTTACTTGAACTGGCTCACATATTATACACTGAAAAATATTATTTCTTGTGCTAACTTGACCCAATATTACCGCCAGTCTGCTATGTAGTTCTTGCTTCTCTTCTGTGACTGGGGGAGCAGTTTTGTTAAAAATTCTAAATGTATGGATGAGAAAAGTTAATAAATGTGAGATTGCTTTGGAATGTAAAAACAGCTTTTCAGAATAAGATATACTTTCTTTTTACCTGTAGGCTTTAAAAGTAAATTAAGATTTCATTTCTCTGGTATGGATTAAGCACTCACTGTCCTAAATGCAGGACGACTGTTCAACTTGTTATGAACATTTATTTGTACTGTTTGTCTATTACCTTACAAATTCCATCCCTTTTTCTAAAGTTACCAACTTGTGCCCTATCTGTGTGATGTTCAAAATCCTTTAAATTAGTGGTCCTCAATTGTGGCCAAAAACCCTACCTGAGAAACTGAATCAAAACCTCTGGGAGATTTTTCTGGGTATTTTTTTCAGAGTTTCTGGGTGATTCTACTGTACAGCCAATGATCTGAATTATTAGCAAAAATCTTAAGGTGCTAGAGTTCCTATAGCTGCAAGTCATTTGCACATTATAAAAGTCAAAACTATTTGCTAAAGGCAACTTATGATAAACTATGTAAAGCTCTTTCAAAAAACTACATAGAAAACTGGTACAAATAATATAATCCTCCAATCCTATTTCAACTAATGATACGTTTTAAGGGTCCTTTATCTTGTCTCCCACAGCACTTCATAGGATTAGTCACTAACTACTAACAATACAAGTTAATTATAAATTTATCAATTATTGCTGGAGGAATTTGTCAGGTAACTGAAATCTAATATTGACTTAGTATATATGAAAGTGAAAATATTTGATTTTCTAAAAATGTCTACCTTCTCTAGAAATAATCATTATATTCCTTAATATTACACTTGGTTTTATGTATAAGAAATGAGACCATTTTATTTTTTTACAAAGTCAGTTCTGAAGATTTTGAAATGTGACTGTCTACCATAAATCTCTTAACATCCTGAATGGCAAACATCTTTATTTTGCTCAAGTAATCAAGTACCTTAACTACAGATGACAGAAATAGTAACTGTTACATGAAAAAGATGTTTATATGAGAAAGCTTTTAAAGAAAGAGCCTAATTCATTGCAACTAGGACCATAGTGATATGATAAGCCAAAGAATCCAATACTAGAATATAAGACCTCACAGGTCAGTAAAGCAGGTCATCAAACTGTGGGTAGTAGTTAGCACCAAGGGGCAAAAAAAGAGAAAGACACCTTTCCTGAGACTGTGAACTTTCAGGAGATTTTTCTCTGAAATGCTTTTGAATGATGCATTAAATAGCAGACACATCCAGAACCTCTGATGATACATAAGAATTGACAGATTTTAGTACTGAAGCATTATACAGGTTAACATTTTAAGCTATCAGTATTTTAAGGTATTATTACAATTATCTTTTGTTGGTATGACAAGCTCTTGATTATTTATCAATACCCTTTCCCCTTCCTAACAGCACCCAGATTTTCCAAGAGGAATCATAATACCTCCCCTTCCCCTATTTTTTTTTTTTTAAGTTTTTGGCTGCACCCCACGGCATGTGGGATCTTAGTTCCCCAACCAGGGACTGAACCCACGCCTCCTGCATTGGAAGGAAGAGTCTTAACCACTGGACTGCCGGGGAAGTCCCCCCTTCCCCTATTGAGTAAAGTAACCAAGCAATTTGCATGAGATTGACCCCAATCCCAACTGAAGACTGTCCTGAACTTATCAATACACTGAATTCTTCCTAGTCATTTTATTTTTAAAATTTATTTATTCATTTATTTATGTTTTGCTGCGTCAGGTTTTAGTTGCAGCACCCGTGGTCTTCATTGAGGCATGCGGGATCTTTTGTTGCAGCACGGGCTTCTCTCTAGTTGTGGCATGCGGGTTTTCTCTAGTTGTGACGCGCAGGCTCCAGGGCACATGGGCTCTGTAGTTGTGGTATACGGGGTCCAGAGTGCGTGCACTCTGTAGTTTACGGCACACAGGCTCTCTCATTGAGGCACGCAAGCTCAGTAGTTGTGGCATGCGGGCTTAGTTGCCCCATGGCATGTGAGATCTCAGTTCCCTGACCAAGGATCAAACCCATGTCCCCAGCACTGGAAGGCGGATTCTTTACCACTGGACCACCAGGGAAGTCCCTTTTCTTTAATGCAGAATAGTTTACAGCACACACTTTAATGCAGAATAGTTTACAGCACACAGCCCCGGCTGTCCCTGGTAGCCATCCCAAGATGAGGGAAACTCAAGGATGATGCTGACAATGGGAAAACAGAGCCAAGAGATTCACAGAGAAATGAAGCCCGAGCCCTGACAGCTGCCCAACCTTTGCACTTTTCAGTTATTGCAGCCAATAAATTCATTATTTTACTGGCAACTGAAAGCATACTGAATTAGGAGTTACCTAAAATAAAAAGCACTCATTAATCTCGCTCTTCAACAGCTTTACACAAGAGGTTTAAAAAAAACGGAACCATGATGATATTTTTGTCTGTCATGTAGAAAGTGCTTAATAAAAGCTTTGTAGACTGAGTATCAACATGTGTATTAGTTTCCTATTGCTGCTGTAACAAATTACCACAAACTTAGTGGCTTAAAATAACATGAATTAATTTTCTTACAATTCTGGACGTGAGAAATCTAAAACCAAGGCGTTAGCAAGGCTGCATTCCTTTTGGAGCCTTCAGGGGAGAATCTGTTTCCTTGCCTCTCTAGCTTCTGGAAGCCTCCCGCATTCCTTGGCTCATGGTCCCTTCTCCCTCCACCTTCAAAGCACATCACTCCAATCTCTGGTTCTGTGGTCACATTATCTCCTTTTTCTGACTCCTGGCACCCGCACTCTTTTATAAGGACCTTTGTGATTGATTATATTGGACCCACTTGAACATTCCAGGATAATTTCCCCATCCAAGGCCCTTAACTTGAACAAACCTGCAAAGTTCCTTTTGCCATATAAGGTACTGATAATACATTCACAGTTTCTGGGGATTAGGACATGGACATCTTTGGGGGGGGGTCATTATTCTGCCTACCAGTATCCATATCCTATCAGCAGGGAAAGGAGTATAAAGGTAGTCAAAGAGACTTCATTTTCTGACTTTCCTTTTTGGAACAGTCATAGTTTACTTTTAAAAGGAGGTCCAGCGTACTTGTCAAGCTCACTGCCTTCTTTGGAAAGGTTTCTTAGTTACAGCTTTCATGATTTGTATTCTGTAACTCCAGCACCGTGATACAGCGAAATGAACTGGATTTGGGTGTTATAATTAAAGTCACCATTTCGAGGCTGGCAAGGGGTTTATGAATTGTCTTGAATCAAGAGCTCTGTCCAACTACCCGATTCTGGATGGTGACTGGTTCATCCAATCAGATCCTCTTTTGAGGAGTATGAACACAGAGCCAAAAAACATGAATTCAGTGTGTGATGAAAGGAGCTACAGAAGCAAAGCAGGGAGCAACTGGGTAGCCTTACCAATGGGGCACTAGAGAAGTGGTTTCTATACTTTGATTATTCATCCCAATAACCAAAAATATTTTGAGCAGATACCTCATCATATGTATATTTATTTACATATCACAATTAGCGTATCAAAACACATAAATATGAATTTAAAGAGAAGGTAAACTATGAAATATAAGCTTATTTTCTTCTTACTTCTCAATGGATTATCTTGTGTACCCAACTGTAGAAGCCTGCACCATTGAGGATGGGGACATATACGTCCATGGTGGTGAAGGGACAACTGCTAAAATTACTAATGAAACATTAGAGATGCTGTCAGGTTACCAGAATGGTTGACTCATCAATGTGATTCCTGTAAAAATCCCTGGATTCTTCTGTAGGCTAAACAACTTATCATTGTATGAGAAATTCTAGACCAGTAGAACTCTGTGCAATGATGGAAATGTTCTTTATCTATGCTGTCCAATACAGTGGCTACCAGGCACACGTAGCTATTAAGCACTTGAAGTTTCGCTAGAGCGACTGAAGAACTGAACTTCAAATTTTATTTAATTTTCATTCATTTAAATTTAAAAAGCTAGTGGCTACTGTATCACATAGCACAGGACTAGACCTTTGTGAATACTTCTGGATAATATAATGAACTGAGTTTATATTACTGTTGAAAACAATCAAGATATAAAGGTACTAAATTCAGCTTATTTTATATGAGTACCAAGATTTGGAAATAGGTATGTTAGAAAATCTATTTTGAATCTTAGCTAATCTATGGAGGGAAATTAACTGTCAGTGTTTCATTGGTAAAAATCAATGAATTACTTCATTTTTTTATCTTTTCAATTTAGACTCTAAGTTTATTTATCTAGCACTTTTCTAAGCATTAGAATACTAATTAAGTATGTTTACTGGTAGTTTACAGCCTAATTTGAGAAATAAGACAGGCACATGAAATACGTACACAAATATTAATGCCACGCACATGAATCATAACACAAAAAATGTATAATTAGAAAAAACAAAATGTCTTGGTCCTACTACAATCTTACCACTCAACTTGTATAAACTTGGGCTGGCCATGTAACCTCATTGGTTTTCTCACTTACAGAATAAGGGGGAATGAATGGGAAATTCTTTACTGTTCTTGAGAGCTCTGACATTCCATGATTTATGACATAATTGTTAAGTTACTATGGGGCTTGACTCATGGAACAGGTCAGTCAAAATTGGGCTTGAATGAGCACAGATGAAAAGTTATGGATAAGCAGAGAAGACTTGAGAGTTGTGAAGGATTCTTCAGAGGGAACAATGCATAAACAAGGCCCAGGGTGTGGCAGGAATTGTAAGGAAACTGGACTAGGTAGTCTACTACAAGGAAAATGCTAAGAGAATAACAGATAGGAATGGCCCAATGTGACAAGGTGCTAATACCTAGACAACAGAATTTGATTTTGGTACAACAGGCTGTTTTAAGCTCTTGAGAATGGGAAGAGCAATGTCTTTATATTTAAAGTAGGTTCCTTGTAGGCAGTATATAGTTTGGTCCTGCTTTTTCATCCAATCCGATAATCTCTACCTTTTAATTGGAGTGTTTAGACCATTTACGTTTAATATGATTACTATGATTATTGATATGATTACTATGATTGATGTGGTTACTATCTTGCTGTTTGTTTTCTATTTGTCCCATCTGTACTTTATTCCCTTTTCCTTATTTTTCTGCCTACTTTTGGACTGACCACTTTTTAGGATTCTTTTACATCCTTTGGTGGTTTATTGACTCTTTGTTGAACGTTTTTGGTGGTTGCTTTAGAGTTTATAATATACATCTTTAATTTATCACACCTTCAAGTGTTCTTATACCACTTCATGAATAATATAAGAACCTTACAAGAGTATATTATACAGTCTTTGTGCTATTTTTGTCATACATTTTACTTCTACATATGTTAGAAACCATGTTATTTTTGTTTCATTATTATTGTTTTTAACAGTGTTTTTTTGTTTGTTTTTTGGCTACACGTCATGGCTTGTGGGATCTCAGTTCCCTGACCAGGGATTGAACCCAGGCTACAGCAGTGAAAGCCTGGAATTGTAACCACTAGGCCACCAGGGAATTCCCATTATTTTTGCTTTAAATAGCCAGTTACTTTTCAAAGAGACTTAGGTAGTAAGAAAAATGCATTTTATATTTAACCATATGGTTACTATTTCTGATGCTCCTCATTTCTTTGTGTTGATCTACATCTATAATCTGTATAATTTTTCTTCTGCCTGATGATTTCCTTAAACATTTCCTGTAGTGTAGGTCTGCTGTTGATGAATTCTTTCAGCTTTTCTATGTCTGAACAAGTCTTCCTATCACTTTCATTTTTTTTTTTAATAAACTTATTTATTTATTTTTGGCTGCACTGGGTCTTTGTTGCTGTGCACAGGCTTTCCCTAGTGGCGGCAAGCAGGGGCTACTCTTCATTGCAGTACACAGGCTTCTCATTGCAGTGGCTTCTCTTGTTGCAGAGCACAGGCTCTAGGCGCATGGGCTTCAGTAGTTGTAGCACGCAGGCTCAGAAGTTGTGGCTCATGGGCTCTAGAGCGCAGGCTCAGCAGTTGTGGCACATGGGCTTAGCTGCTCCACGGCACGTGGGATCTTCCTGGACCAGGGCTCAAACCCGTGTCCCCTGCATTGGCAGGCAGATTCTTAACCACTGTGCCACCAGGGAAGCCTCACTTTCATTTTTAAAAGATATTTTTGCTGGGTATAGAATCCTAGGCTGACTTTTTTTCTTTCAAGAAAAAAATGTTTCCTTCAAGCAAAAAATCAAAGATGTTTCTCTACCGTCATCTTATTCGCAGTTTCCCGTGAGAAATGTGATGTCACTGTTATCTTTGTTCCTCTTGGTGTAGTTTTTCTTCATGTTTCTTTTGCTTGGGGTTCATTGAGCCTCTTCCATCTGTGGGTTCATAGATCTTAGCAAATTTGGAAAAATTTTGGCCATTATTTCTTCTAACATTTATTTGTCTCTCCTCTCTCTGGAGAGTCCAATTTCATGAATATTAGTCCAAGTGAAGTTGTCCTACCCCTATGCTCATTTTTTCACTCTTTTCCTCTTTGTGTTTCACTTTGAATAGTTTCTATTGCTATTTAAAGTTCTTTTCTAATCTTTTCTTTGCTGTATCTAATCTCTTATACTTGGATTCTTCTTTAAAAAACATATTTTTATGTATCTACTTCATTTGCTCAATCTTTTCTCTAATTCTTTTAAACATATGGAATAATTATAATAAATGTTTTAATGTCACTGTTATTTCTGGGTTAGTTTCAATTGACAGATTTTTCTAATCGTTATGGGTTGCATACTGCTTCTTTGTATGCCTGATATTTTATGATTGGATGCCAGACTGTGTGGATTTTACCTTGCATGGTGCTTGATATTTTTATATTCCTATAAATATTACTGAGTATTGCCCTGGGATGTAGTTAACTGGGAAAAGCTTGATCCTTTCAGGTCTTGCTTTTAGGCTTTTTAAGGCAGTATCAAAACTCATTTAGTCTCTGGTTAATTTTTTTCCCAACTACAGAGGCAAAACCTTTCTGAGCACTCTACCGGATGGCCTATGAATTATGAGATTTTTCATTCTGGGTGAGAGGAACTGGAACTATCACTGGTCCTGTCTGAGCTCTGAAAATTCCTCTAATTCTTTTGGGTAGTCTCTTCCCCAGCCCTGGGGAGTTTCCTCACAACTATGTGTTGATTAGTATTCAGCTGCAGACGGGAGGGGGATCCTCTGTATTTATCCACGGCTCTAAGAAGCTCCCCTCCTTCTAGTACTCTGTCCTAGCTGCCTTGGCCTTCCTGGAATCCTAGCTTTTTATCCTCAATTCAGGTAGACTGCCAGTTCTACCTGGGTTTCTCCTCCCAAGGCCATGCCTAGAAATTCTCTCCAGGCAATAATCTGGGGCAACAGTTTGCATCTTGTCTCTCAGGGATCACTGTCCTTCACTGCCTAATGTCCAAAGTCTTAAAACCATTGTTTCATGTATTGTTGCCCACTTTTTTTGTTGTTTCAGGTGGAAGGTTAAATCTAGTCCCTGTTACTCTATCTTAGCCAGGAGTGGAAAGCTTATTAACCAGTTTTCAGCTAATTTTGGAATCTTATTTCATCAGTTTTTCTTTCATTGATTTTGGTCTCTCCTATATTATTTTGAATCAACTTCACCATCTTGTTGGTTCTTTCATTAATGAGTTAAAAACATTTTTGACACATGCTTACTATATGTTTGTATAAGACTCACTTTTTTACTTAAAAAATTAAATTTTGACACTACTTTCAGACTTTTAATCCTTCCAAATTCAGTTTGGACACATCTGTTTCAGGATTCTGTATCTGATCTCAAGGTAGAGTTAATCACTATATCCTCCTTCCTTAGAATTTGTTTTGATACTTCTGTACTTATCATACCTCAGTGCAAATGAAGGTCTGTGGTGTCCATATCACCAGCACAGTGTCTGGCATAAAGCAGGTCTTCACTGAATACTTTCTGAGCGAATAAACCAAAGAAAAATTACTAATTTTCTGCTTCTCAAGCTGTAGTACTCAGCTCTGTGACATGGGGCATACAAAGCTACAGGATAAACATGATAGACACTCCTGGAAAATACACATCACTGCTAGAGTAACAATATTATGAAGTATGATGCAAAATTATGTACAACTTTAAAGCAAATGGCAGCCTCAAGCCATGTCCTCTTTAGGTTATGTTTCCCCACCCCTAGGGTTTCCTTTGCCTCTGACTGAAATATATGTGTGAAAAATAAGTAAGAGAAGGACTGCTTTAACTCAAGGAATTAACTAAAAAAGCTGAAAATTCCAGGCACTGGGTCTGGGGGTATAAAGTTAATAGGCAGAGGTTGCAGCTGGTGGAAGAGTGGAATGTTAGTACTGGGTTGGACCTTCTCTAAGTCTTTATAGCTCTTCCCACTTCGGTTATAATAATGCTCTTTATTAAAAGTTAAGGTAATTATTGATAGCTCTTACTTCTGTTGGTATAATTTGGGGGCTGTGTTAGTGTTTTTGGAGGATTCATGAAACTGGTTATCAAGATATTGATTACTAAGTCCTTCATTCTCTATTTCTTAATTTTTTATATTCTAATTTTCTATGGCAGAAAAATGTATTATGTTTGTAATAAGACAAAAAACTTTAAAAAATGTGATGTATTAGAAAGTATGAGGTGTAGGAAGCAGACACATTTTTCTTCTTAGAGAAGCCAGACTACTTAGTGTTTTGTTTTTTGGCTGCGTTGGGTCTTCGCTGCTGTGTGCGGGCTTTCTCTAGTTGTGGCGAGTGGGGGCTACTCTTTGTTGTGGTGCACGGGCTTCTTGTTGCAGTGGCTTCTCTTGTTGTGGAGAATGGGCTCTAGGCGCACGGGCTTCAGTAGTTGCGGTGCATGGGCTCAGTAGTTGCAGCACGTGGGCTCTAGGGTGCATGGGCTTCAATAGTTGTGGCACGTGGGCTCAGCAGTTGTGGCTTGTGGGCTCTACAGTGCAGGATCGGTAGTTGTGTCACAAGGGCTTTGTCGCTCCTCAGTATGTGGAATCTTCCCAGACTAGGGATCGAACCCGTGTCCCCTGCACTGGCAGGCAGATTCTTAACCACTGCACCACCAGGGAAGTCCTAAGACAGTTAAAGTAACTGGCAGCTTCAGTTTCAAATGAAATGAGAGCTTTGAATTTATCTGAATTTCAAACTACTGTTTTGAAAGTAAAGATGAATAAAGTTGATTCGCAACATTTAGAATTCAGGCAAAGCTAAAGCTAGTTTAAACTTTATTTTCTGTAACACATAACATTTAATGTTTTCAATAGCTCTGAGATGCTTATTTTGAAATTAAAAATTTTAAATCAGAATCATTTGCAGCATTACAGCCATACATTATTTGTAATTCAAATAAAAAGGGCTTATCTTTCCATTTGTACACTGGTTTATAAAATTACTCTGCACCCCACTTTCAACAAAGACACACATACACAACCTAGTAATAACAAATCAAGCCACCAGAATTGTATTGTGCTTCAGCTGATTAAAGAGGTGAAGAAATATATAATGTTCATTTGAGAAGTCTTTTTTTTTAAAGATTTAATTGGCTTTATTAGGCAGTTCATGCATCGGGCAGAATCCCATCTGGCAACTAGAGCGGTACTCCTGGAGAAGTCTTTTAAACTGTAAAAAATAGGCAAGAACACTACAACCCTGTAAACAACCTTTCCTTTGAAACCAGAAATAGTAAATGAGATTCCAAGACTAAAAAATTGAATGCTTAAGAACTAAAACCAAAATAACTCCAGGAATTAGTTTTTTGTTTCTATATAACCCACTAGGTTATATAGAGGATTTGGTATTATATTTAATATAAGGTACATTCTAACCAATATAAATCAATATCTAAAGAGATATGAAACAGAAAACCTCTTTGTTTTCCATTTAAACTCTAAATTGGCTCTCTACCAGACTCTGAGCAATATTCTGTTGCTAGCACCTTCAAAAATTGGAATACCTTATGGTTGCTTTTAGTTATTCTGGTAGATTGCATCACCTTGCAAAAAGTTTCCAAATGATTCCTTATAACATCATCCATAAATTATTTAGGAACCGCTCTTACTTCATCTGTTGGTATAATTTTTGGACTGTGTTAGTGGTCTGGGGAGAATTCATGAAACTAGTTATCAAGATATTGTTCACTGAATTCTTTATTCTCTACTTCTTAATTTAGTAGACTTTGTTTTGTTTCATCACAAATTTACAGCATTAAAGAGCTAGCAGAAGACTAGATTTGTCCTTGATGACAAAAGAACAGGCGTAGAAAGACATACACGACTGTCTGCATGTCTACAGCATGGCAAAAGAACAGAGCCAGAATGACTTCAAGAGCAGTATACAGAGGTCAAATTTACATTTTGAAAGAAAGTTAGATTTTTCAGTTGCCATTACAACAGTCAGCTGAGGGTTAGAATATAATATCTTAATGATGATTACAGCTGACCCTTGAACAACATAGGTTTGAACTGCACAGGTCCACTTACACATAGATTTTTTTCAATAGTAAATACTACAGTATTACACTATCCATGTTGATTGAATTGGCGGATGTGGAACTGCGTATATACAGGGCTGACTACAAGTTACACGTGGATTTTCAGTTTTGGGGGGGTTGGCGTCCTTAACCCCAGCGTTGTTCAAGGGTCAACTGTACTTTTATTTATATCATACATCACAGTCTGGAAAATCCTCTCAACATGAATAAGAAGTCGCCATATGGTGTGATGGTTAAAGGGCTCTTTTGAACAGACTGATCGGGGCTAGAGTCTCAGTTCTGCCACTTACTCTGCGACTGGAGGCAAGATATCTTAATCCCTCTAGTCACATGTTCCGCCGCCCTAAAATGAAGCCAACAAGAGCATCTACCTTAAAGGGATCCCAAGAGAACTAAATGAGTGAATATATGGAAAACGCTTAGCATGGTGCTGGACACGCAATAAGCTCAAGAAATATTATCTGTTAATTGTTAAAAATAGAGTATTTAAATATCTTTAAAGAAGAAAGAGTAAACTCTGACCTAAGCCCTTTGACTCCAAGTTCCGTGCCCGTTACAGTATGTGGAGTGGCTGCAGCTGCGGCCTTCCACGGCTCTGAGAAGCATGAGACGCAGGAACACTATTATCTTATTCCTGTTACCTCAGGCACAAGTCTTAGAAGGACAAAAACATCTCAGCTTTTTTTTTCTTTCACATGTTAACGTGGATTTCTTTCATGGATGATTTTTTGACATGACCCATTCAGCCTCTGGTATATAGCCTCTAACCTGTCATTTCAAATCTTTTCTAGAATTTTTTGGAAGTTGACAATGTTTGGTTGGTAATTACCTTCATCGTCCTCCCTTAATTAATGTTAGCTGTTAACATTTTGTGATAGTACTTTGTCTTTGATAAAACACAAAACACTGTTAGGATGAGTCTGTACTCTATTTGAGCTAGAGGTATAATAATGACAGATCCCAAACCTTAACAATTTATGCTGAATTTCTCCTACAAAGCATAAAACGTACCCGGCAACACACTTAAGACTGTGAAGGGAGCATGTTTGTTTTTACAAAATCTTCTAATTTTTATTTCCCTTTTCTGATATTTGAAATTTCACACATTCTACGGACAGTCTGAATGTAATTCTGTATTCCAAAAGCAATCACTTACTTAACATTTCAACCTGAAAAGAAGTCAACTGTACTCATTCATCAAAAGTCTGGTTCAAACCTCCCAAGGTCTAGTCTAACTCCCTGCCAGATTGGATCCCAGTTTCATACCACTTTGTTTACACTCCTTTTATGGTAAGCATTATAATTATTCATAAACATGACTTATTATCTTCCAAATATATCCAGAATCCAACTGCTTTTTCCCATCTTCACTTCTATCACTCTAGTCCAAGCCACTGTCATCTCTGCCTGTATTACTGCAATATCTTTCTAACTGGTCTTGCTTTTTCTCCTTTGGTCCTCTCCCCTCCACAAGTCTATTCCCAACACAGCAGTTAGCATTGATCCTGTAAACATTTTGGCCAGATTATGGCACTACTTTCCTCAAACCCATTCACCGACTGAATAAAAAGGCAAAGTCCTTATAGTGGCCTACAAGGCCCTTATATGACCCCCCCCCCCGCAAACCCCCAGCTTCTCCTCTTTCCTTCACTCCCTCCTGAGGTTCCTTGTACTTGCTAAGCACGCTCTTGCCATGGGCCTTGCGTTCTGCTGTTCCCCCTGCCTAGAAAACTCTTGCAGGTATTCACTTGCCTTGCTCCCCAGCTTTCCCTAAGTCTCTGATAAAATGTCACCTATTAAACAAGAGAGGCCTTCCTTTATCCCCTATATAAAAGTGGCAAGGGCTTCCCTGGTGGCGCAGTGGTTGAGAGTCCGCCTGCTGATGCAGGGGACATGGGTTTGTGCCCCGGTCCGGGAGGATCTCACATGCCGCGGAGCGACTGGGCCCGTGAGCCATGGCCGCTGAGCCTGCGCGTCCGGAGCCTGTGCTCCGCAACGGGAGAGGCCGCAACAGTGAGAGGCCCGCGTACCGCAAAAAAAAAAAAAAAAAAGTGGCAAATCTCTCTGCTCTCCATTCCCTTTATATTACTTTATTTTTTTCTACAGCACTTATGACCACATGGCATATGACATGTTTGATTACTGTTTGTATCCCCTCCCTTCAATAAAATGTAAGCACTCCATGAGGGCAGGGACTTAATCTGGTCACTGCTGTATCCCCAGTACCTAGAACAATCCCTGGCACATAGCAGGCAATCAGTAAATATTTACTGAATAAAGGAGTGACCCCTTCACTATAGAACATAAGCTCCTTGAATGCCTCTTTACCTTTTTCACATCACCAACTGTGGAGACTTTCATTCAAAGGACCCTTAACAAACATTTAAACATGCATGAAGAGCAAGGGAACTGAAGTTACCAAGAATGCTTGCAAGTCTACAAAGAATGAGGGGTAGCAAGAATCCCAGCACCTACGTACAGTGGAAAGCACCCTGGTTCCAAAATGAAAAGGTGGAAAGGGGAACCAGAGCTTTCTCCATTTGCCAACACTTGTGGGCTGTGTTAGTATTTCTAAGGCACTGGTGAAAGTTATCAGCATACAAACAAAATCTTCTTAACCCGGTCGTCTTAATTCACGATTTTTTTTTCTTTCGACAGTTTCATTTATTAACTAACCATGAACCTTTTTACCCACAGATAGGATAAATCAACAGTGTTGGCAAATTTAAAATCATTTACTAAATCTTACTGAACGGGGCCTTGAGGCAAACATCCCCACTTTTAAGCTCTCTTCTAATGAGGTGACAGACTCAATTATTTGGTAGAAATACCAAATAATTTAAGCAAAACCGGACGGCTAATAAAATTTACAACTTTAATTAAACTTTCTACACTCCGAATACTAGAACTGCTTAGTGACAAACTCCACAAGACTTTCCAGTAAGCTTATTACAGTTTGTTTCGTCTGACAGGTTACAAGACAAACACCCAGTCTGCTTGAGTTTTAAAAGGGTATTTCCTTTGCTTCCCCGGCATAACCAAGAAAGACAGGAGTCCAACTGGTAAAGCGAAAGTCGGGTTTAATTAACTATTCTTGATTAAACTGGATGTATCGGGACTCCGCTGGTTCCCGACGTATATCGTTTAAGTTTCCTAACAATATTTGGAGATAAGATATTACTAATGTGCTCACAGTTGGCGAAGACTCCGAGAGGTCAGCGGCCGCTTCGAGGGGGCTCGGCTAATGAGCGCCAGGGGCGGGATTCTAACCCAGGACACTTGGCTTCCGGGCCACGAAACAGCGGCACGCAGGCCTTCTCGGGGGTGGACCAAGTTAAGGGCCGGCTCCGCCTCTGCAGGAGTTGCCTCCTAAAAGGCAGAAACACGGCTGCGCAGATTCCCAGAACCGCACAAGTACTTTGCCCAGGTTTCCGCGGGGTCGGAAGGTTCTGGTATCGATCAGAGAGAGCAGTTCTGCCTAGAAAGCTCAAGTGTCTTGGTCGCTGGCGCAGCACACGCAGGATAAATAAAGCACTTTGGAAACTGCAAGCCTCTAGACAGACAGCGAAGCTGAAGCTCCGGAAAACAATACCTGAATGAGGCGGGCGACGAATAACTTGCTGACTATGGGCACCGGCCAATACGGGGGGTGGGCGTGGGGGGGGAGAGGGATGCTCGAGAGGGGCTGCAGCCCTCCCCGTAGAGCCGGCGGCGTCCGAACGCCCGTTTCCGGGGTCGGGGTCTAAGCTGCCTGGGATGGCCCAGGCCGGATCCGCCCCCAACCCCACCCCCTCTCAGCCCGGGAACCGGGCCGCTTCTGCCGTCGCCCCTCACGGCCCGGCCTGCAGAGCCACGTCCGGCTCAGAGGACCCCCAGCTCGCCCTCGAACCCCCCTCGACCCCCAGCCGGCCTCTTGCCGCCGGCCCCGCGACTGCTCACCTGCGCACGCCCCGCGTCCTCCTCTCATTCCCTCCCCAGGCCTCTGGAAGCGACCCGCGACACCTCCCCATCTCCTCCCCGCCCTCGCCCCGCCCCCTCGGAGCCGGAACTGCCCCCTTCCGGGTCCTTTTCCCCGCCTCCTTCGGCCCCCTGTGTGGCGTCACTTCCGCCTTGCCCGGCCGCGCGCTGGAGTCCGGGTCTCGCGGACGCGCCGGTAGCGTCCCGCAGTCGGGAGCGCGCCCCGTGGATGACAACAAATTCGTCGCGCAGCGGCGGTGGAGGTGTCCGCCTCAGCTCCGGCCTCAGGCCTTTCCGTCTCCTCGCGTGATCTCTTGCATCCTCTCTCTGGGCCGACTAGGACCCCCTCGGAAGCCCCCGGACTTGGGGTGACGGGGACTCCTCCGCGCCTTGTCCTCGCCAGGCCTAGCGCGAGCGGCGCGGCACAGGTGATGGGATCTCCCTGAGGGATTCCCGGCCCCGAGCGGGCATGGAGGGGCCTCCCCGGGCTTAGGCTTCGCCGCGGCCTGGGCTCGCCGGCCGGGACCTGAGACGCCGCTGCAGCCACAGCAGCGGCCTGGAGCCGGAGCCTGGACCCCCCAGGCCGGAGCCGTCCGCAGCCCCCGCCGGCCCAGCTGCCAGCCCTCGTCATGCCTTGGCCGTTTTCGGAGTCCATCAAGAAGAGGGCCTGTCGGTACCTCCTGCAGAGGTACCTGGGCCACTTTCTGCAGGAGAAGCTGAGCCTGGAGCAGCTCAGTCTGGACCTGTACCAGGGCACCGGGTCCCTCGCCCAAGTTCCCTTGGACAAATGGGTAAGAGCTGCCGGCGGCCAGCCGGGAGGGACTCAGTTTTCTCTTTAGCGCGATTCGAACGAGTGTCACCCAAGATTGGTGACGTTCAGTCCCCCCCTGGGGATTGTTTGGCTCCAGGTGGGGCAGTACTCCGAGAAATGTGTTCAAGTGTCGTGTAATCTGTTTCTAGCAAGTTTGCTCTCCCAAATCACGTGTTCAGAAACTTAACATAGGTAATGGAGTCTACCCTGTGGGAATCAGCGGAGTCAGTGGTTTGGGCGGGGGTGGGTGTCTGTGAATCTGGCTGAAAGGGGTCCATGGAAGGAGGTGATCAGTGCTGCCCCTTTGGGGAAGGACGGGTCTCGGGGTTCTGTGCAAACAAGTCGTATTTCATGGGATGACACTCTGGAAAGATTAAGGATGAGGAGGACCTTTGGGGATGTCAGAATGCCTAGGTATTCATTTATTTACTTGGGGTTGGTTACTTGCACACCGCGGCCTCCGTACAGCGTTTGGCATCTGGAAGAAAGTTAGGCGAAGGCCTCCTCTGCCGGTTTGCCTGCTTTTGCTTGATACTGTGTGTAGAAGGCCAGTCGGTGAACGGTAATGTGGCTCTAATAGTGATGCTTGGTTGTGCCTGTTTGCTTCACGTGACAGATCATAACAGCGGGTGTTGCAAAAGCGCTGAAGCTGCAGCGTTCAGACATTTAAAAACCTGTTTTCCGCTTGTCATCCAGAGGTTGTGAGTTGACTCGTCTTAACAGGTGCTTCATGTACAGTTGAACCTGCGTCTGTATGTTTTCAGTGCATAGTATTTTACTTCATGTGTATTCAGCCTTGAGTTTGGCAAGAATGGAGTGGCTCTCCCACTTCCCCCAACTCTTATTTGTTCCACTAGAGTTTGTGGCTTACAGTTTGTGTTGGTTGTACCATTCTAAAGTATTACTATTCTGAAAACATTCCAACACGGTTTACATTTAGGAAATCATCAATATAGGTAACTCTCCTGTGGTAGCTGGGCGAAACAAAAGGAAACATTTTTTTTTCTTGATTTAAGCAGTGTAAAAAGCTTGTGGGTTTTTTTTTGTTTGTTTTTCTTTTATGTAAAAGTATTTTAACAGAGTAGTGACTTCTTTAGCCGTAGAAACCTGAAAAACTCAAATTATGCTGACACCTTACTATGACCCTTAAATTAATTTGTACTGGTGTAAATAAGCATGTAATTTTATCAGCAAGTGGATGACCTACACTAGGGAGAGTACACAGGATAGTGGGAAAAGCCTTGGCTTGAGTAGCAGAAGGACCTAGTTCCAACCCAGGCTAGCCCATGCTGCCACAGTTAGCCAAGTGACGTTGGACATAGTAATTCACCCGAGTTCAGTAAACATTAATGGAGTACCCACTCCATGCCAGGCACTGTGTCAGGGTACTGCATCGCTGTAATTCTTACCAAAAGATAAGGATTCTGATGGGTATTTTAAAATTCATTGACCCATAAGTCTATCCTTTGGGTACAGTTATGAATAGACCGTCTTTAAGGAGGAGGGTTGGATATTTATTAACAGTCTTTTTTGGGTTGAAGGACTTGGCTGCATTATTCTTTTTTAATTATTTATTTATTGAAGTGTAGTTGATTTACAATGTTGTGCGTATGCATTATTCTTTTTTTTTAAATTTATTTATTTATTTTTGGCTGCGTTGGGTCTTTGTTGCTGAGCGCGGGCTTTCTCTAGTTGTGGCAAGCAGGGGCTACTCCTCGTTGTGGTGCGTGAGCTTTTCATTGCGGTGGTTTCTCTTGTTGCAGAGCATGGGCACGCAGACTCAGTAGTTGTGATTTGCCGGCTCTAGAGCACAGGTTCAGTAGTTGTGGTGCACGGGCTTAGTTGCTCCGCGGCATGTGGGATCTTCCCGGACCAGGGCTTGAACCCGTGTCCCCTGCATTGGCAGGCGGATTCTTAACCACTGTGCCACCAGGGAAGCCCCTACATTATTCTTTAATGACTTTTCACATTAACCCTATAAGGTGGGTATTATATCTATTTTACAGATGGAGTTAAATAATTTGCCTCAAGTCACACAGCTAGCAAGTGGTATAGTGAGAATTCAAGTCTCACTCCTAAGCCTGTTATTTCTTTATTAATCACATGGCTTCAAGCCAAGGAAAGAGCAGTTAATGTAACTGAGCATTTGTTTATTTCAGGCACTGTACTAGGCACTGTTATTTACGAGGTTTTATTTAATCTTCATGGGAAATCAGAGGTGGTAATATTTCAGTTTTACAGTTTGACTTCAGGATCATTGGAAAAGTAACTTATGGTTGGACTTAATCTGAAGGTTATATTTTGTTCTGCTTCTTGAAGGTGAGGGATATGCCCAGCCAAAATGATGTCAAATAAAGTATCCAGTAAACATTGGCTGTTGCTGGTTTCTTTATTTCATTATAGTGTGCTGTGTTTATGACTAAGATAAATCTTGGTGTGACGTTTAGATACAACTATTTAAACTTCTGATTGCAAATTCAGTTGCTTTTGACATTTGATTTGAAGGACTTTCATGACAGATAAAAAGATACCTCACAAAGATTCATAGATCCAAACGGGAGAATCCTATTATTGACAACATTCCTAATGTTTCAAATCTCAGTCATCAATTATGCGCAGGATTGTGTTGAAATCGCCTGTGAGATTCCCTTCTTCCTTGATCTCAGTCAATTATTCTTGCTAATTAATTGGGACATGTTGCATTTATATATATATATATGTGTGTGTATATATATATATATATATATACACACACACATATATATATAGTTAACTTTAAAACTCCTTTTAAAAAACTGTTTTAAAGGGCTTCCCTGGTGACGCAGTGGTTGGGAGTACGCCTGCCGATGCAGCGGACGGACGCGGCTTCGTGCCCCGGTCCGGGAGGATGCCTCATACCGCGGAGCGGCTGGGCCCGTGGGCCATGGCCACTGGGCCTGCGCGTCTGGAGCCTGTGCTCCGCGGCGGGAGGGGCCCCAACAGTGAGAGGCCCGCATACCGCAAAAAAAAAAAAAAAAAAACCTGTTTTAAGAAGACTTTAAATTTACTGAGTTAATTTTTCATGTTTTCAAACCTTTGTAACCTGTGTAGATAACGACTTAAAAAATAGTGTTTTTAATAGACATTTTTTCAGCAACAAGATCATGTAACAGTGGAAACATTTCCAAATATAATTTTTCAAAATGTCCTCTCCGTAGTACAAAAATCCTTTGAAAAGCAGCTACTTTTCTCACTCATTAATAAAGTGGTATCTTTACTTTGAAAAGACAGATTAAGTGTGTTTTGTGTTTTGGATTATACCTGCTAGGTAGCATGTACTACTGATAGCCATTTGTCATCACATAAAAGGTAGGCATATTTAAAATTCTAATCTTTGTGAAGAAGAAAATTACTTATTATCTTTAAATTCAACTCCTAAATGTTTGGTCATAAGAAAACCCAGGAAATCAGAAAGTTACTGTCATTTTCTGTCTCTCACAAAGATTCAGTTTAAAAGTCTGTTTTTCTTATGTAGACTGTATGCTCAAGTGTCAGTGCACTGAAATGGACCATCCAGCCAAAGGTACCACCCTTCCCACTGTGGAACTGCTAGTCTTCTCTTTGTTCCAGTCTGATGTATGGCCTGAGTGAGAGTGCAATGCCCATTTGTACATTAAGTATAGTACGACTTTTAAGTCTGTTTTATTTGAACTCTTACGCCTGGGCTTAAACTAATAAGGATGTATTCTTTTCCTAGTTAGTCTTACGGTATCAAAAAGAAGCGTATAACGTAATGTTTGCTTTTCTTCATCCTGCCAAGCACACCTTGAATTCCTAGTAGTGCTCATCATTGTACTAGGTAGGCACTGTGGAAGACAAAGAAAAATAATCAGCATTTACAGAGTGTTTACTTGGTACCAGGAACCATGTTGGTAGCTTTACACGTTATTTCGTTTACACTCACAATAACCTTAAACTGGTAGTATCGCTATTTTATGGATGAGGAAATTGTGACTCAAGTTAAAACCTTGTCCAAAGCCACCCAGCTAGTAAGTGACCGAGCTACTGTCTTTTAAAAGACTGTGTTTTAGAAGACTATTCTTCAAATATGTTTGCCCAGTTTTCTTTAAAAAATTTTTGAAACACTAACATATTCCTTGTACATTTTAAAATCGACTTTAAAATGTTTTCATTATAAGTTTAAATAGTTGTAAGGATAATGTAAATACTGATATAATAAAAATATAGTTTTTTTACCCAGTAAGATCTAAATACCTGCCATTATATATTTAAATATACTTGAACAAGGTCACCATTAATAGTTGGAAATTTAACATTGTATGTTCTCCCATTGAACTCATATGTCCGTCCAACTTCCTCTGCAAGATTTTATCGTAATTTGCATATTTTATGCTTATATCTTTTATTGATCATGCTGTTATTTCTCTATAATAAAAACATGTAACTAAATTGAAATCGATCATACTAAAAATTTGTGTCACAATTCAACTTTCTTTTGCATTAAGTGAATATTTTCTAGTGTAACTTTTTTTTTTTTTTTTTTTGCAGTACGCGGGCCTCTCACTGCTGTGGCCTCTCCCGCTTTGGAGCACAGGCTCCGGAAGCGCAGGCTCAGCGGCCACGGCTCGCGGGCCCAGCCGCTCCGTGGCATGTGGGATCTTCCCGGACTGGGGCACGAACCCGTGTCCCCTGCATTGGCAGGCGGACTCTCAACCACTGCGCCACCAGGGAAGCCCTAGTGTAACATTTTAATTCCCATAATGATTTCTTCACTATTGATTCTTTTTTTTTGAGTTTTTTAGTGGTTGCTCTAGGGCTTTTACCATATTGATCTTATCAGTATCTCCTTCACATAATCATTGGGTTTTAAGTGAATTTTTCCCCTGGATTGTTCTGTTATTACAATGTTAAGGGCAGTTGATCAAAGCAATGTAAATATATTATACATTTGAATAACTAAACATAAAAACTTATTGGAAATATATTTATTGATGTTATGGGTGTGTTTCCCCCTCTTCCCTGATTTGTTCATGTATCCATAGATGAATATACTTACAACTAGAATTTGATAGGGTTCAGCATAAATTTCACTCTAAATTTTTAAAATAGTTATAAGCTTGAGAAACACTGCTGTCCTAAATAAGTAGATGAGAATTATAGGGATTTTGCAGTAGCAGTATCACTTAGTTCTTTGAATTTCTTTTAATGGCAATGCCAAAAATACGTATAAGGTGAGGAAAGACCAGAAAACTTATTGCTGGTCCTGCCTGAAGATTTTTATATCCTAGGCAGTGCGTAAGGGAGGGTTCAGGAAGGGAAAAAGATATGCCATTTTTGGCTCAGTGGGAGAAGGGAGACTGTACAAGGGAATATGGGAAAGGAGACCCAACATGATGCCAGTGCTTTAAGTACCCTTCTCAGGAAGGTCCATTTTAGGAAAGAATATATTTGGAGATTGGGGATCTGGAATTTTATACCTTAAAACCATCCATGCCCATATACTCTTTAGGAAGTCTGTAGGATCACACAAACACCATTGTGAAGAAAGTCTATTAAAATAGTAACTTCCAGTGACTTCCCTGGTGGTCCAGTGGTTAAGACTGTGTGCTTCCATTGCAGGGGCCACGGGTCCCTGGCTGGGGAACTAAAATCCTGCATGCTGTGGTGCAGCAAAAAAAAAAAAAAAAAATCAAAGTAGTAACCTCCAGTGATAGAACGTGAGCCAGTCTAGATCTCAATGTTCAACGTTAGGTTTGTAGACAAAGAATTACAACACTACCCTTATGCAACATAGCATACAGGAAGCACATTACGTGTAGACTGGCATTTAATAAATTTTTGTTATTTTAATTTAAAAAGTATATTGTCTGTCAAAAAAACCCATTTAATGATTCTACTAACTGTATTTACATCCATCTGTCTTCCTTTTGTTGTAGTTAAAACTTCACTGAAATTGCTGTCAGTGGGATCACCTATACGCTAAATGTCACTAAATTCAGTGGACATTTAAAAATCTTTGACTTCTGGTTAGTTCTCGTTGCACTTGACCACTCTTTATGTTGTCTTTCCACAATTTTCTGGGGCAAGAGGCTCTTGATTTTCTTTCTACTTCTCTGTTTGCTTTTTTTGTTGTTGTTGTTTACTTTGCAGGTTCCTCTTTCTTAACCTTCTTCTTAAATGTTGGTGTTTATCAGGATTCTGTCCTAAGCCTCATCTTTTTACTCTACGTTAGTTCCCAAAGGCTGTCTCTGCTCACCCCTGTGGTTTCATTTACCCTCTGTGTTTATAAAGCCCTTCTGTATTATAAGCCCAGATGGCTCTCCTGAGCTCTGAACCTCCTAGACATCTCCACCTTGATGTCTGCTCAGATATTATCTTTGGAACTGAATTCTTCATCTTCCCCTTACCCTGTCTCAGTATATGGCGCCCCTATCTAAGCCGTTGCCCAAGCCAGCACCCAGCGAGTCATTCTTCATTCCTTCTTGTCTTTACCCCTCATGATGACAATTAATTCTACTTCCTAATATATTACAGAAATCCATCTTCCTCTAACTTGCCTCATTGCCACTATCCTTGCCAAACCAAACTTTAGTTTCTCTTACTTATAACATCCTTTCTGCTTGAGTTTTGCTTTCCTCCAATGCATGCTGTACATGACAGCAGGAGTGGCTCACTAAAAGTTCTATCCTCATCATGGCGCCCTTGCTTAAAATCTTTCACTGGCTTCACATTGCCCTTGAGATAAATTTCAGACTCTTTAACATTAATTACAAGGCTTTTTGGATCCCATTCACCCTTATCTATGTAGCCTTATCTCTGGCTCATCACCCTGGCATGCTCGTCACCCTGGCATGCTCGTCACCCTGGCATGCTACAGGAAAGCCTAAAGCAGCTTTTTCCACACCTGCCCCCCCACCCCGCCCAAAACTCTTGTATCTCAAATATGTGTGCTTGTACACTCTGACGTCTGCCTTCTTTGAATCCTTCTACATGCTGCTGTCTCTCTCTGGACCACTGTGTCCAGTTAACTCCTCAGCCTTCTGGTCTCAGCTTTAAATAGCACTTCCTCAGGTGGCCTGCCCTGTATCTCTAGGTTAGGTTCTTTTACACGTTCAAACAGTACAGTGTATTTCCTCTGTCAGGCAACTTATCCCACTTTAATTAAATGTGTCTTTCGTGGTAAGCTGTTTTGTCAGCTTAGTGAGGGCCGAGAATCATCCTTATCTTGGTCTCTGCTTTCTTTATCCTTAGTGCCTGACACATGCATGAGCATATGTAGCATCTCTGAATAAGCCAACAATTTTAAGTTCTTGTTCTTGTGATTTCAAAATGCACTTTTTTTTTGTCTTTAGTGTCTCAATGAGATCCTGGAGTCAGCAGATGCGCCTTTAGAAGTCACTGAAGGATTCATACAGTCCATTTCTCTGTCCGTTCCATGGGGCTCCTTGCTGCAGGATAATTGTGCACTGGAAGTAAAAGGGTTAGAACTGGTCTTCCGACCTAGACCTCGCCTAGGTAGGTGTATATTATGTGTTTCTGTTTGTTTCTATTTTTAATTTTCAGAGATTGGGAAAGTAACCTGATGGCGTTAAATTCAGTATTAATTTTGCATTGTATTTGTGAGATTTTCAGTAGATAAAATATTAGGGCGTGGTCCATGTGGGGGGCGTGTGATTGTATCTTCAGAGTTATTTCTGTCTCTATTTACCTACAGGAACTTTAGTATATAATGATTGGTTTAATTGTTTGTTACCAATTATCTAAAGTGACTTATGCTTTTTTTTTACTTGAAGTATAGTTGATTTACAATGCATGGCATTGTACAGCAAAGTGATTGTTATACATATTTTTATGTTTATATGTATATATATTATTGTTCAAATTCTTTTCCATTATCAGTTATTACACAATACTGAATAAAAAGCGACTTATGTTTTAAAGATTCAAAGTATTGTGCCAGAAAGCAAGGAGGTGCTCCAAGATTGATGGAGAAATGTTAAAAGGACACAGGATTGGGCTTGAAGGGGCTCCCATTGGCCAAATCTGGAAAACTTGGGCATCAAAAAGGATAATGAAAATAATGGATTATAACACACTAAATAAAAACAACCCCTAAGTCCATGTCAATACAAATAAGTATGTAAGGGGGGCAAGGAGAAGGGAAAGCTCTTCATTGCTACTACTTAGAAACATAAAAAAAATGGTGGAATATTCCCATGTTTTCAGCCACCATAGTAAAAATTAATGGTATCAAGATCATCAATGAACGCTGATACCGTTCGGTGAAGGGTTGTTGAAAAACTGGATAGATATTTAGACAGTATCAGAATATCTCCCACTGTTTACATATTATTTGCAGAGGGAAAAAGTTTCTTTTACCGTGCAGAAAATTGACAATCACCACCATAACTGAGTGATCAAGCTTAACCTCATCAATAATGGGTTAACCTGACATCATGTGTGTCCTGACTGAGGGACTGAGAAAGACGTGATCACTTATGTATTATTCCTGCTAAAAGTGCTTAATCTGAATCAAATCACGAGGAAGCAGTCAGACAAATCCAAAATAAGGGAAATTCTATAAACTAACTGGTTGGTACTGTTAAGAAAATGTCATGAAAGACAATGAAGGTAGAGGAACTGTTTAGATCAAAGGAGACTAAAGACACGAATAACTAATTGCAGTACATAATTCTCTTTCTCTCTCTTTCTTTCCTATGAAGGGTGTTATTGAGGCAGCTGGGGAAATTTGGATATTGAATGTATGTATGATATTTTGTCAATGTTACGTTGCTTGGGTGTGTTAATGGTATTGAGCTTTTGCAGGAGACTGGTCCTGTTCTTAGGAGTTACATGCTGAAGTCATTAGGAGTGAGTGTTATGATGTCTGCAGTTTACCTTCAAATAGTTCAGTGAAAGTTTGAGAGTGTGTATGTAATCTTTTTTTTTTTTTTCCTGGCTGCACTGGGTCTTTGTTGCAGTGTGTGGGCTCTTCGTTGCCGTGCGCGGACTTCTCTGGGTGTGGCATGCGGGCTCCAGAGCACGCGGGCTCAGTAGTTGTGGCGTATGGACTCTCTAGGTGTGGCACGTGGGCTTAGTTGCCCCGCAGCATATGGGATCTTAGTTCCCCGACCAGGGATTGAGCCCACGTCCCCTGCATTGGAAGGTGGATTCTTAACCACTGGACCACCAGGGAAGTCTCAGTGTGTGTGTAATCTTGATGAATCTAGGTGTAGGGTATGCAGGTGTTCACTGTACACCTCTTTCTTAGGACTGAAAATTTTCAGAAGAAAACTTTGGGAAGGAAAAGATTTAAACTGGTAGCAAGTCATTGTTTACAAATATATGCGTGTGGTAGCTTTAATTACACATATGATGTTTTCTGATTTATCAAACATGTATACTGTGCTTCTTGCATGCCAGATACTGTTCTGGGTGGTTTACAAGTACTATCTTCACAGTAGCTCTTTGACATAGATACTTTTAATTATCTCCATTTTGCCGAATAGGAAATTGAAGCATAAATACTAGGTTTAATAACTTGTCCAAGGTTATAGCTAATTAAATGGAAAAGATGGGATCTGGATCTAGGCAGTCTAGTTCTGGAGCCCCTATTCTTAACCACTGTGCTATGTTGTGTCTTGGATTGTCTACTGCAAAGAGTGTGTGTTTATGTATAAGCTAGTAAAGTCATGATGGTGAATCATGTTAAATTATGAACTTAAATTCTTTCAGTGACAAGTGATGTTTGTAAAGATATATTTGAAGAATTATGATCCCAAGTGCTGCCTGAAACACCATTTAAGTTATGCTTAGTAAAGTTTAGTATCTGTATTTTTAAAATTGGTAATCTATGCATGGAAATTCTTAATAATCTGGTATTTAATTAACAAGAATATTTTATATTTTAACCAAGCTGAGTAGATATAGTAATACTTTACTAAGGAAAGTCAAATATTTTACCCTTATTTTAAAAATATTTCATTAAAAGGACTTTTAATTTTAGAAGACAATAATTCTAGTAATCTCTGTCAGTTTGTTTTGAATAACATAAGGAAGTGTGGTGGAATTCTCTCATAAGGGAGGATCTGGAAAGGACTCTTCGCAGTTTGTGTGTTCCTTCTCCAAGGATGCTCTTCTGTTTTATCTACATTTATAGTAACCTTCTGAAGCCTAGGTCAACTGCTATCTCTCCTTTCCTGTGAATTCCCTCAGCCAGAAGATTTAGCCTCTTCTCTTAGCTAGCATAATATTTTCTGTTGACACTCAGTAGTTGGCTATTAATTCTTCTTAATTTTATCTCATTTCTTCTACTATCTTGTAGTCTCTTTGAGGGCAGAATTAATAATTATTTTATTTTTCTTTCTTTTATAGCAGGGTCAGCTAACTATGGCCTGCACACCAAATCTGGTCTGTCATCTGTTTTCGTAAATAAATTTTTATTGGAACATCACCATATATACATATTCATTCATTCATTCTCTCTGGCTGCTTTTGTACTAGAGTGAGAGAGTTGAGTAGTTGTGATAGAGACCATATGGCCCACAAAGCCTAAAATACTTACTGTCTGATCCTTTGCAGGAATTTTGTTGACCCCTGCTCTACAGTATTTTGAACAGTACCACTCATATAAAATATCCATTAAATACTTGAATGAATATGTGAATTAATATTTGTCAGATATGTATCATGTAATGAGAACATATGTCTCTGGACTTCTATCTGTGATTTTTTTTTCCTTCTCAGTTATTATAAGGTGATGTTTAAATCTTAGGAGTAATTTCTAGACTATTGTATCCCTGGGTGACACTATGATGCTGAATATCTCTTGGAGGATTAAGAATTTATCTGTTTGAAATGTGTGATTTTAAGAAATGGCTTTGTTGTAACTGTGAGAAGTTATTTAAGATTAATCTATATTTTCTGCAGCAACTGGTTCTGAGCCTATGTATTGGTCAAGTTTCATGACCAGCAGTATGCAATTGGCAAAAGAATGTCTTAGCCAGAAACTAACAGATGAACAAGGAGAAGGATCCCAGCCTTTTGAAGGACTTGAAAAGTTTGCTGAAACCATTGAAACAGGTTTGGCATTATTGAGTATTTTCAAAAATTTTAGATTTTACTTAGTAGTAAGGCTTGTATAAGAAAAACTCATTTGAATGATTTTAAAAGAATTGTTATTCTTACTTCAGAACTTTAGAATTGAGGTTATTTTAAAAATTGTACAGTAAATCCCCCACATACAAACCTTCAAGTTGCGAACTTTCAAAGATGTGAACCTGCGTTCACATGTCCAATCACGTAAGTTAGTTCACGTGTCTGGTGTACATTGTCACGTGTGTGCATCCTCTTCAAGTGGCTGTGCTTTTGTGTACTTTACTGCACAGTACTATATAGAGTACAGTAATACAGTATCTTTATTTCAAGCCCAGGATGTCTGGAAGCAAGCATAAAAACAGCAGTGATGTAGCTGCTGGTACTACTACCAGCCCCTGTGTGCCAGTTGTTGTGCTGGACTACTGTACTTTTCAAGGTACTGTACTGTAAGATTAAAAATGTTTTCTTTATTTTTTGTGTTTGTTTTTTTATGTATTATTTGTGTGAAAAGTATTAGAAACCTATTACAGTACAGTACTATATGGCCAATTGTGTTAGTTGGGTACCTAGGCTAACTTTGTTGGACTTAGGAAAAAATTGGACTCGCTCTCGGAACGGAATTCGTTCATATGTAGGGGACTTACTGTATTCAATTAAATTTCATGTTCTTTTTTACCCTAGTTTCTCCTCTGTTTATTTTATTATGCTTGCATAATGAAGGGATTAGAATTCAACAGATAGTGTTAGTCATTGCCCAGGTTGAGATGTAACATGGGTAAGTGCTCAGCAAGGCAAAATATCTATTACAAAGCTCAAGATTTGGGGATTTTTTAAAGGAAAGAAATTCAACTTTTATTTTGTAAGTTCTTATTAAACTAATTTAGTATTTATTCCTTTCATTAGAAGTTTTTATTTAGTATACACATGGTCTCATGTTGATGGTTACCTGTTTACTCTAGTACTAAGAAGAGTAAAAGTCACTTTTATAGACACTGTCTTGAGAATTGAACATGTGCCAGAAAATTCCAAAACTGGAACTGCACTTGAAATTCGAATAGAAAGGTAAGACTTCTTATATCTGAAAGCAAATTACCCTGTTCTTTTCTTTGTAAATAATAAAATCTGACTCTCGTTAGATTTCAGGATGCTTTTGGAGTTTAGAGGTGCTTGTATTAAGTTAATATATTACATTATTTCTGAGTAAAGTGCTTTTCTCCAAGTTGTGTTCTAATCCCATTATTGAAAACTGAAAGTACCAGTTGGGGTATAATTGTATATAATATAATGCTCTGAATATTTGATTTCACAAAGCAGGTAATTCTCTTTTAGTTAATATCAAATCGAAATAATGACTATTTGAGTGGTACTAAATTTAAGGTACTCCTGTTGGAGAGTTTCAGTTTTTTCATATGAACAATGTACTATTTAGATGTGTCTCATTAATGTGATAGGCTTTTTTGCTTTGCTTTATTTGGTCTATGTGCTGCTTTAGGCTAAGACTGTTGTTTTCTTTGAAGATTCTGTGAAGGTATTTTAAGGTTAATATGTACAATAGTGATTTACTTAAAAAGATGTAAACACATCACTTTTTGTTTTCTGTGTTTGCCCACTTGGAGCACCTATAAATAGCTCTAAAACAGGGACTGATTTACATACCCACTACTGAGTGTTGTTTTGAGGTAGTAACTCTTCACCTGTGTCTTAATGCCACATGAGCTGCCAGCAGAGATAAGCAGAAAGAAGTAGGTACACCGAGCACCAAAGACACTTTGTATGTGGATCTGTTGGGGGCCTTTATTGAGTTCTGGTCTCTTTCACAAAACATAGCTATTAGTGAAACAGTTACTGTTAACAGATCTTTGAAATTAGGTTGCATTACCTTAAAATGGTATATTTAAAAAATTTCTAAAATCTCATGCATTTAGCACAACAATATTTTACTTAAGCTGAAGATGAGTCATAAGGACTCATAGAATAGTTACAGGAATTCAAGAAATGTCACGTCAGGGGCTTCCCTGGTGGCGCAGTGGTTGAGAGTCCGCCTGCCGATGCAGGGGACACGGGTTCATGCCCCGGTCCGGGAAGATCCCACATGCCGTGGAGCGGCTAGGCCCGCGAGCCATGGCCACTGAGCCTGCGCGTCCGGAGCCCGTGCTCTGCAACGGGAGAGGCCACAACAGTGAGAGGCCCCCGTACCGCGAAAAAAAAAAAAAAAAAAGAAATGTCATGTCAGACTTGTGACTTGGAGCCAAATGCTGTCCCTGTTAACCAAGAGATGTTTGTGAGGGAGCACAGGAGTTGTTTTCCTTGAAACTAACTTCAGGAAGTTATTAATTTTTTTCCCCCAAATTTAGGAGCCTCAAAACATTACCTTGTTGGGCTTAATGTCTCTTCATGAAAATATTTACTGTAGTAAAGCATGGTAATGCTGACCCACCTTTTAGATATATTCTAAGAAGAGCTAACACTTGAAAAATTCCTTTAACTTCAACAGCGATGTGCATTTCTTATAATTGCAAGTAGGTTTTCCTAGGAGTTTTATGCAAATGCTCTTTTTGTTTTTAACTTTCAGAACCATGTACTGTGATGAAACTGCTGACGAGTCCTCAGGTATTAATGTACATCAACCCACAGCTTTTGCTCACAAGTTACTTCAGCTCTCTGGAGTGTCTCTCTTCTGGGATGAGTTTTCTGCATCAGCAAAATCTTCCCCAGTTTGTTCAACTGCACCAGCGGTAAGGAAAACAAAACAAAAAACCAAAAAACCAAGATCATAGATTTTTGAAAGGTTTACATGAGGGTTTTTAAAATTCCCTAGGATATGTAATATGTACTAATAGGTTTCCGTCTGATGTGAGAGCTAACACAAATATTCAGTAATGGGGGCATATATTTTGGAGATTTAAGGATACTTACATTTATAATTAATGCCGTTTCTGCCAGTTTGCTCTGTATTACTTAGATAAACACTGGA
This sequence comes from Globicephala melas, assembly GCF_963455315.2. Taxonomy (NCBI): domain Eukaryota; kingdom Metazoa; phylum Chordata; class Mammalia; order Artiodactyla; family Delphinidae; genus Globicephala; species Globicephala melas. The sequence goes on along the minus strand of NC_083315.2, from coordinate 169,169,572 downwards.
TTCTGTGTCTTAGAGGGAAATGATATATTAACATCTAATACCCTTTTTACAGTAAAAACATAAAATCAAGTAATGTTCACATTTACCTTACATGCTGAATGTATTACTGAAAATGTATCTTACAAGTCATATCTTAAAGAAGTTTTATAATTAAGGAACTCTTTGTTAATCCCTTCTAAGATTGGAGAGTCCTTTTATAAATTAGTCACTCAATGATTTATCTTTTACTTTATTTCACAAATCTTATTTTCTTAATTATAGAATGTCTATTAAATTTTCTTATTATGGAACTTGAACAGAGACTGTGCTTTATTCATAAAGTCCTTTTCCATGATTTGCCTTTATTAAGGTACTGTGCTGTTTCATGGTAGCTCTACAATACTGGTTTATCCATTGTCACATCATACAGTTTTCATGTCAAATACTTTATTCTTCTTAAACTGACAATTGTATTTTGCATTTCAATTTCTTTACATTAAGGTATTTTAAAGAATTGCTTTTTTTCGTATTGCCTTACTGTAGGAAGCTGAGCCAAAGCTGTCCCCTAGCTGGAGTCCCAGAATTGTTTATGAGCCACACCCACAACTAACTAGGAGTTTGCCAGAGGCAGCACCCTCTGACCCGGTGCAGATTGGAGGGCTAGTCGGTAGTTTGGGGTTGAGTCTCACATTGAAACAGAATGAGGTACTTCCTGGAGCTAAGGTAAGTATTTGTTCTATTTTCTGTAGATAAAAACAGAGGAAAGCCACAGGCATCCTTTACTCTATGCGGGGACCCACTGATTGGTTGCTGTAAATTACCCTGTGACGAGGGGGCCACGGTCTTGGAGTCAGCGTTTTTACTCTCAGCTGGTGCTTCTGTCTGTAGGTGACAGAGTTCGGGTGAAGACGGGCTTTCTGCCCATCTGCTGCAGCTCAGGATTTGAAGCTGTCTCCTATGCTTACTTTCCTCCACTTTCAGAAACATTCATTAGTTCAGATAACTGGGAATATCTTAAAGAATCTCTATCATCATCAAATGATAAAGTTAAAGGAAGGAGAGATTGGGAAAGCAAGTTGACTGAAGGGGATGTTTAATCACATGTATGTAAAACTATCCACCTATGTGTATTTTGAATGGAATGTCCATTTTTATAATACTTATGAAAAGAGATTGATTTTTTTCATGATGTCTCATAGCTTTTTGAAGACAGTGTAAAGACAACTGTACTCATTTCTTAGGGAACAATATTGAACAGTCTGGAGAATCAGGAAACTTGTATGTATTTAGTCAGTTAACAATGTGTCTGTCAGGTATTATTTTCAGACTCTGAAAACTAATCTTCCATATAATCTGTGTAAAATGTAGTTTGAGAAGATATCAGGGTTTATTTATTTGTATATTCACTTATCTAACTAGCTCTAGACATTTGAGTGACTACTGTATGCCAGACCCCATACAAGTTCTTGGGACAGATGCAGAGATGAACGGAATGCAATCTTGGTCTTAATAAAAGATAAAATAAGGGCATAGACATGGCTGTGGGAATGTGGAAGAGGGAGCCACTGAGTACATGTGAACATACATAGAAAGGTTTTAAGTTCAGCATATAATCAAAAAGAGATCTTCCCACTGTCCCCAGCCTTAACTCCTTGTTGATTTATGGCCTGGGATGTCAGCAGTCAGTAAGGAGGCCCCATGAAACCAGCACTCCGCGGGTCAGCTTAGCTTAAAATCCTGGCTCTGGATCTGTTAGATGGCCTTGCGCAAATCACTTAATCTTTGTGAACTGTTTTCTCATCTGTAAGACCGGAACAGTACTAAGAATTAGAGGAAATAAAAGCATCTAACACAGTGCCCCAGTACGCAAAAAAAAAGTTGGTAATAATGATTATTATTATTATTGGAGAATGTATTATTTTATTAGTTAGATCATGGAAATTTCTCAAAGTCACTATGTAATTTATTTTATTTTTTGTTCTTACAATCAGAAGAAATTTGTTTTTCGCCTGGGAAAGATGCCATTTCCCAAATATAAGTATTTTCTTAATTGAATTATTTTTAAATTGTATAATGGCATAAAGATAATAGGAGTCCGTGTTAACATTAAAAATAAGAGGAGGTGAATGAAAAGTAAGGCGAGCATATTCAACTTTCCAGAATGTGATGTAGAGAACAGGGTAATTGCTTTTGTCAGCGTATACGCCAAAAGAATCAGGGTGAGAGTGGGATCGGGCTTTTATTTCTAGAAGGAAAAATGGACAGGGAGTTGGAAAAGAGAAGGGAATTCCACATGAGCCCCCTCTTTCTGCTGTGGCTCCATGCCCAGTGGAGAGTGGGCTTTGTGGAGCACAGAGGGCATTCACAGGGACACACTGTTGATAGAGAAGGTCCTTGCATGTTCTACAAAGGAGTGTGATCTGTGGGCAAACTTATGAAAGCCAGCTTTATTTGCTCTTGGCTTGAATCAAGCTTTAAAGATTATGATTTGGGTCTTTTGAAATCATGATGGGAATGATTACTCTGTTACCGCTATAGATATTCTTTCTTGGAGACTGTATCTTAAGGCCTCCTCAAATACCTTAAATACTCAGAAAACTCAGAGAGACACAAAGTATGACATTGGACTTGCCAACATGGAATTTCTCAGGAGGATTTTCCCTCTTAAAACAACAGTTGTTGGCCTTACATCTTTTCATTTAGATTGTGTGGATTAGTAGAGAGAACCTTAGGTAAAGGAATCCAAGGCTAAATGATCAGTATTCCTCTTAGTGCATTAAAATGTACTGGGATTTGTCATGATGAGTTTATAAAGAGTATTCATCCTGAGTAGTTTTCTTCTTTTTTTTTTCAAGTTGGATATTGATGGACAGATAGACTCTATACATCTATTCCTGTCGCCAAGGCAGGTGCACTTGCTTTTGGATATGTTAGCAGCTATTGCTGGACCAGGCAAGTATAACTCTGTTGTTATTTCTAATTCTTTAAAACTTTTTAGCTAAAATGTATAGCATACAAATAGGGAATTGTATTACCATATAGGAAATGTGTGAACTTAAAGCTGTATTGTAGGGACTTCCCTGGTGGCACAGTGGTTAAGAGTCCGCCTACCAACGCAGGGGACACAGGTTCGATCCCTGGTCTGGGAAGATCCCACAAGCACGGAGCAACTAAGCCTGTGCACCGCAACTACTGAGCCTGCGTGCTGCAACTACTGAAGCCCACGCACTCTAGGGCCTGCATGCTGAAACTACTGAGCCCGTGTGCTGCAACTATTGAAGCCCACATGCCTGGAGCCCGTGCTCCGCAACAAAAGAAGCCACTGCAATGAGAAGCCCACGCACGGCAATGAAGAGTAGCCCCTGCTCGCTGCAACTAGAGAAAGCCCGTGCCTGGCTTCCTTTCAACGAAGACCCAATGCAGCCAAAAAAGAAAAAAAAGCTGTATTGTATTGTGACTAAGAATCCTCAATAGTTAAATTTGATTGGATCTTTCAAATTGTATTATCCTGGCACAAATTGGGGTTCAGATTCTTTGTATCATATACATAACATTTTCAGAACTGACTGGCTTACTTCCTTGGTTGGGGGTAGTACTTCATACAACTGAGAAGGTGTAATTCTTAAACACATTCAATAGCACGCACTTAAAATTTTTAATGACTTATCTATCAGAGATCAGATCTTCTGATTCCTAGCTAGCTGCTTAGAGCTATTGCTTAGATCTCCAGTTAATATTAAATAGTGCTGGTTTTGCACTGACTGTGGTACTGAGTTGCCATTGATATTGGATAAGTGGGTTGGGAGAGAAATGATTAATTAACTCCAAATTTATTTACTGTTTTGCTTTCCTTTTGTATACTTGTAGAAAATTCAAGCAAAATCGGGTTAGCTAATAAAGACAGAAAAAATCGACCCATGCAGCAAGAAGATGAATATCGAATTCAAATGGAATTAAACCGGTATTATTTGAGGAAAGATTCCCTCTCTGCGGGTGTATCCTCAGAGCAAAGCTTTTATGAGACAGAAACAGCTCGTACACCTTCTAGCCGGGGTAAGCAACTCAAAAAGTTGACTTCTGAATCATACATTATCATCATAGAGCAAGGTAAACTTAATTTTGACTGCTGTAAAATGGAGTTTAGTAATGAAAAAACTGAAGATCCAAGAAGGTTTAAATTTATAAGTTGATCTAACCACAGCCTTACAGTGATGCACTGGCACGCATGTGCTGCAGTATCCCTTTTGATTGTATAGTTTTGTTTTGTAAATCATGATTTATTCTAAGGAAAGTCAATTAAAAATGTGGATTTACACAGAAGATAAATTGGGGGTAATTATTCATTTTTTCAAATTCTTATGTGCTCACATAATGATTTACAGTAGTTTTCTTTACATAGAAACCTTTGTCCATTAATCTTTCTATCAATTAAATGTAAATATAATCTTTATCCAGTTTACTTTGCATTTCAGAATGTGTAAGCACTAATACCACGAATAATAAGAATCAATTTAAGTATGGAATGTTGAACTAAATAAAAAATTCAAGTCTACTCAAGAAATTTTGGCCATAAGAAACTTCATTTGCATGAGGGTAAAACAGTCTCTAGAAAGAAGTAAAACATAAATAAAATTCTAAATAAAATATTCAACTCTTTTTTTAAGAAATAGCTGTATCCATATGAAGCCAGAGATTGCAAGATATTTATACTATTTAAAAATCTGGATTATTTTAAAATCATATGACAGTTAATGACATTACATCATACCATGTAATGCAGCTTATCATATATTTTTTTAAAAAGTTCACCAGTGGGCTAGCTTAACCTTTTGTTAATCTATATTCAGTTGAGTTTTTACTATGACATTAATATCTTGGTTCCAAAGAAATTACCCCATTTGAAGTAACATAAAATTTAGGACATCACTATATCTCAGATAACCTGAGGGAAGAATATGATATTAATATATATGAACTTATTTAAAGATGTGAATTGGAATTATAATAAAACTGACAAAGTTTAATTCTGTCTAGAAGAAGAAGTTTTCTTCTCCATGGCTGATATGGACATGTCCCATAGTCTCTCTTCTCTTCCACCCCTTGGGGAACCCCCAAATATGGACCTTGAGTTATCATTAACTAGTACATATACAAACACACCAGCAGGATCTCCGTTAAGTACTACTGTGGTAAAGTATTAATTAATTTTTGTTCTGTTCTTGAAAAGTTGCTTCTAAAATTTTGCACTTTATTCATGTGCTTTAAAAAAATTATTTTATAGCTTCAGCCAACTTGGGGAGATTTCCTTGATCATCATAAAGAACAGCCAGTAAGAGGGTCAGCATTACCATCCAGCCTAGTTCACCCAGCATCTTTACAGAAGACTGGTAAGTAAAAAAAAGACATTTGTTGATAGTTTCCCCTGGAATTTTTAAAAACTTAAAAATTAAAAAAAATTGTTTTTAAAAAATGCCATTCTATTCTTTTTCATAAAATTTTCTTTGGTCTAGGCTATTTAACAAAATTTAGAAACAAAATGAAGCATTGTTGAACAATTCACTGTGAAGTGTTTCAGAATAGGTGCCTTCTTATTGTATTCTTTGTGTATTTAAATACTTAAATATTTTTAGTAAAAAGTACACCAGAAGTTTCTTATTATTATTACAGTTTAGGGGTCTCAAATCAACTATCTGATTTTTGTTTCACGTTTACACTTTCCTTGAAAGAGAACCTCAAGTTTCTTTTCTGCAAAATTTAATTGAAATAGACACAGGCTTAAAGGAAAATTTGAAGAGCAGCTTTTGGTTAATCTCTGACTTTTTCCAATACAGTTTTATTAATGCAAAAGTTTTGTTCATATGTTTCCTATTGTAACAATTTTTTTTTTGTACTTCAAGTATCAAGGATCTTGGATATAAAATGCAGAAAGATTAGTTTATTTTACTCGTTTACAATCACTCAAAATGTGTGATCACATGTTTTTTGAGACTAAAACCTCAGGTTTAATTTTAAAATTAACACACGAGTAAATGTTTTATAATTTTGATATAATGGATTGTTTTAACTATTAACTTTTTTATGAATATAATTTTAACACATGTATTTCAGCTCTCCCCTCTAGATCTGTTTCAGTGGATGAATCCAGGCCTGAATTTATTTTTAGACTAGCTGTGGGAACTTTTTCAATCTCTGTGCTTCACATCGATCCTTTATCTCCACCTGAAACATCATTGAACCTTAATCCATTGACACCTATGGCGATAGCTTTCTTTACTTGTATAGAAAAGATTGATCCAGCAAGATTTTCAACAGAAGATTTTAAGTCTTTCCGAGCGGTATTTGCAGAAGCTTGCTCACATGATCACCTTAGGTAAACTTTTATATTTATTAATGATCCTTGAAAAAGAACCAAATGTGGACTTTTCATTTATCTACAATACCTACCTATCTCCATTTGTTTTTCCAATTCACATTTTAAATATTTGTAAATGAGTGGAGTGAGTGTGGTTTTCTTGCAGTGCTGCAAAGATGTTTACCATAGAATCTCTCATTCAGGTTATTTGGCATGTGAAACATTCAGATATAAGATCTATATAATTTGGGGTTGTCTAAATTATCTTTTCTTTAGTTCCCTGCCCTGCCCTTGCCAAGTTTCTTTGCCCACATTTTGCCTTCATTCCCCACTGACACCATTATGATCATAAAAATAGTTCTTACTGTCACAGGTTTGGTAGAGATGGCAGTGGTGGTGAGCGTAGAATGGGCTAATGCAAAGGGACTTGAAGGTGATTCATACGCTGCTGGCCATGGGGTGGGAAATGATACCAAGGCTCATCCTGAGCTTGGACGCTACATTTTCAACTTCTGCTTAAAAAAAAAAAAAATCAAAGCTGTTCAAATAGCCACTGATCTTTTTATGGGTTGAGTCCTAATAGATGAGGAGATAATTAAGTTTATAAGTACATATAATATTGTTAATGTGCAAATACTATTCATTTTAACATGAGAGTGACCTATAAATTGTCCATTCATATGTTATTTTATGTAATGGCTTAGGCACATATATTCCTATTTTTAGAGAACGCTTTGGGCTTTCATTTTAACTTTTAACTTTTTTGAAGTATTAAAATTAATATACAAAGTAGTTTTTATATCTAGCAACAGAAACTCTACAGGTTAGGACCATAATATTTATTATAAAGCTGCAAAAACATTTTTTCTTCATATTTTTGATAAGGTTTCAAATATCTGCCAGTAGGAAATACAATAAATGCAACAAAAACTAGAGGTAGACCTTCATTTGAGTTCCACTGACTAAAGTTTTAAAAATATTGCATGATCCTTCTAGATAAGTTTAAGAAACTATGTACATATATTTTACAGATTTGAAAGATTTTATCCACTGAAGCATAAATTTTTTTTTTTTTTGCGGTACGCGGGCCTCTCACTGTTGTGGCCTCTCCCGTTGCGGAGCACAGGCTCCGGACACACAGGCCCAGCGGCCATGGCTCACGGGCCCAGCCGCTCCGCGGCATGTAGGATCCTCCCGGACCAGGGCACGAACCCGTGTCCCCTGCATTGGCAGGCGGACTCTCAACCACTGCGCCACCAGGGAAGCCCTGAAGTGTAAATTTTAAAATGTAGAAGAGGGAAGGGCAGTGTTGGGAAATACGTCCTGGGTGATTTCTTATCAGCAGATCTGATTTCTTTATCTTACGTCAGGGAATGGGGAATTTGAAGCAGTCTTTCTGGTTAATATCATTAAGAATATTAGTTATTACTAACAATTTGAACTTGTCAGAACAGGTAGGTATTAACAGTTGTGTACTATTCTTTGACACATTGTTTAATCTAGAAATATATGGATACTCTTAAATGATGCATTTTTTTTTATAACAGATTTATAGGTACTGGCATCAAAGTATCCTATGAACAAAGACAAAGATCAGCTTCTAGATATTTCAGTACTGATATGTCCATAGGGCAAATGGAACTTTTGGAATGCCTGTTTCCGACTGATTTTCATTCTGTTCCTCCTCACTATACAGAGGTAAATGCTGATACTTTTCTTTTAGGATTAGTCTTTAAATGTCTTGCTTGTTAAGAATTGTGTGAACAGCAATGATTTTCTTTAAAAAGGCATAGGAAGTTGTATAGGAAGAAGTTTTTTGTGGTGTTTGCATTTATATTTTGTTGAAACAGATTTTTAAAAAAAATTATTTATTTGGTTGCAGCAGGTTTTAGTTGTGGCAGGCGGGCTCCTTATTTGCGGCTCCAGGGCTCCTTAGTTGCGGCACATGGGTTCCTTAGTTGCGACAGGCGGGCTCCTTTGTTGTGGCATGTGAACTCTTAGTTGCAGCATGCATGTGGGATCTAGTTCCCTGACCAGGGATGGAACCTGGGCCCCCTGCATTGGGAGCACAGAGTCTTACCCACTGCGCCACCAGTGAAGTCCTGAAACAGATTTTTAAGTGTGGCCTTTAAGGCCATTATAAGAGTGTGTTACATTTTTAGAGTTGACTTGTTTTAGAGTCAGTTTATGGGACAAATGACTTAATTTCACTCATTTTCCAAGCACTCTTAATTTCAGAAGAATTCTATTATTCAACAAATAGTTATTGAATGCCTACTATGTGCTAAGCACTGTTCAAGATAAGTGAAATGTCTTGTGCCCATTTATCGTTAATCTGATTTTTTTCCTATCCTAAAAGCATGTCCTAGAGAAACTTTTAAAAGCTATCAAAATGACATTTTTATTGCTGTTACTTTGCCCTTGTGACTTATTTTATTTTCAAAGCGCTTTATTTGAATCCTCACATACATTTTGCAGATGTGATACTAAGTATTTCAGAAGTTAACTAATTTGTCTAAAAGTCACGTTGCTAGTAAGTGACAAAACTAAAGCTTAAACCAGCCTTTCTGACTTCAAAAAGCTCTTTCCGCTATTATATTAGCTCCTCTATTAATTCATGTGATTAATTATAGCTTAATATTGTACATTTCATTTATCTTCATCTTTGTTTTTAAGCTTTTAATGTTCCATTCCAAAGAACAAACTGATTCTCACCCCCCTGTGTGTCTTCAGCTTCATTATAAGCATTCTGAGAATAAAGGACCCCAGGTAAGAGATCTTTTTGTGTGATTAGCACCTGTAAATTTTCATTTGATGTATATTTTATCACAATCACAAGGTTTTAATTTAATTTTATAGAATTGTTAGTGATCATATTAATGCTTTCTTTTTCTTTTTTTTTTTCTTTTTAGGGTAGTCAGGCAAGACTTAGTTCTGTTCCTCAGAAGGCAGAATTACAAGTTAAGTTAAATCCAGTGTTTTGCGAGCTGGATATCAGTATTGTGGACAGGTTGAATTCTTTGCTTCAACCACAGAAGCTCACTACAGTAGAGATGATGGCATCACACATGTATACTTCATATAATAAGCATATTAGTCTGGTAAGTATTTAAAAAGTTGCAAACACACATCGTGATCATAGCTAGCTAATAGGCTTATTGGATGATTTCTGAGCTGAAGTATTCTTACTAGGTTAAATAGCATATGTTATTAAACGGCATCATTTGTAATAATGAAAAAAGGAGGCATCTTTAATGTCTACATAGTAGACTAGCTAAATAAGTTGTGCTAATGTACTGAGTGCAATTTTATGCTGCCACTTTAAATGATGGCTATAAAGAGGGTACAGCAACATGAAGAAGGCTCATGAAGAAGTATGAAGTGAAAATGTAGAATATATTATTCCACATAAACTTTTATTATAACTGTGTAAATAAAATTGTATAGAAAAAGACTGGATGGATATATACCATTTGGTAGCATTGATTATGTAAGAGTAGTAAAATGAGATTTCCTTTTCTGTGTTTATCTGAATTTTATAAACTGTGACTATAATATCTTGATAAAACTTTATTCACACATATAATGAACTAGTTGAATCTCCTGTAAAATGCAGCCCATATAATGTAGAATATACTCTTGAAATTGGGAACATAATTTATCATATTGTGTTATGGAGCATCACATTGTATCACTTTTACTTAGATCTGGTACCTGGAGTCTTTTCTAAGCTAATCAAGTAAGTCAGGTTTGTAAGGTGTCTGCTAGGAATTTTAGGATTAGTCACAGACAGAGACAACTTTGTCTAAAAAGAAAAGGGAAAAGATATTTTTCTACATATTTGCCTCTCCCTTAATTAGTGGTGAGTATTCACATTAAATCAAGGTTCTTTAATTTTTATTGTCAACAATTGCTATTTTAAGTTCTGTGGGGCAAGTGTTTATATTTGCTGTTACCCATAGATGTACTGGGATGATGATTTTATCTCTTGAGCAATTTTTGCTGAGAGTGGGGGTTAGTATTAGAAAGTCAAATAAGGGAGAGAAAAAATAGGATCCAAGTCTTAGCATAAAAATGGAACTTTCTAATCTAGGTGGTTAGAGACTGATCCGTGAAATTGAGGATTGTTATCACCTACACTGTATGCTGGACTAAAGCTTCATAAGTTTTAATTCATTTTAGAGAAAAAATAGAAATAGACTTTTATCTGAAGGGCATGTTCTTTGACCCTTTTATTATAATGTGGCTTTAAGTAACTGGTGCATACGTGTTTTGGTTTCTAAGAGTCATTTGATGGCATCATACCCTTGGATTGGATGGGAGCTCACAGTGAGCCATTTAGGGGGGAACTCAGAGTGAGTCATTTAGGGAACATTTATTTAGAACCTGTGATGTGCCAGGCCTGGGCTTAGTCCTGGAAATACAAAGATGAGTCAGGGATGGGCCTTTGCACTTGGTATAATTCATCGGATTTCACACTGAAGTCTTTAAGTAGCATGTTGGTGGATAAATTCTTCAAATTGAATGCTGGGTACTATAGTGATTTTTAACCATATTGAGATTGTTGATAAGCTAATTTACACATTATTCTTTATAGTCTGTAGTAAGATACATATACATGTATAGCACCTGTGTCTTCACTTTGGTTCAGTTTTTATTTTAATTAATTTTTTTATGTGAGGATTTAACTTTTGCCAGTAGTTTTGACTTTTGTCAGTAGCTGTTGCATTATAAAATTTCATTACACTAAATTAATATGGTAGTAGTTAATATGAATTGTGTGTTAATACATTATCCTGAATGAGGAAATAGTGATTATGTATATTGTAATGTTGAATACTAGTGTCATTTATGTTTATTTGCTTAATTTAACATTTTGGCATATTTTTGTTGTTTTAGCACAAAGCTTTCACTGAAGTATTTCTAGATGACTCACATAATCCTGCAAATTGTCGGATATCAGTACAAGTTGCCACGCCAGTATTAAACCTTTCTGTTCGCTTCCCAATACCTGATCTTCGCTCAGATCAAGAGAGAGGACCATGGTTTAAGAAGTCACTTCAGAAGGAGATTCTTCATTTAGCATTCACAGATCTAGAATTTAAGACTGAATTCCTAGGAGGATCAACCCCTGAACAAGTTAAATTGGAACTTACCTTTAGAGAACTAGTTGGTAAGATTGACCATGCCTGTAAAAGAGCCAGACTAGAAACTAACAACTGCTACTGAAACTTACATTAAGAAGAGTATATGACAGCCCCCCAATACAATAAAATTAAAGAACATATGTTAGAAAGCAGGTGTAACAGCTTTTTTCTAATACTGTATGCAAACGTGATATCTGTCAGTTTTTGAAAAGAAACTACAATGCGTGATGACTTACTCACTTTGAGAATATAGTGCTTTAGCCTACATTTTAATACGACCTACTACTTACTTGTTGTAGGGCTAATAGTAGCCAAAATTTATTGAGTGCCACTCTACGTTTGCTGTGTGCTGAGCACTTCACACACATTATCTTGTTTCCTTTAATCATCATAGTTACGGTAGGCTTATTATTTCCAATTATTCGTATCATTTATAAGTGAGGAATCTGTCGACTTCCGAAGAGGTACGTCCCAAGGTCAATGTAGTAATAAACGGTGGAATCAAGATTCAAACCCAAGTCTGACACTAGAGCTTGAGCTTTCAACCATCATACTAGTAGTGACTTTCCTTTGTAAAATCTGTTTTAAGTAACCCTCTCCTCCTCTTTCTGCTCGCCTCCTTCTCTGTAGGCTGCAGTTTTCCTTCCCTTGTTTTCTCTGAGTTTTACATATCATTAGAGGTATTTAAAATTGACTTGCCAGTTATGATTTCATGGAAAGGCCTTTAGGGGTTATCTGGAATCTTCCCTTATCTCTAGTGATAAGAAACTCGTTATTCTGGTGGAAAGTCATTCTTTGTAAAATGGAATGAAAAAACATATATGGGGTTATTGTGAAGAAGTAATTCTTACAGTGCTTGGTACAAAATAGACATTTAAGAAATGTAGTTATTTCTTAAAATAACTACATTAAAAAAATCTGTTCCTAGACTAACTGCATAAACTTTTATGAAGAATAATCACTAAGTGGCACTCAGTAAGTGGTAACTACTATATTTAATATGTTATGCTTATTTATTTATTTATTTATTTGGCCGTGCCATGCGGGATCTTAGTTCCCTGACCAGGGATTGAACCTTGCCCCCTGCATTGGGAGCACGGAGTCTTAACCACTGGACTGCCAGGGAAGTCCCTTATATTTAATATGTTATGATTATGCACCTTACACGTTAAACATTCATACCTAAGAATTTGAGTTTGAGCAGAAAACAGCATTTAATTTAATTTATCTGCTTATCCTGTCTCCCCACATGTACACGTGCAGCAGGAATAAATGAATAAATGTTGTAGAACTTAACACTGCATTATGTCCCTGATTTAGAGGATCTTTGCTCCTCGAAGGAGGAAAGTATCTTTTCTCTTAGTATTGGAGAAGAAATGCATCTCCATGAATCAGTCTTGTTTTATTAGGGTCATTCCAGGAGGGTAAAGGAGAACCATCCATTAACTTTTTCCACGTGACTAGTGGAGGAGATGGAGACACAGCGTCATCAGATGACTTTGACTGGCCGCGGTGAGTAAGCAAATGGACATGATACATACATTTAATGAGACTTTCCTTTCAGAAACAAGTTGCTATAGCTTTTTTGACTGACATTTTGGCTATTAAATTTAAGCTAAAAATATCCAGCCTTGATGAGAAAACCCTGAGGAAGATGGAAAAATTAAATAAAAAATATGTACTACTTTATCAGAGGTGCCTGTGAGATACTGACAGAGATGGACATGTAAAATGTGTTCTCCGGCCTCAAGTTACTTAGCCTAATTAGATGGACAAAAGAATCATAACCATTCTAAAAGCAGTTCATTTTTGAAAAGGGCTTTAGTACAAGAGGTATCATACAGCACCATTTGGTTAATTATCAGATGAACTTTATAGTCAGTGATTGTTTTAGGAAAGTATTTTCAAATCTGGGGAGCTTTTACAAAACACTGATTCTTGTGCCCCACGTTGAGATTCTGAGATAGAACCTGGGCATCAGTATAGTTTAAAAATACACCAGGTGATATGTTCATAGCAGCACTATTCACAATAGCCATGGAAACAACCTCAATGTACACTGACAGATGAATGGATAAAGAAGATGTGGAGCATATATACGATGGAATACTTCCCAGCCATAATAAAGAATGAAATAATGCCATTTGCAGCAACATGGAAGGAACTAGAGATTATCATACTAAGTGAAGTGAGTCAGAAAGAGAAGGACATACCAATGATATCATTTATATGTGGAATCTAAAATATGACACAAATGAACTTAACTAGGAAACAGAAATAGACTCACTGACATAGAGAACAGACTTGTGGTTGATAAGGGGGAGGTGGGATGGGGGAGGGATGGAATGGGAGTTTGGGATTAGCGGATGCAAACTATTATATATAGAATGAATAAGCAACAAGGGCCTACTGTATAGCACAGGGAACTATATTCAATATCCTGTGATAAACCATAGTGGAAAAGAATATGAACAAGAATATATATATATACATGTATATGTATAACTGAATCACTTTGCTGTAAATTAACACAACATTGTAAATCAACTATACTGCAATTAAAAAAATGAAACTACAGTAGGTGATACCAATGTGCAGTTGGATTTAGAGAACCACTGCTTCAGGATTTCTTGGGCAGGAGAAATCATTCTTTAAATTAGCCTGATAGTGGGCTTGGATTACATTTTTTTTTTTCTCTTTTTAAAAATTTATTTGTTTTTTGGCTGCGTTGGGTTTTTGTTGCTGTGCGCGGCCTTTCTCTAGATGCGGCGAGCGAGGGCTACTCTTTGTTGCGGTGCACAGGCTTCTCATTGCGGTGGCTTCTCTTGTTGTGGAGCACGGGCTGTAGCGCGTGGCCTTCATTAGTTGCGGCACGTGGGCTCAGTAGTTGTAGCTCGCGGTCTCCAGAGCACAGGCTCAGTAGTTGTGGCACACGGGCTTAGTTGCTCCACGGCATGTGGGATCTTACCAGACCAGGGCTCTGAACCCATGTCCCCTGCATTGTCAGACAAATTCTTAACCACTGCGCCACCAGGGAAGTCCCTTGGATTACATTTAAAAGAACTTAGTTTACCCAAAATAATGATCCTTTATTATATTGAAAACTGAGTTCATGAATCCTCTCTTAAGAATTAAAGTGATCTTTCTTGTGCCACTTTCTACCTGCCTTCTTTTACACCCCCGTACCCTATGTGTCAGACCTATCAGACTCCTAGGACAGGCCTGGTCGGCGCACAGCTGATCATGAGCAGGAGTTTTCATCATAAGAAACGAATCTACTTCAATTAAGTAATTTGAAAGCACAGTTTACATTAGGATATCTGTAAATTAGGAAACAGTTGTTTTAGTTTATAACTAGAACCAACTGGCAATACCTTCTTAGGAAAAAGAAAGCTATTATAGATGCTACACAGCTGTTTTGTTTGAGCGTGCCATGTCTCATCATGACGGCAGGCTGGTGGGATGAAAAGGAGGCTACAAAGCCTTGTGCTAGTGACATGCTGCAGAGAATTAGGAAAGGGCTGGCATTAGTCTGGGGCAGAAGCTAATGTCATCAAAGGCTCTTAGCTCTTGATATTTTGAGTTTGTAGCTACAAAACACCACCAATAACACAAGTCTTTTATTATTGAAATTCCTGAAGGAAAAGATTACTTTGTTGTTGCAGTTCTGAAAATATTCTCTAATCAAACTCTCCTTCTTCCATTTGGACAATTTATATAGCATGAGGTTTCTTAGGTATGCAAGTATTTCATAAGCCGAACAGCTGGAATGTAGAAGGATTTGGTTTAATGATAATAAATAGAATTCTTAGGTAAAACTTGCTCGCTGTTAATGAAATTACAAAAAAAATGTTGTTTAACTGATGTATAGTTGATTTACAATACTATGTTTCTGGTATATGGCAAAGTGATTCAGATATATATATGTATGTGTATATGTATATATGTATATATATATATTACACATACACACACACAGACACACATATTCTTTATCATATTCTTTTCCATTATGGTTTATTACAGGATATTGAATATAGTTGCCTTTGCTATACAGTAGGATCTTGTTGTTTGTCTACTTTATATATAGTAGTGTATATCTGCTACTCCTTATTTATCTCTCCCCCACCCCCTTACCCCTTTGGTAACCATAAATTTGTTTTCTACATCTGTGAGTCTGTTTCTGTTTTGTAAGTAAGTTTGGTAATGAAATTTTAAAATAGCCCTTTTGTTCTCAAAAGATCAGATTTTCCAGTTATCCAAGTATAAAATGTTAATGCCCTTCTTTTATTTGCTTGTTTCATCAATTCCACACTTTTAAGTTTACAGCATGCTCAGGAGTGGGTTGCGTTAGATATAATTAGACTTTGTAGAGAAGTTGACGCCTATCAGTAATGATTTAATCAGCGGGCTTTCTATTAGTTTGTTTTTGCGGTAGGTGGGCCTCTCACTGTTGTGGCCTCTCCCGTTGCGGAGCACAGGCTCCAGACACGCAGGCTCAGCGGCCATGGCTCACGGGCCCAGCCGCTCCGCGGTATGTGGGATCTTCCCGGACCGGGGCACGAACCCGTGTCCCCTGCATCGGCAGGCGGACTCTCAACCACTGTGCCACCAGGGAAGCCCTGTAACCACTGTGCCACCAGGGAAGCCCTGTATTAGTTTGTATACAAGTTAGTTTTGCAGTTTACACTTAGGTCTTGATTTTTAAAATTGTCTTTGCTATCAGAATTGTACTGAAAGTAAACCCACCAGCCATGCATTCCATTTTGGAGAGAATAGCAGCTGAGGAAGCAGAAGAGAGTGATGGCCACTACCAGGAAGAAGAGGAAGGAGGCGCTCATTCCCTGAAAGACGTTTGTGATCTGAGAAGACCAGCCCCGTCTCCCTTCTCTTCTCGTAGGGTGATGTTTGAAAATGAACAGGTAAAGTAACAGTGTGAGCAAGCAACAAAGGAGTTACCCTCTATCAGATAGCTCTTAATGCTTTCTCTTTAAAAACATACTTTGTATACTGTTTTTTGCCATATTTTTAGCTCCAAGATTGAATAATATCTATTTTTTTCCCTTGGTTAAAAGTTACATGCTTATTTATTTGCCCACATACAAGTCGTATGGGTCGGGTAAGAAGATGCTACTACTATTTTAAATATAAAATGGTTATTTGATGCTTTTTTTCTTCTTTTTTTTGCACTAAACTGTTATGTTTTAGATGGTGATGCCAGGAGACCCTGTAGAAATGACAGAGTTTCAAGATAAAGCAATCAGCAATTCTCACTATGTGCTGGAACTTACATTACCCAATATTCATATAACACTACCTAATAAAAGCTTTTATGAGAAGCTTTATAATAGGTGAGTTTAAACTCATTTAGTTGAATCTTTGGGATTGAACTTTCCTGTCTAACTGCCTCTCTACTGTCCTATCTCCTTGTTTTCCCTCTTCCTCCTTTTCTTTCCTTGTTTTAATATTACCAACTATTTCAGTGTACTTTGTATGGTGTTGATTATAGACCTATTACCGTTATGATGAGCTATTGTCATAGCAGATTTTCCTAACCAGTGTGTCTGGTAACTGGGTTTCTTGTGTGTGAGATGTATTCCCTCCATCCTAGGTTGGCTGGTTGCCCTCTGTCACCTTACCACAGAGTACTGAGAAAGTATCTCTTTGTGTATAATGACATGAAAAGAGTTGGGATATACTTGTATAGAGGGCCAAGAGATACTGGTGTAAAGTCAGAGTCCTAGAGTCTTTGTACAAGGAGCATCCCTTCTCAGAGTGTAAAAAAAAAGCATCTTGTTAGAATTAGAAACTCTATCTTATAAACTTGTCTATAAAAACTTAAATTTATTACATTTAAATACCCTTAAACATATATACCAAGAAAATATGTTGAAATAAATGGCATTCTAGAGTAGAAAGGTCATAGACTCTGAAGATCTTGGACGATTTACCTAGTCCCCGTGAGCTCCATGTCCTCACATATAAATTGGAGATGATACTTGTACAGGCCTCAGTGGGTTGTTTGGAGCATTAAATGATACAACCTTTGGGAAAGTTCTGAGAACAGTGCCTGGCGAATAGTAGGTAAGAATGTTATCATTCCTACCCACTCTGGCATAGCTGAAAGGTGGTCATGTGGGTTTCTGGAAAAAGACACGTCCTTAGTGTCTGTTATTGCTAGCTTCCCACTTGTAGACAAGTCATCGAAATTTTTGTTAATCTTCAGAAACTGCAGACCGTTGTTCCTGCTGTAGATTTACTTGGTACCAAATAGGATTCGGATTTATACAGGAAACCACTGATCTCTAGACTGCTCTCCTTATTTTATAGTTGAGGGATATCTACCAAGAGCTAACGAATGTGCAAGGCTAAGACTGAGCAAAATGAAACAACTAGTTCAAGGTCCATCCCAGAGGTCAGAAGGGCTTCGTCCATTTCTTTCTCCTTATGCATTGATTGAACAGGTGGCTGTTGGTTAGATTGCAACATCAGAATAGTAAAACATACCTTAAACGTTCCATTTATGAATGAATATATGTTCATTTACCACTTCTTTTTAAAATATAGGACAGGGCCTTTTTTTGATTACAAGCCACTGGTTAGAATTTTTGCTTAATGTATACCCAGAAGGCTTTGTCTGCAATTCTCAGTTTCAGTTTCTTTGAAGTGGAGTGAAAAAATAGTTTCAAAGCAGTCTGAGTGCAGAATCCTTCCAGGTTTTTAAGATTTTTTTCTCACTTCAGTGTATATACTTAAAAGTCATCAGTTAGCACAAGATTGAATTAAACTATGCTTACAATAACATACAGCTGGGATGAGCAGATTTGGGGCCAAGCACGATTTACCCGTGGTGACTATACAAAACGTATAATTCAGCTGGTGGGTGCAGAAGTTCTCAGGGGGGCTAGGGAGTTGTCTACCAGCAGCAAGCAGGTGGCATGTGGGGGACATCAGTCAGTATGGCAGGCAGGGTAGCTTAAATCAGGGAACTGGAGAGCATCTGCTCATCTGGGGAGCTGGTTCAGGGGTGTTGCTCACGAGAGTTTCTGTTCTCTCTTACCCTGCCCACTGCTCTGTGTCTCAGGCCCCTAGACTTATATAAATACCGCAGTGTTCCCCAGCTGTGGGTCATATAAATCATATATCTAAGTTAGCATGTGAATTCTTTGCCCTCTGTTTGGCTTGGTCTATATATACATATACATACTTTTTCTTTTAATTTTCAGACATTCTCAGACTTATAGGTAAGTTGCAAGTACAGTACAAAGAATGTTTTTTCCCTGAACCATTTGAGAGTAAGCTGCTGACTTGATGTCCCTTCAGCTTTGAGCAGTTGAATGTGTATTTCTCACAAACACGGACATTCTTATATATGACCATAATTCAGCCATTAAAACAAGAAAATTAATATTATACATTAGCATCTAATCCTCAGACCCCATTCATGTTTTGCTAAATGTCTTAATAATACCCTTTATTATACATAAAATTTACAAGTATCTTTCTGAGCAGGAATTATAACCAATTCTGCCTTTACTTCATACATTTGAAATATTGGTTTATTTCTTCATCAACTGGCTCTTTTCAGAAAGATAGTCTCAGGTACAGGTAGATTTTTTTTCTATGTCAAAAATCCTTTAGAATAGAATATAAAAAATATTCTACCTGGTTTTATTAAATCAGATATCTTTGAGCTTCTATAATGTTTCAAGCTCATCGGCACAGAATCGTGGTGATGTGTCCTTAAACATCTTAAGTGTTTTTTTTTCTTGATATTAGAAACGTCATTCAGTGTTTTATAGTATTATGGTATCAAGACCGTGTTTAGACCAAAATGTAAATAAGGAAAAATAGTAAAATCATATGAAACATATTTGCAGGTCATATACCACGAACTCCAGGTTTTATTTAAAGTAATAGTTTCTCTTTAACCTGTGAAGATAAGAGAATGGTTGGAGGGAATAAGGTAAAGAAAAATTTCCTGAGAAAATTCTTCATTTTATACTTTCACTATTTATTCATATAGGAATTTAGACTAAGATCTGAATTTAGACTCTTGTTTCTTTTTTTTCAATAAATTTATTTATTTTTGGCTGTGTTGGGTCTTCGTTGCTGTGCGCGGGCGTTTTCTAGTTGTGGCGAGCGGGGGCTACTCTTCGTTGTGGAGCTTGGGCTTCTCATTGCAGTGGCTTCTCTTGTTGCAGAGCATGGGCTCTAGGCACGCGGGCTCAGTAGTTGTGGCTCGTGGGCTTAATTGCTCCGCGGCCTGTGGGATCTTCCCAGACCAGGGCTTGAACTTGTCCCCTGTATTGGCAGGCGGATTCTTAACCACTGCGCCACCAGGGAAGTCCTAGACTCTTGTTTCTTTGTTCTGTGAGTGATACACCCAAGAGGCAGCGAGCCAAATGAGTACCGCACAGTTCTGGGCATCGCTGTCAGTGTGTCTGAGGCGAGACATGCGTCTGCCCTGTGTCCCTGGTATTGTTCATCCAGTGATGCTTCCAAAAAGAGACCTTTTGGGTGGGGATTACAATCTACTGAGAGTGACAGTACTCAGTCCTCGTTTATACTTTCTAGGCCCTCAGAAGCTCAGGAATTGGCCCGGGAAGTTCCTAGACAAGTGGCTTCTCACAGGAAGGGGCCAGGGCTACATCATCGCTTGGCACCTTGATTGGTGTTCACACTAGGCTTTATGACGAGTCTGTGCTTTTGGCAGTCCTTCCATGTGAGTCATCCACTGGTCCTTTCTTCAAACCCTCAGAGCCTGCTGTGTGACAGCCACTGTGCTAGGCACATATAAAGATGACTAAGACACAAGTCTTAGTCTAGGAAAGGGAAACAAGAAAATGGAGTAGTGTTATAGGTGCAGTGATTGCATTATGCATGTGAAGGATATGCTATGGGTCCAAGCCTAACAAAGATCTTTGTAGAGAACATTGTAAAGTCTCAGTTTTCATGATAACATAGAGGTGAGTGGTGGGGGTGGTGGTATCTGAGAAGGGACAAATATTTCTTTGAAAAAATAGGATGCGGTGGTGGCCTAGCTTGACATGTATCACCCCAGTGGTCACCAGTATTGACTTGGCTGTTTGTCTGTTCCGTTAGTTAGAAGGGTTTCCTCTCTTTATTTCCTGTTCTGTATGCTTCTTTATCTCATGCAAGCTTCCCAGCGAAGCTGTGCTTTCTGTGGAAGAAAGAAAAAGCAGATATCCCTAGGGAAAGTGAGTAATGGAAGAGAACTGAATTGGGAGCTGGACATAATCTGGGCTCTGGTTCCACTTCTCCCACTAATTAGCTGTGTGACCTTGGGCGGGTCACTTAACCTTTATGATGCAGTTTCTTCCAAGTGTAAAGTGAGAATAATAATTCTGCCTTGGCTTCCCCAGAGGATTGAGGGGAGTCAAATGAGACAGTGCATAAGCTATTATAGTTTATAGAGTGTTCTCATATACGTGAAGAGTCCTTTTGTTCTTTATGGGTTTTATTTTTAATAAACCTCGTCCTTTAAGTGCATTTAGATGTATGTAATTTGATGCATATAACACTGGTGAAACTAGGAGGATATCTAATTAGGTATCTAATTGTCCAGATTCCTTTCTCACTGCCCTGATAGCCATAGCAGTTATTTTTCCATTGAAAGAAATTACATTTCACCATTTGGAAAATTTATTATTCATGTGATTTCTTAAAGGGATATTCTTTAGTTTGCCTTCAGTTGAAGTAGGAGTTATGTATTTATTTTTCAACTTTTGTCTTTATAGGATCTTTAATGATTTGCTGCTCTGGGAACCAACAGCTCCTTCACCAGTAGAGACATTTGAAAATATTTCATATGGTATTGGGCTTTCAGTAGCCAGTCAACTGATTAATACCTTCAACAAAGATAGTTTTAGTCCATTGAAATCTACAGTTCACTATGGTAATATATTTTAAATTTCTTCTGAATTAAAATGCTTGGTTTATCAATAAACAAAGTAGTAACCTTTCAAATTGATGGATTTAAAAATGTTTCTTTGGCGTTTTCCATTTATAACTATATTTTATAATATCTTTTAGTAATTTACAGTATTTCCCCACTTCTAGCTATTTTTTAAGGGTTATTAATTAAGTGTTATTTTATAGTATATTCATTGTCTGAAGTTCAGTGGTAAAGAGAAAGACAGTACATTTTTATACCAGATTCTTTGTAAAAATAAACAGGTTGTAAAATAAGTAAATATTCTTGTGATAACGTTCAAGGTTGAATGCTGTTTTGTGTTAATAAGCTGTTAGAACAGCTGTAATTGTGCAATTTATTTCTCATAGATGAGGAAAGTGGATCTGAGGAGGAGACTTTGCAGTATTTTTCCACTGTTGATCCCAATTATCGTTCTCGTAGGAAGAAAAAACTAGACTCTCAGAACAAGAACTCGCAGAGTTTTCTCTCAGTTCTTCTGAGCATTAATCATGGATTAATGGCAGTGTTTACAGATGTCAAGGTAAGGATTTACAAATCCAAAGTGATTTTTCAAGTGCATCTTATTATAAATCTAGCATGATATACACATTCAATAGTTGAGGTAGTTCGAGGTTGTTTCAGTGACTGATGATGAAGGTCAGTTTTCTGAGGCACACCACGATGACAGCAGCTTGGGAAATTTAGCTTTCGTTGCAGATCAAAAGACAAACATTACACGGACCTTCTTTTGGAAAACGTGCTGGTCCCACTCCTGCGGTGGTAACAGTAATTTATCTATTCCAAAGGGTGATGAAGTACCAAGGTTCATTTGGCAGAAGAGGCCCGGCCTAGTGTTTAATTATGCAGTTCTTAATACCACCATGTTGGATGGTTCAAGAATCAGACCGCTTTGCTGCAGTGTGGGAGATCCTCCTAACCTGAATCAAGGAGGAGCATCTCAAGGGTCGTTCTTACTTTTCTGTTTTTAATTAATGACTTCTCTGTTTTTTCTGATCTTCTTATTAGCAAGATAATGGAGATCTGTTGGAAAACAAGCATGGTGAATTCTGGTTAGAATTCAACAGTGGTTCGTTATTTTGTGTGACAAAATATGAAGGTTTTGATGACAAGCACTATATCTGCCTTCATTGTAGCAGTTTCAGTCTCTATCACAAAGGTAGGACAAATGTTAAATATGTGTGTTGTTCACTTCTGGTTAGACATGTTTAAATTTTGCTTAATAAAGAAAATCTACTGAGAACACAATTCTTTTTTTTTTTTTACATCTTTATCGGAGTATAATTGCTTTACAATGGTGTGTTAGTTTCTGCTTTATAACAAAGTGAATCAGCTATACATATACATATGTTCCCCTATCTCTTCCCTCTTGCGTCTCCCTCCCTCCCGCCCTCCCTATCCCACCCCTCTAGGTGGTCACAAAGCACTGAGCTGATCTCCCTGTGCTATGCGGTTGCTTCTCACTAGCTATCTATTTTGGTAGTGTATATATGTCCATGACACACTCTCACTTTGTCACAGCTTACCCTTCCCCCTCCCCATATCTTCAAGTCCATTCTGTAGTAGGTCTCTCTCTTTATTCCTGTCTTACCCCTAGGTTCTTCATGACATTTTTTTTTCTTAAATTCCATATATATGTGTTAGCATACAGTATTTGTCTTTCTCTTTCTGACTTACTTCACTCTGTATGACAGACTCTAGGTCCATCCACCTCATTACAAATAACTCAATTTCGTTTCTTTTTATGGCTGAGTAATATTCCATTGTATATATGTGCCACATCTTCTTTATCCATTTATCTGTCGATGGACACTTAGGTGGCTTCCATGTCCTGGCTATTGTAAATAGAGCTGCAATGAACATTTTGGTACATGACTCTTTTTGAATTATGGTTTTCTCAGGGTATATGCCCAGTAGTGGGATTGCTGGGTCATATGGTAGTTCTATTTGTAGTTTTTTAAGAAACCTCCATACTCTTCTCCATAGTGGCTGTACCAATTCACATTCCCACCAGCAGTGCAAGAGTGTTCCCTTTTCTCCACACCCTCTCCAGCATTTATTGTTTGTAGATTTTTTGATGATGGCCATTCTGACTGGTGTGAGATGATATCTCATTGTAGTTTTGATTTGCATTTCTCTAATGATTAGTGATGTTGAGCATTCTTTCATGTGTTTGTTGGCAGTCTGTATATCTTCTTTGGAGAAATGTCTATTTAGGTCTTCTGCCCATTTTAAGATTCGGTTGTTTGTTTTTTTTGTTATTGAGCTGCATGAGCTGCTTGTAAATTTTGGAGATTAATCCTTTGTCAGTTGCTTCATTTGCAAATATTTTCTCCCATTCTGAGGGTTGTCTTTTGGTCTTGTTTATGGTTTCCTTTGCTGTGCAAAAGCTTTGGGGTTTCATTAGATCCCATTTGTTTATTTTTGTTTTTATTTCCGTTTTTCTAGGAGGTGGGTCAAAAAGGATCTTGCCGTGATTTATGTCATAGAGTGTTCTGCCTGTGTTTTCCTCTAAGAGTTTGATAGTTTCTGGCCTTACATTTAGGTCTTTAATCCATTTTGAGCTTATTTTTGTGTTAGGGAGTGATCTAATCTCATACTTTTATATGTACCTGTCCAGTTTTCCCAGCACCACTTATTGAAGAGGCTGTCCTTTCTTCACTGTACATTCCTGCCTCCTTTATCAAAGATAAGGTGACCATATGTGCGTGGGTTTATCTCTGGGCTTTCTATCCTATTCCATTGATCTGTCTTTCTGTTTTTGTGCCAGTGCCATACTGTCTTGATTACTGTAGCTTTGTAGTATAATCTGAAGTCAGGGAGCCTGATTACTCCAGCTCCGTTTTTTGTTCTCAAGATTGCTTTGGCTATTCGGGGTCTTCTGTATTTCCATACCAATTGTGAAATTTTTTGTTCTAGTTCTGTGAAAAATGCCAGTGGTAGTTTGATAGGGATCGCATTGAATCTGTAGATTGCTTTGGGTACTAGAGTCATTTTCACAATGTTGATTCTTCCAATCCAAGAACATGGTATATCTCTCCATCTATTTGTATCATCTTTAATTTCTTTCATCAGTGTCTTATAATTTTCTGCATACAGGTCTTTTGTGTCCTTAAGTAGGTTTATTCCTAGATATTTTATTCTTTTTGTTGCAATGGTAAATGGGAGTGTTTCCTTGATTTCACTTTCAGAGTTTTCATCATTAGTGTATAGGAATGCCAGAGATTTCTGTGCATTAATTTTGTATCCTGCTACTTTACCAAGTTCATTGATTAGCTCTAGTAGTTTTCTGATAGCATCTTTAGGATTCTCTATGTATAGTATCATGTCATCTGCAAAGAGTGACAGCTTTACTTCTTCTTTTCCGATTTGGATTCCTTTTATTTCCTTTTCTTCTCTGATTGCTGTGGCTAAAACTTCCAAAATCATGTTGAGTAAGAGCTGTGAGAGTGGGCAACCTTGTCTTGTTCCTGATCTTAGTGGAAATGCTTTCAGTTTTTCACCATTGAGGATGATGTTGGCTGTGGGTTTGTCATATATGGCCTTCATTATGTTGAGGAAAGTTCCCTCTATGCCTACTTTCTGCAGGGTTTTTTTTGTTTGTTTGTTTGTTTGTTTGTTTTCATTATGCGGGCCTCTCACTATTGTGGCCTCTCCCATTGCGGAGCACAGGCTTCGGACGCACAGGCTCAGCAGCCATGGCTCACGGGCCCAGCCGCTCCACGCATGTGGGATCTTCCTGGACCAGGGCACGAACCCGTGTCCCCTGCACCGGCAGGCAGACTCTCAACCACTGCGCCACCAGGGAAGCCCATCTGCAGGGCTTTTATCATAAATGGGTGTTGAATTTTGTCGAAAGCTTCCTCTGCATCTATTGAGATGATCATATGTTTTTTCTCCTTCAATTTGTTACTATGGTGTATCATGTTGATTGATTTGCATATCTTGAAGAATCCTTGCATTCCTGGAATAAACCCCACTTAATCATGGTGTATGATCCTTTTAATGTGCTGTTGGATTCTGTTTGCTAGTATTTTGTTGAGGATTTTTGCATCTATGTTCATCAGTGATATTGGCCTGTAGTTTTCTTTCTTTGTGACCTCCTTGTCTGGTTTTGGTATCAAGGTGATGGTGGCCTCATAGAATCAGTTTGGGAGTGTTCCTCCCTCTGCTATATATTGGATGAGTTTGAGAAGGATAGGTGATAGCTCTTCTCTAAATGTTTGATAGAATTCGCCTGTGAAGCCATCTGGTCCTGGGCTTTGGTTTGTTGGAAGATTTTTAATCACAGTTTCATTTTCAGTGCTTGTGATTGGTCATATTTTCTGTTTCTTTCTGATTCAGTCTCGGAAGGTTGTGCCTTTCTAAGAATTTGTCCATTTCTTCCAGGTTTTCCATTTTATTGGCATAGAGTTGCTTGTAGTAATCTCTCATGATCTTTTGTATTTCTGCAGTGTCAGTTGTTACTTCTCCTTTTTCATTTCTAATTCTATTGATTTGAGTCTTCTCCCTTTTTTTCTTGATGAGTCTGGCTAATGGTTTATCAATTTTGTTTATCTTCTCAAAGAACCAGCTTTTAGTTTTATTGATCTTTGTTATCGTTTCCTTCATTTCTTTTTCATTTATTTCTGATCTGATCTTTATGATTTCTTTCCTTCTGCTAACTTTGGGATTTTTTTTGTTCTTCTCTCTCTAATTGCTTTAGGTGCAAGGTTAGGTTGTTTATTCAAGATGTTTCCTGTTTCTTAAGGTAGGGTTGTGTTGCTATAAACTTCCCTCTTAGAACTGCTTTTGCTGCATCCCATAGATTTTGAGTCGTCGTGTCTCCATTGTCATTTTTTTCTAGGTATTTTTTGATTTCCTCTTTGATTTCTTCAGTGATCACTTCGTTATTAAGTAGTGTATTGTTTAGCCTCCATGTGTTTGTATTTTTTACAGATCTTTTCCTGTAATTGATATCTAGTCTCATAGCGTTGTGGTCGGAAAAGATACTTGATACAATTTCAATTTTCTTATATTTACCAAGGCTTGATTTGTGACCCAAGATATGACCTATCCTGGAGAATGTTCCATGAGCACTTGAGAAAAATGTGTATTCTGTTGTTTTTGGATGGAATCTCCTATAAATATCAATTAAGTCCATCTTGTTTAATGTATCATTTAAAGCTTGTGTTTCCTTATTTATTTTCATTTTGGATGACCTGTCCATTGGTGAAAGTGGGGTGTTAAAGTCCTCTACTATGATTGTGTTACTGTCGATTTCCCCTTTTATGGCTGTTAGTATTTGCCTTATGCATTGAGGTGCTCCTATGTTGGGTGCATAAATATTTACAATTGTTATATCTTCTTCTTGGATCGATCCCTTGATCATTATGTAGTTTCCTTCTTTGTCTCTTGTAGTATTCTTTATTTTAAAGTCTCTTTTGTCTGATATGTGAATTGCTACTCCAGCTTTCTTTTGGTTTCCATTTGCATGGAATATCTTTTTCTATCCCCTTACTTTCAGTCTGTATGTGTCTCTAGGTCTGAAGTGGGTCTCTTGTAGACAGCATATATATGGGTCTTGTTTTTGTATCCATTCAACCAATCTGTGTCTTTTGGTGGGAGCATTTAATCCATTTACATTTAAGGTAATTAGCGATATGTATGTTCCTATTCCCATTTTCTTAATTGTTTTGGGTTCGTTATTGTAGGTCCTTTCCTTCTCTTGTGTTTCTTGCCTATAGAAGTTCCTTTAGCATTTGTTGTAAAGCTGGTTTGGTGGTGCTGAACTCCCTCCGCTTTTGCTTGTCTGTAAAGGTTTTAATTTCTCCATCAAATCTGAATGAGATCCGTGCTGGGTAGAGTAATCTTCGTTGCAGGTTTTTCTCCTTCATCACTTTAAATATGTCCTGCCACTCCCTTCTGGCTTGCAGAGTTTCTGCTGAAAGATCAGCTGTTAACCCTATGGGGATTCCCTTGTGTGTTATTTGTTGTTTTTCCCTTGCTGCTTTTAATATGTTTTCTGTGTATTTAATTTTTGACACTTTTATTAATATGTGTCTTGGCATATTTCTCCTTGGATTTACCCTGTATGGGACTCTCTGTGCTTTCTGGACTTGATTAACTATTTCCTTTCCCATATTAGGGAAGTTTTCAACTATAATCTCTTCAAATATTTTCTCAGTCCCTTTCTTCTTCTTCTGGAACCCCTATAATTCGAATGTTGGTGCATTTAATGTTGTCCCAGAGGTCTCTGAGACTGTCCTCAGTTCTTTTCATTCTTTTTTCTTTATTCTGCTCTGCAGTAGTTATTTCCACTATTTTATCTTCCAGGTCACTTATCTGTTCTTCTGCCTCAGTTATTCTGCTATTGATCCCATCTAGAGTATTTTAAATTTCATTTATTGTGTTGTTCATCGTTGCTTGTTTCATCTTTAGTTCTTCTAGGTCCTTGTTAACTGTTTCTTGCATTTTGTCTATTCTATTTCCAAGATTTTGGATCATCTTTACTATCATTATTCTGAATTCTTTTTCATGTAGACTGCCTATTTCCTCTTCATTTGTTAGGTCTGGTGGGTTTTTACCTTGTTCCTTCATCTGCTGTGTGTTTTTCTGTGTTCTCATTTTGCTTATCTTACTGTGTTTGGGGTCTTCTTTTTGCAGGCTGCAGGTTCGTAGTTCCCGTTGTTTTTGGTGTCTGTCCCTAGTGGCTAAAGTTGGTTCAGTGGGTTGTGTAGGCTTCCTGGTGGAGGGGACTAGTGCCTGTGTTCTGGTGGAAGAGGCTGGATCTTGTCTTTTTGGTGGGCAGGTCTACGTCTGGTGGTGTGTTTTGGGGTGTCTGTGGACTTATTATGATTTTAGGCAGCCTCTCTGCTAATGGGTGGGGTTCTGTTCCTGTCTTGCTAGTTGTTTGGCATAGGGTGTCCAGCACTGTAGCTTGCTGGTCGTTGAGTGAAGCTGGGTGCTGGTGTTGAGATGGAGATCTCTGGGAGATTTTCTCCGTTTGATATTATGTGGAGCTGGGAGGCATCTTGTGGACCAGTGTCCTGAAGTTGGCTCTCCCACCTCAGAGCCACAGCACTGACTCCTTGCTGCAGCACCAAGAGCCTTTCATCCACACGGCTTTCTCAGGGCCTTGGCACAAACTGTTCTTGACTTGGAATGTCTCTACTTGGCTTTTCCCAAAGCTGTCTCCTCATTTTCTTGACTTCAGTTTCACCATCACCTCCTCAAAGTCATTTTCCCTGCTGGCTCCACCTCTCTACCCGGTCACCCCCATAGCCCCGAGATGTGGCACCCACAACTCACGCTTCTCTCAGGCCGGGTTCCGGTGGGGTCAGTGACAAGGCCGACGTGGCGTCCACGTATTGCTCCAGCCCCCAAACGTTGGGTGCGTGTCCTGGCTCAGCCTGCCCCCGGGGAACAGAACTCTGAACATTAGAAATTATTTTCTGTAGGGTGTTCTGATTCCACTGGCAAGGTAATAATTATTGTAAATTAGAAGTTGACTTTATGTTTTTTTTTGCAACAACTTATATTGAGATATAATTCACATGCCATGTAATTCACCCATTTAAAATACACATTTCAGTGCTTTTTAGTATTCCATAGAGTTGTGTACCCATCATCACAGTCAACTTTAGAGCATTTTCATCAACCCCTCAGAAGAAGTCTGCATCTTTGAGCTATAAACCCCGAGTCCTGCAGTCCCCTCTGGCCTCAAGAAACCACTGATTTACTCTCTGTGTCTATGGATCTACATATTCTGGCTGTTTCGTATACATGGTTTCATACAATAGAAGGTCTTTTGTGATTGGCATCTTGGCATGATGTTTTCAAGGTTAATCCAAACGTATCAGTGTTTTATTCCTTTTTATTGCCAAGGAATTGGATATACCATATCTTAGTATACACTGAGCAGTTGATGGGACTTTACATTCTTTATTTTCTCTTAAGTGGTGTTTCCTTTTGGTAACAAATACAGAATTTGCTCTTCTTTGAGCACATTCCTTGTGTTACTTTGTGAATAGAAATGAGATACTTGCACATTCTTAATGTTTATTAGATTTTCCTATTTAAATTTAACTTTTCTAGCATTTCAGATCTCAAATTTTTTTTTTTTTAACTTGGATAGTCACTTATACCAACATTAGTAGAGGAGAATGAATTATTAATGTCAAGCTGGTTCTTGGTCATTTTGCCTCCAGGGTATGTTATATTCAATGGAAGTACATGGATTTTCATTTTGAGTTATAGAAGTTCGTGAATTAATTTCAAATAATCATTTTGTTATCTTGTCACCTCATTGTGGATATAGGCATAGTGGATGGAGCAATTCCTTCTACAGAAACACGACTGCCCAGTTCAACCCGACCACATTGGTTAGAACCTACTATTTATTCCTCTGAAGAAGATGGCCTCAGTCGAGCTTCTTCAGATGGTGTTGGAGGAGACACTTTGAATATGCTCTCTGTTGCAGTTAAAATATTGTCTGATAAATCAGAGTCCAATACAAAGGTGTGTGTTTTGTACTTTTATACCATTAAATACTTGCTGCTGATTTGATTACTAGTTAATAAAAATGATTGCATAAATGTAACACATTTATTTTCTTAGAAACTTTTCAAGTTTTGAGCCAGAGGGTTATGTAGGTGATAAATATAATTCTTCGTGTTGCTCTGTAGGAATTTCTCATTGCTGTGGGACTGAAAGGAGCCACTCTCCAGCACAGAATGCTTCCTTCCGGGTTTAGCTGGCATGAGCAGGTAAGAGAGCTGTGATGTATATTTATTGATTTATTTTTTACTTTATGTTAACATATAATACACATAGTGAAAAGTTCACAAATCATAAATATTCAGTGCTCATCAAATTTTCATGAAATAAATACTCCTATATAAATACCACCTCTTATGTTAGGAAATAGAACATTATCACCACCCCAGAATGTAATTGATTTTTTACCTTAAAGTTTGGTCCTTAAACATCTCAAAGACAAAGTTATGTTTTATCATTAAAGGGAAGGGACCTATCGAGTGCCTGGCATAGAGGAGAATAAATGAGTGTTGACTTGCACTTATAACTGTATATTCTTTAAGTGCCGTAATTTCAGAATTATCCCCTAGGCCAACAATATACACTGAGGCATTTATAAGGAATTCTGTAATTAATTTCCGGTGTAATAACTGTATTTGGTTAATTACATTTTTTCAAAGGAAACTTTGGGTAAGAAGTTAACTCTTCTTTATATGAGAATGAAAACTAGCACACTATGATTCTTGTTCATTTTCCTTAGAAAGAGAAACCTTTTCTTTGTGCTTGGAAAATAATAAATTATTTTAAACTTGAATGCTTTCAGAAACATTCTGAAACATAAAATATATATAGAGAGAGAATGAATGGAGCGGGGGGTAGAGAGATGGTTAGTCAACTGGCTCGCTGTAAGGGAGAGATTTAGCCTAACTTTTTTATTTAGATAGAAATATAGAGTAGATGTTGGTGAGAAGGACTGGTTTTCAGACAGATTTGGGTATAAATTAAGGAACAGGAACTTCTCCCAACAGTGGATTTTATAGAAAACCAGATGGAGAGTTTTAAACAGTCTTCGGCAAAATTTGTTTTTTTCAAAAGAATTATTCCAAGCAAAGTAATGTTGAAAGTATATTATACATACTTTGTTAGTTTCATAGGATATGATTTTTCCAAGATCTCTGTAGCATTGCAGTTGTTACACGGGCCTCTTCATTTCAAATTCTAGTTATGCAAATACTTTTTGAAATGAATTCCTTCAAATGATGATTTTCTTTTAACATTATGATTTTCCACTAAATGGTTGGTTTTTTTGTGAGCTATTTTATTTCATGTTGGTATTAAGGATATCATATCAAAACTTTTTTTTTCTTCTAAAGCAGGGCATTTTATATTTTTGTGATTATAGATTTTATACTTCTTGAATATTGCTGATGAACCTGTTCTGGGATACAATCCTCCAACTTCATTTACAACCTTTCATGTTCATCTCTGGAGCTGTGCACTTGATTATAGGTTAGTTCATAAATGGAGCAAAATAAAGTTTTAGTCTTTAAAATATGTACTAAGTTTTGAGGAAAAATATGTAATTCAGTAGAGTTAAGGTTCAAAATGCTCTTTAAAGGGAGTTTCTTTTCTTTTGCAGCAGACTAATGTTCTCTTGTTTCTTTGTGGTAATAGGCCTCTTTATTTGCCAATCCGATCTGTTCTTACTGTTGAAACATTCAGCATTTCAAGTAGTGTTGCCTTGGATAAATCATCTTCTACTCTCAGGTACCGTGTTAAGCCTCTCTGTCTACTAAATGCAGCTGTTCAAAACATACTGACAGAGCTTTATCTCAACCCTTTGATTAAAGTCTCAATCTTTGTTAAAACCAACATGCTTTTACTATTAGTCATGTTCCTTTATTCAAGTTTTCAGTTTTTCTTTCTCAGATGATTCGTCCCACCTCTTCAATTCATTACTGTATTTCATTTTTAGGGAGGAAATTAATTCTTGAGATTATTGGCTAACTTTTTAAAACATTTATGTGTAAACTTCCCATAATACCTGATACACTTCATTTTCCTAATTTAAACCTTGTGAATTTGGGCATCTGTTAAAATTGCTGAAAATTTAAAATTGATTCGAGCAGATGATTTAATCTCATTTATGCCATTTAAATGTTTCTAGTACTCATAAACAGTGAGTTTTAAAGAAATGTTAGGGCTTACCTGGTGGTCCAGTGGTTAAGAATCTGCCTTCCAATGCAGGGGACATGGGTTCAATCCCTGGTCAGGGAACTAGGATCCCACATGCTGCGGGGCAGCTAAGCCCACACCACAGCTAGAGAGCCCACGTGCTCTGGAGCCTGCACACCACAACTAGAGAGAAGCCCACGCACTGCAACGAAAGACGCCGCATTTTGCAGTTCCCGTGTGCCGCGACTAAGACCCAACACAGCCAAAGATAGATAAAAAAATAAATAAATATTACAAAACCAAAGAAATGTTAGGTGACATTTGTAAGTTAGAAACTGCATATGACTTTGATCATATTTATATCAGAAAGAATGGTACAGCTAAGTATATAGTGATCATGCAGCATATATTCAAGGTTAGTTTTTTAGATCTTGATTTTATCTTTTTTTTGCCCAGAATAATCTTGGATGAAGCTGCTTTACACCTGTCTGACAAGTGTAATACTGTCACTGTAAACCTGAATAGAGGTAAGAGTTAAAAAACAAAATCTGGGATAGATGAATCCTCTTTTATTTTTTGCATCTGAATATTTTTAAGCATTTTAATTCTAGAATAATGCCAGTGAACTAAGGATCTTATCAGTCTGAATATTGTAATACCAGTTTGTAATATCAATAACATTGGTGAAATGCATCAAATTATATATACTCTGGTTTATTTAATAGAAGGCAGATTTTGTTTCTAATTAAAAATAAAGTGAACTGTAGGATTTTTGTAGGATGAAACTATGTTTCCATTACATTATAAGTATTTGTACTACTACCTGCCATGAATTTTAAAGAAACACAAGTTTTATTAGGTGTTTGTTGGATAAGCATTTTTTGAAAGTTATACTCAGATATTTTATTAATTACTTAAAACAATTTTAGATTATGTTCGTGTGATGGATATGGGGCTTTTGGAATTAACCATAACTGCAGTGAAGTCTGATTCTGATGGAGAGCAAGTAAGTTATTAAAATAAATGGATATTTTTTAAGCCCTTTTTTTTTTATAGAAGAGACTAAAAACATACTGAACTTACTGTAAAATTATTTTTCCGCTTACCTAATTTTAGTCAGAAATAGATAAAATATTTTAAAGTTAAGATTGAGTTATTATAAATGCATGTTTCCTGTGGCAAGACAAATTATCATATTATATTTTATTTAATGTAAACCGATGCAAACATTTTTTTCTCTTGTTTTGGTAGACATTTTTATCCTTTTTTCCGTGTCCTGTCCAGACTGAGCCGCACTTTGAATTACACTGTTCGAGTGACGTTGTCCATATTAGAACGTGCTCGGACTCTTGTGCTGCATTAATGAATCTCATTCAGTACATTGCAAGCTACGGGGACTTACATGTGGCTAACAAGGCGGACGTGAAGTCCGGAGCCCCGCAAAGAAAGATGAAGGTACAGCCGCCAGCCTCATTCATTAGAACTCACTCAACCCCTCCTCATTCCAGACATGCGAGTGACCTGTACATTGGCGAGGTCTTCTTGACAGTCATAGGGTAGAAAGGCAACTTTGAATAATCATCTATCTATTCTTACTTTCAGGGTGATGGGGTCTAGAAAGGTGATTCCATGGGCCTTTTTGGAAAACCACTCTACTGTTTGATGCTCTCAGTTTCAGAACATTAATATTCTCAACCAACATACATTTTCCCAGACTTAAGTTATTTTCATATGTGCTCAGGGAAGAAAGAAAACATTTATCATGTGAGAGTCTGTTATATGCAAGTTGTATGTAAAAATGCTATGAGAAGGTGGCAGGAATTAGTATTATTACCAGAAGACTTATTTATATGACATTATCTTTCATATTTGTTATCTACAATTCTATCCAGTTTTCAGTATACTTTCTCATATGTGAGTTCCTCTTACCCAGTGCAGTTGAGAGGTTAAAGGTTATCATCTCTGTTTAGTAGATGAATAAGACCCAGAGAATTTAGGTAATTTGCCCTAATAAGTAGCAGCAACAATATGCAGGTATTTGGATTTCCAGTTCATTGCTTTCTTATGCCCCCAGCTGTCACCTCTCTGCCCTCTCATATGTCCAGATAGAACAATGTCCAGTTTGTTTAGCATTTACTTTTTATCAGTCTTTTTATTCTTCTTCATGGCCTCTTCTGTGAACAGAATTCTCAGTCCCCTTAGGTCAATGGATCCTTCAGTAAGGGTCTGACAGGCCTTGCATTATCTTTCGTTCACGCTGATCTTACACCTCATTTGTGTTACGCTTCTGTTTTTGTTTCCTTGCTCCTGCTGTATTCTCCCTGATAATGAAGTGATTTATGATACTCTCTCTCTACTGTTTCTTCTCTTTTATTCTCCAGTTTATTAAAAGTTATTTTAAATTATCCCTTTCAAATGAGATCTTTCCATTTTAGAGTCATGCTGACATTTTATTTATTTATTTTTTATTATTATTATTTTTTTGCGGTACGAGGGCCTCTCACTGTTGTGGTCTCTCCCATTGCGGAGCACAGGCTCCAGACGCGCAGGCTCAGTGGCATGTGGGATCCTCCCCGACCGGGGCACGAACCTGCGTCCACCGCATCGGCAGGCGGACTCCCAACCACTGCACCACCAGGGAAGCCCCATGCTGACATTTTAAAAGCATGGTTTGGATTTAATGAATCCACGATTCACTAACAAAAATGGTTAAGCATCAGTGTTGGAATTGAACTCCACAAATCACCTTTTAGTAGATTTCCCCTCTCACGTGTACCCGCTACTGTCTTTAGGTGTCTATTCGTTCCAAGAAATGAGGCTCTGCCTACAGTGGCTTTGTCTCAGAGGGTGGTCATGGCAGCCATCAGGTTTGAGCAGATCGGACTCTTTACAGAGAGACCCCCCTCTCCCCCAGCTTCACTGCAGTGTTTTTCACCTTCCTTCTTTTCGAATGTATTATGTCTTCAAGATTCAGTTCACTGTGTCGGCTTTGAGATGATAACACATTTATTTCTATTTACCTGTAGTTGTTGGGGTGAAAATACTAAAGACTTAAAATGAAAATGTAACACCTGCTGAGAGAATATAGAAAAATGAATGTGTTCCTGTTTTTGATGTTTTTGTGAAATGTAGTATATTTCTAGGACAAAATAAACGTTGAGTAATTTGCTTTTTAGATCATTTTCAAGTTGATTTTAATTAGGGTTTTTGGCTGTAGGTAGATTCCGCTGGTCGGTCATCCTCACGTGGTCCAGTGCTTCCTGAAGCAGATCAACAAATATTACGAGATTTGATGAGTGACGCTATGGAGGAAATTGACACACAAGAGGCTGCTGCGTCTGTAAAACCACAGTCTAATGGTGAGACAGACCAGGACTTCTTCCTGGGAGCTGTGATGTTGTAGTTGAGGCTGACATTGTTTGTGTTCTTACAGAGTCCTCAGTAAGCAGCTTACTAAGGAAAAGACAGGTCTGAGTTTTGGTGGGTATTTATTAGTCAGTCAGCTTGTGTTCATTCAATGTTTAGTAGATAAATAATACTGGCCAGAGTGTTGGGGGGCGGCGACAGATAAAGTGGAAGGCAAGGCTTATGTAGCTGGTAGCTCGTGGTCTAGTGCAGCAAACTGGCCCTGAACCAGACTGAGGCTAGTGCTTAGAACCATCCAGAGGTGATATAAGAAGACACTTCAGAATGTAGTGTACACTCTAATCACTGGTCGGAAAGGATTTGGAATCCCTTCATTAGGCTTCAGTGAAAATGAGATGAGTTGGCTTTTAAAAAGTGTGTGGAACCTAGGCGTGTAGAGGGGAGAGAGAAGATAATCTTGGCAAGGTCACTAACATCAACAGAGGCCCAGAGGCGTGTATGAGCCTTAATGATCTAGTAACTCAGGCTGTTAATACTGGAACAAAAGTTCCCTTCTTGTCGAAAAGAATTAGGCAGTAATGTTAGATAAGCAGGGAGGAACCAGACAGTGAGAGAGCTTTACAGCCAAGTGGAAGCATCTAAATACTTTGAAGTATCTATCTAAAAATATTTTTTTTCTAATTGGCTGAACATAGCTATTTCTATATGTTGTGAGATCTTAATTTTTAAAAATTATTTCGTAGTGTTATAGAAGTTTAGCATTCAGTGTTGCTTTCATTCTAATTTAGAATAACTTAGAGCTCAGGAAGCAAATGGGAACTTTTAGCTGTGTACTAACATTATTTGTAATAAACGTTAGCAGCTAACCTACTCATGTGGGAAAGAATGTTTAATGAATATTTACCGAGCAGCTTCAACACACAGGACTCTGTACTGTACACTGAGCACTTACAAGGATGAGTGGGTTCAAAGTACTGCCACAGGAGAATGTCTAGTCTGAGAGCCTTCCGGGCTAAGATGTCACCGCATTCATCGTAGTATTCTTAGTTCAAATCACAGGGTTTGGTTTGGATGAATGAATGGAGAAAGAATTAGTGAATCTGTGGAATTCCCTGGCAGTCCAGTGGTTAGGACTCCATGCTTCCACCACAGGGGGCATGGGTTTGATCCCCGGTGGGAGGAACTAAGATCCCGCATACTATGCAGTGCGGCCACAAAAAAAGAAAAGAAAAGAATGAGTGAATCTAATATATAATATAAATGTAT
Source organism: Globicephala melas (assembly GCF_963455315.2). Taxonomy (NCBI): domain Eukaryota; kingdom Metazoa; phylum Chordata; class Mammalia; order Artiodactyla; family Delphinidae; genus Globicephala; species Globicephala melas. The sequence continues at coordinate 169,132,815 of NC_083315.2, read as the reverse complement.
AAAAAATATATGTTCACGTACAGATTTTTGCACACATGCAGCCTTTTGTGAACTTCATATTGTGAGAGCTACCTGAGAACAGGTGTCCCATTTGGGTATCCAGTGCCCCCAAGGAGTCTTTTTATTGCTTGGACTCATTCCCTGGCCTAAGACATGCTTGGCAACTGTTTCCCCCACCCCTTCCCCGAGCAGAGATTTCCTATAGTTTTAGGTGAGACGCTGCTACATGTAACTATTTCCCCTCTCCTTGCCATATTGTCCAAGGAGTTTCTTCTAGAACTCCACCTACAGCACATAATTGTCAATATGAAATTCTGGCTAAAATGGAACTCCAGTCCTCACTAACTAGCTGCTGCTGAATTCCTGAACTTCTTTGACACTGAATAACTAAGAGGAGACTGTCTGTAACTTTATGAGTCCATCATTTACTGTTTCTTAGAAAACTTCATACTTACTAGTCTTTTTATTAGTAGTCAGAAGGTTATTGTAAGAAATAAGTAAGATACTGTTTTTTAAAAATTTTTGGCTGTGTTGGGTCTTCGTTGCTGCGTGCAGGCTTTCTCTGGTTGTGGCGAGCGGAGGCTACTCTTTGCTGCGGTGCGCGGGCTTCTCGTTGCGTTGGCTTCTCTTGTTGCAGAGCACGGGCTCTAGGTGCGCGGGCTTCCTTGGTTGCAGCACGCGGGCTCAGTAGTTGCGGCACGTGGGCCCTAGTGTGCATGAGCTTCAGTAGTTGCAGTGCAGGGACTCAGTAGTTGTGGCGCACAGGCTTAGTTGCTCCATGGCATGTGGGATCTTCCTGGACCACGGATTGAACCTGTGTCCCCTGCATTGGCAGGCGGATTTTTACCACTGTGCCACGAGGGAAGTCCTAAAATGCTTAATAAATGTTATTGTTGTTGATGTTTAAAATATGCCAAAATTGAATGTTGTAATCTTTTCACCTAGGTGTTTTGGATGAGAAATCTCAAATTCAGGAGCCATGTTGTTCAGACCTCTTCCTGTTTCCTGATGAGAGTGGAAACGTGTCCCAGGAGCCTGGACCCACTTACGCCTCATTCACACACCACTTGATGAGTGATGCGGTGACAGGCGTGCCCACAGAAAATGACGACTTTTGCATTCTCTTTGCACCAAGAGCAACCATTCAGGTAATAAATTGATGATATAATTAATGTCTTAAAATAGTGTTATAAATTGAATTGACCAAAGGGCACCTGAAAAGATTCTTTAGGTTTTGTTAACTCTTTACAGTTCAGAATTACTTCCTTTTGTAATTTACTCTTGAGACTTTGTAAATGTTTGTTATACTTTACTCTTTTTATGAACATCTCTCAGAGACTCTCTACTTGCAAAGTCTCCTGCATTGTTTATTGAACTACAGAGTAAGTATGTAGTAAGATACCTCTTCAGGGTTGTGAAATTAAATGGCAGAAAGGAGTTCTGTACAGAGTTGTTAACACCAGAATTGGGAAAGATAAGATGTGATTTGTGAGAAGGCTAATGCTTGGTTAATGTATATATAATTTCCTTTTTAGAATCATGCTCACATTGAAAAAGCATGGTCTGGATTTAATGAATCCACAGTTCACTAAACAAAATGGTAAAGCATTGAATCTGTACCTTTTTATTGTCAAACGAGTAGTAAAAGCCAAATCGTAGACTATAAAAAATTCTTATGGAGTGATTCACATAGAAGAGAGAGTTCATTTTATTGTTAATAAAGCAGAGTATCTTATGCGGTGATTATCGTCAGTATTTATTATTCCACTATATATTGAAATTATTAGAAAGAATGCAGAATCAAATCCCCTTGAGATGCGCACCATAATCAGTGGTTTCTACTTAAATAAGAGAGTATGTGTTACCTCTTCCTTTGTCTTAGGAGAAGGAAGAAGAACCAGTTGTAAAAATAATGGTTGATGATGCGATTGTGATAAGAGATAATTATTTTAGTCTGCCTGTTAAGAAGACAGATACGAGCAAAGCCCCGTTACACTTTCCTATTCCTGAAATTCGGTACCTGGTTAAAGAAGTCTCTCTTGTCTGGCATCTTTTTGGAGGAAAAGATTTTGGAACAGCCCCTCCTGCTTCTCCAGCTAAAAGTTATATGTAAGTTAATTTCTACATAAGTTTATTTGGCGGACCAATATACTCTCTTTGTTGTGGCGCACGGGCTTCTCTAGTTGTGGCGCGTGGGCTTAGTAGTTGTGGCACAAGGGCTTTGTTGCCCCGCAGCGTGTGGGATCTTAGTTCCCCGACCAGGGATCGAACTCGCGTCCCCTGCATTGGAAGGTGGATTCTTTTTTTTTTTTTTTTTTGCGGTACGTGGGCCTCTCACTGTTGTGGCCTCTCCCGTTGCGGAGCACAGGCTCCGGACGCGCAGGCTCAGCGGCCATGGCTCATGGGCCCAGCCACTCCGCAGCATGTGGGATCTTCCCGGACCGGGGCACGAACCCGTGTCCCCTGCATCGGCAGGCGGACTCTCAACCACTGCGCCACCAGGGAAGCCCATGGAAGGCGGATTCTTAACCACTGGACCACCAGACCAATATATTCTTTTCGCTAAAAATACATAGAATTTATCCTTTTAAGAATTATTAATAAGTAATATTAAAAACTGTAATTTAAATGTTACTCTTTTAATGTTAAAGTTTTGCATTTGAAAACTTGTTTGCATTCTTTGTATTTTTTTCCTAAAATATGATGACTTAAGGCATTTCCATTCAGCAAAATTTTTCGGGTACCTACCATGTGCCAGAGCCTGTGTTAGAGGCACACTCATTAAAATGAATACGACCCAGACCCTGTCCTAAGTTCAGAAGGGAGAGAGAGTTACGTGAGCCAGTGAGGGCAATGAAGTGAAGTGTGTGCATCAGGAGGTGGGGACCACGCGTGCCCCTGATTCTCTAGCACCCAGCAGGGTGCCCAGCACAGAGTGGATGCTGCTGAAGTACCTGCTAATGAGTGCCTTATTCCATGGTTCTAGAGGGAACTGGATGGAAAGATGAGGCAGAGACTAAGGGTAAACACTCTCAGTGGGGTGGGGAGGGTCAGGAAAGGCTTCACGGGGTAGGAACCTTTGGCATAGCATTGTAATGACTTTTTCTATTTAAAAGTGCTTTTAAAAAAACTTATAACTTTACTATAATTCTTTTCCGTGTTAATTGGAATTTCTAGGACTTGTCCTCTGACTCACAGGGGTTTCTGAAGTAATAAGGAACTTACACGGAGGTCTCATTTCTAAGTCTATCTTGTGATATGCACACCAACATCATAGTTAGCGTTTTCTGTAGTTTTAAATATTTAGCAAGTAGATGATTGCTGTAACGGCAGTAATAACATTTATGTTCTCAGTGTCTCCAAGAGATAAAAGATGCGGTTTTGATTTATAGCAATACAGTTTGTGGCAGTGTTTTGCTAGTTCTGTAATCTTTTCTTTTTTCATCCTGTTATTTTTTCTGGTGTCATTCATTGCCTTTCTTTGACTATTCCTTTAACAAAAGGTTTTATTTTTCATTTATAGTAGTCCCCACAGCTCACCTTCTCACACACCTGCAAGACATGGACGTAATGTGGTATGTGGGGGAAAAGGAAGAAACCATGACTTTTTAATGGAAATACAATTAAGCAAGGTAATGTGACATTTTGAAAGGAAAAATCCACCGAAGTAGGAGCATTAGTGGGTGTTCTTTGGTTACTCCCTGTCCCCTCCCCCATGTGGTCTTGGGGTGTAAGAGGAAAAGTGCAGGGATCTTGTATAGAAACTCTTGCCTCTTTTTCTTTCTCAAATACTCTAAGAAAATTTAGGGTTTTTGTTTTTGTTTTCCCAGGCTACCCCTAGAGCAGTGTCTCGCAGAGTTGAACAAGCATCAGAATCCCCTTGAGGGCTTGTTAAAACACAGGTTGCTGGGCCCCAGAGTTCTTGATTCAGTAGGTCTGAGGTAGGGCCCATGAATTTGCATTTTTAATGAGTTCCCAGGTGATTGTGATACCACTTTACCCAGGACCGTGCTTGGGGAACCACTGCGCTGGAGCCTGTCTCTGGGAAGGCCTGCCATTGGATAGCACACAGGTCTCAGGTCCTTTGTGAGCATCTAGAGACCAGTAGCCCAGGCTGCCAGTGCCATTGATGCAGTTAATTCTGTCAGCTTGTCTGGGATTGTGCCAAGGGTCGAATATTAGGGCGCTTATCATAGAAACAGTGCAGTGATGACAGCTCCATATACTAAATTGTATCCTTGCGCCCTTTTGGAACTTGAACCTTGCCTCCAAGCAGTTTCATAGGTATGCAAGATAATAATTTTATGACTTATGCCTATTGAGCGTTTTGCTTGAAAAGGATAGGGATTTTACCAAGGTCAAATAAGAAATGTCAGTCAGGCTTTTCCTTGTATGGTTCTGAACACGTGGATTAATAAATAAATACGTGAACAAATGTAGGAATGTTATGCTGTTCTCTGAAAGTGGAATCGAAAGCTGAGAATTCAAAGAAAATGAGTGATGTGTTACATTTTAAAGAGAAAATCTGATTTAAATAAAATGTAGAGATTGTTCTGTGTTCTTTCTCTTCTGTAAAGGTGAAGTTTCAGCACGAGGTCTACCCCCCATGCAAACCAGAATGCGATTCTAGCCTCTTGGAACACCCGGTCTCCCGGCAGGTGTTCATCGTGCAGGATCTTGAAATTCGAGATCGTCTGGCAACATCACAGATGAATAAGTTTTTGTACCTGTATTGCAGTAAAGAAATGCCTCGAAAAGCTCATTCCAACATGGTAAGATTTAAAACTTCATATATTTTGTTGTTGTATTAGTTTCAGAAAAGTATTTTTATTGTATCTAACTGCAGAAGATTTATTTTAGATTAGGGAAAATTATGGGATTTTTTTTCTCATTTTTATATGAAAATCCCTTTTAAATACGCTGCTTAAAGTTTTATGTTTTAAAAATTATTTTGCATGTTGTTTCTATAATTGCCAATATATCAATACCTGAGGAAAACCAGAAGTCCATAGTGATCTACACAAAACACTTACACAAGGAATTCCCTGGCGGTCCAGTGGTTAGGACTCCATGCTCTCACTGCCAAGGGCCCTGGTTCGATCCCTGGTTGGGGAGCTAAGATCCCACAAGCCACGCGGCATGGCCAAAAAAACAAAACACTTAACACGAAATATTTAAACGAAATTGTTGGCAGTATTCCACATTTCTAACTTTTAAATTTTCTTAGAATAGAAATGATCAGCTCAGGACTTGCAGAAGAAGACGTCACAGAAGTTGTCTCTGGAGTGTGGGTCTATGGATTAGCTCCTGGGGCTTAGCAAACTTCTTTGAGACGCGAGTACAACATTATCATTTGCGTTTTTTCCTCTAAAGAGAATTTATATCTTTCATCAGATTCTTTAAAGAGTGTGTGACCCAAAAAAGTTAGATTCAGGATCCTAAGGGAAGAGGGTAAACAGTTCCAGTTTTTGTTCTGATATACGGACTAGATATAGGATTTTTTTTCCTCTTTTTTGCTTTTCTTTTTTTTAATGAAAACAAGGTCATATTATCACTAGGGAAAAAATGTGTTTGTCTGTCTCATCTCGTAGCTGACAGTGAAAGCATTACATGTGCGCCCGGAGTCTGGCAGGTCACCACAGGAATGCTGCCTCAGAGTGTCACTAATGCCACTTCGCCTCAATATTGACCAGGTTTGTATTACAAGCATAAGGCATGGAATTATGTTTAAATATATATCCCACATTCAGAATAAGAGATTTAATTTAGTAGAATTATGTTTATTATTATTTAACTTTTATGGAAGTTGCATAATTAAAACAGACTTCTGCTGGTAAAGAATAGGGCAAATTCATTAGCTGTTTGGAATCTGAATTATTAGTGAATAAACGTTATTAGATTTTGTCCTCCAGTTTCCTGCGCACTGTCTACGTGACATAGCGCTTAATACCTGCTTCTCATGTTCTCTGATCTTTACATACGTACTCCTAATGCAGATATACAGGTATTTTCAGAGGATGAAGGGACTCCTCGATATACACTACTGAAAGATATAGGGGATTGTAATCACAGCATCTGGAAGAGAATTCCCTGCCCTGGGCACAATGACAAATTAGTAAATTGGCACTTGAACAGGTCACAAACAAAGCAGAGATTTATGGAAAGAGGTAAAGATATCCACTTTCCTATATCCTAGCAAGCACCCCATCAGATGATCCTGGGTTTTGCCTTCCCAGAGAGCTGTTTAAAGCATAGTTGGTGTTTTACAAGCTTTGTTCGGTGTATGAAGATGTGATACTTGGTAGTAGTGCAGTGTAGTGAAGAGTGTGGGTTTAGAGTCAGACCTGGGCTTAAATCTCAGTTCTCTTTTACTAACTGTGTGGCTTTTGGTAGGTAACTTAATTTCCCCAAGCCTCAGTTTCTTCACTGGTAAAATGGAAAAAGTAATAGTACATGTAGCGTCTTTTTTTTTAAAATGAGGATTAAAGGAGACTGGTGTATGTAAAACATTTAGCTTGGTGCCTGGCACACACTGTTAGCGAGCAGAAGTGTTAGCAGTTATTATTAACTGAAGCATATAACAACTACAGAAAATAAGTGGAGTTTTTATAATAATCTGCTTTTGAAATAACAAAACCCTCCCCTTATACCTTACATATTGGTGTGAGCTCAGGTTTGGAAGTGGAGTATATGTGGGGTGGTATTATTTGTTTGATTAAATAACATTGATTGAATAATGTCAATTCATTATTTAAATAAGTAATAGATGTATCAGGGATAATCTAAAGTAATGTTTATATTGTAAACAAAATATAGGAATATCTCAGAGAAGATGTGTTGTGAAGCACAGAAGTTTAGCACAACTTTATGTTAATATTTGTAGCTTCTGAGCTGGGTCAGTCTTGCCAGTGAGTATTTTAGATTTATGTTTTCTCATTATGAGAAGAATATCTTTTGAAACCCATATTTTAATTTAATTTATCCATATTGGCCTAGTAGGAATATGATGAAGTATTTATGGGAAATTTGATCTGTGAAAATGACCAGTGTGAGCAAGAATTTGAGATTTATCTTTATGGCATGACTTTACCAGACTTATCAAGCCCAGTTTTCTTTAATAGACCTTTTCTTTAATATTGAGCTTAATTTCTTCTTTAGAACTATAAAGCATTATGATTTTAAAATGGAGGAATATTAACCTTAGCAAAAACAATCAGAGAAATAAATGTTATGACTAAACTGAGAAGGAATGGGAAATAATTCCCCAAGGTATGGGATCGAGGGAAACAAAGCCATGCTGCAAATACGTATGCCTTAACTAGGAATATTATGATACAAAAGAGTCCTTTCTAGTTTGTGTCTTCTAAGATTGACATACCATACCAAATGGTCATCTGAATAGAAAGCCAAATATTTGTGTTCTTTAGTTTTTCTTTTGAAAACATATCAGTTGATGAATGAGAATGCTTTGAGTAATGTTTTTCTTACCAAGCATATCTCTGACTTTATCTTCACTGGATCATAGACAGTAAGTATGAAAGCAATGTGTTGTTTTCTCTTGTTTCTAAGAAGCTGCATTGCTGTTGAAAGTCGGTGCAGTTGCTTGTGAAGCGCAGCGTACCTGTAGGGCAGGCAGGACACTAGGCAGATGGAGTGATTGCCATGTAGGGAGCTAAGTAGATGATGGAGGTTGTGTAACTAGGCGATTTGAGATCCGAAATCTGAAGGGGCCAGATTTCCTGGTCTGATGTTCATTTTAGTATTGAACTACCTGGAAATCTGTGTAGGAAAAT